>NW_021130446.1:0-600000 GCF_004193835.3 Ostrinia furnacalis | reverse complement strand
GCACCAGTTGCAGCAGTTCCATGGCTCTGAATGATGAAGTAGAAAACTGATCTCATTGTATCTGCATATAAAAAGTTGATTTTATCTCTTTTTCACCATATAACATTGTTGATTCCCATTTATACTAAAAATATTTACCAAAAACAAAAAATATAGACTCAAATGTATTTCTATACGTGATTTTTTCATGTTTTGTTTAAAAATTCATAAAAAAATATTTATTTCATGTATTCGATTTATTTTTGTTTTATTAGCTCAGTAAAGAACCCTATATATATTATAGACAGTAATTAAAATTAAGATTACTTGTACAATTTCCTAAGAAATGATCGATGAAATGTGGGTCAATATGACCCGGGGTCATCGTCTTTGCAATTATTTTCACGTCATTGGCGCCGGGTTAAATAAGACATTTTGAATAATCTGAATAATTAACGAGCTCTTCTTCTCAAATTAAGGATATCTCAACCAAAAAATCTTAATCGTCAGCCATTACCCTGAAAAATATTTACACGTACACAATTTTCATAATTGTCGACGTATCATAAAACAAGGCTGCTTTATAGGGCTGCCTACGAGGACAATTCTCATCATAGTCACAAATAACTAGAGCGAAAGACTATGAATGAATTTAATCAGTACTCGTACTCGAGTTATTTCAGGAATGAACATTCTATTTACACAAATCGTCGACTTAGAGTAAAAACCCCTGGGAATGCATTTTTTTTTTCATATTTATGTAGGTATTTTATGCATTTCGGTCAATGTTACAGAATAAAACAGTTCTGGATATATTAGCGAGGAAATCACTTATTTCACACTTAAGAGGTTTTCACTGTAAGGCATCGATATGACAAAATATAATTATTTTAAAGTTATCACAAAAGTTTTCTATCAGGGGTATACTTTTTCTATTTATTAAGCAAAGATGTTGTTCAATGATTTAATTTCAGGCGCACTACAATATTCAAAATGGTTATTTCAATTATCTTGATTATCAATTGTCAACCCTATTCCGAGGCACACAAGAAATAATTAGAGAAGTGTACATCGTAAAACATGGCGCTATCATCAGCCGATCTGTAACGCGCAATTACATCAGCTGATACCGTTTTATGGCGCCCATACAAATCGCAGTAAAACCCTTTAGCGAGTTAAATTGTCATTACATTGTGATATCATTAAAAGCAGGCTTATGCTGCTAAATTTTACGAGTTGACAGGGTCATCCTTGTCAGCTCCTCAAACCTGTGTTTTCGTGCTGAAGTATTAATTCAGTTGAAATAATTTGAAAGTTCTTAATTCTAGAAAGCTTTTCCATAATTATCAGGTCACACAATTAGGCAAATCATTTGCCTCTAGAGTTTATATCGAGTCTGAACCTCAAGTGCCTTCCACAGAACAACAGACTATAAAACTGAGACTAGAACAACCTGCCGATATTCACAGTCTAATGTACGAAAGATAACTTATACGTTCGTATGTTAATGTACAATTAAAGTTATCAACCTGGTTTCGGAATTGATTAATCTACCATCTGCTACCATACCATCTACATACTATGATTGAGTTGCACCACCTAACTTTGACCGCAACTATAACGATAACAGACAGAGTTTGACAGATTTTTGACGTTTGTTAAAGTTAAAGTAAGATGGTGCAACCCAGCCTTAATCTTTTTAGTCTAAAGTATTCATTCGTTTCAACCAAATTATGTCCACTGCTGGACAAACGCCTCCCCCAAGGGTTTTCATAACGACCGGTCCTGCGCTGCCCGCATCCAGGCTCTGCCCGCGACCTTCACCAGATCGTCGGTCCACCTAGAGGGGGGCCTGCCCACGTATCACTTAGTATTACCAGGCCTGTTCATCTCCGCGAGTTTACATCGAAAACAAAACACGCACGATGGCCCACCTACAGGATGCTATTCGACAAGGCCTCACATACGAGCGAACATTGACTCACGCACGCGTATTCTTGTGTATGATGGAAGAAAATAAAGAAAATGGTGTACTAAATACTCTGCAGTATTTAACTGCCTAAATAATAATAAAAACACAGAATGTACTTTTTTAAGTAGCCTCAAGACACTGAGAGGTAAATAAGTAGTTGATATTATTCATGATAATTCATGCTAAATCATGTATTTCCTCCGCCATTTTCCGCAGTTTGGCACCTCACGTCACATCATTTTACCGAAGTCAGCCCTATAGCTTCGGCGCAGTGCCGATCACTGACGTTTGTCAACAAAATGGTGCTTGACTCTTGAGACAGGCTAAATTACACCATATTGTTAATGACATTGAGCATACATTTTTTTAAATACCTTCGCGAAGTAAAACTTCTGTACGTAGTACTTATTATTATTCTGTGGTATTACTTACGACGTTCACAATTAGTAGAAAAAAAAGGACATAATTTTGTACTGGTGAGTTGATTGCTCACATTGAAGTTACAAAGACGTCAGCATAAGAATCTAAAATCATAAGCAACTATAAAAGTCAACGGGCCTTTCAAACCTCTTACATTTCACTGCTGTCGGTCGTAACGTTAAAAATATGGTTCCGTCCCATTAAACGGTATTGTAAAATCCTCCATAACAATGTTTCCTAGAAATAATTTAGCAAAGGAACCTGGTCATTCGCTAGTTAACAATGTAGGATGGTCTGTAAAAGTTTAGAGTGAATAAATCAGCCAGTGCACTTAAAAATATACTTTATTTAAGTACTTAAATTATTAGGCATAGTTTTGTGCCTCTCTTTCCCGAGCAACTCGTATCTTAACGAATCACGTCGATTCGTGTATCTACTTTTCTATTCACACAAGGTCATAGCACACTTATCAACTCGGAAAGGGATCAACACCGCATCGCCTGTCAACTGCCACACTGTCAACCCCGAGGCGAGGCGTTTATGTTACGTTGCGGATAAGAAAAGTATGCGTTTCAGTACGGAGTTTCATAAAAAGAATACTGACCGCCTCGAGTTGATTTGATACAGTTACGATCCGTTTCTGGGTTGATAAGTGTGCTTCTTCCTTCAATCTTCATTTCTACCCTTTTTCTTAATTTTACCAGCCAGAAACACAAAATTATTGCTAAATTCTCTTTTCAAGTGCTGTGGATTCATTATGAAAATTAATTTCCAGTGTGACTGAAATCTCCGCTTAATACCCCGTAATCAGCGTGGCTGTTCTAATAAGGTTGTACTGAAGACCTGACTACCCATAAACGGGGTCCCTGGATATTACGTGTAATGGATTGGGAACCCCATGTAATAGCGTTTAATATGGCATGATAATACCAGAGTTGGGAACTTATCATCATGAAAGGGACTATTTGTTTTAATGGGGGGAGGTTTAATTTTAAGCCTCTTTATGTTGATAGAGTGTTTTTAGTTTCGGGATCGCTTGTTGTAAACAATTTCGGATTTGAATGGAGTTCGCCTTTATGGTTTATGGCTGTTTAGAAGTCGTATAGCAGTCGTAGTTTGGATTTGATGAAAGAGACTACGGTCTTGATGTTTTTGACAAAGATTTTTCAATCTGGTATGTTTACGTTATTTGTCCCCTACATAAAATACTTACCTTTAATGAGCTACTGAAAGCAAGCAAACAAGCTCCCTCCCTCTTTTAATGTAATTTTGGACTAATTGTTTTGTGAATTATCACAACTATCATTAACTTAATTCAATCAATAGCAGAAAAGAAATGGTTTTATGTTTTGATGGAATGGAAAATAGTACAATTTTATACAAAGTCGATAGCTTGGTACTTACTTAACAAACTTCTCGTCCCCGTCTTGTTCTAGAGGGGACCGTAAGAATCTCTACGTCATTTGATAGGTATACTAAGATAAGCTCCATGGCACACGTTCACAAAAGTTGTGCTTAGCTTGGAAAAATTAATTATTAAATTCCGATTTGGCCGAAACTTGAGATATCTAACCAAAACTAAAAATAGGTAAAACAAAAACAATATGTCGTTCACCCCTGGAAAAGGCAAAAAGCCAAACCAAAGGGACGTGGAGGGAACAACGCTAAACCCATTTCCCCCAAAACTATTTTTCAAACTGTAACTAACCCTTTCAAAATAATGCACAAAATAGTGGAGTCTATTCAACCGTGCCGATAAATCCGAAATTCCTATTTAACGTTACAAACAATATATTTCGCTTTCCTGCGGGTAGGACGGATAATCCTGGGCGGGTCGTGTCAGACACGAGCGAAAAAATAAACATGGCCGACCGGCTAACCGTTTATTTAGGGCTGTTACATTAACGCCGTTTTTTATGTTTTTTATTGTGATGCGAGTAATTGGGTCATTTCTTAGTAATTTTTTGCACACGTGGGGATCAGGTGGTAAGTATTTTATAAAGAAAAGTTTTTACAGAATACTCTCTGCATGCCAAACATAAGTAGTGTCAACTGCTAGTCTGCTACCCATAGTATAATCTGTAGAAAAAGTTGTTGAAAAACGAGAAGGTTTTTTATACTCTGAAGCTCGGTTTCCATCAAGGCGGAACAGAGCGGAGCGGAGCGGAGAAGTATTTTTCAATCAGATTTCATTATTTCCACTTCTCGTCTCCGCTTTGCTCCGCTCCGCTTTAGTGGAAGACCGGGCCTTATGCTACTACCACATACATTACCTAGCTGAACAAAGCACAGGTTATACATACGACGAGACGTCAACCAAAGTACTCTATGGCATCTTATTTAGAGAAAATTTTGCAACAAAAACAGATACTTTAATGTGCTGTAAACTGTACTATTTATCATCATCATCATCATCATTTCTGCTATCATTTATGCTACTGCTATGCTGCTACTATTTATATTTATACAGTAATATAAGTATAAACAAGTTAAACAAAGATACATCCATGACTTTAGCAGACATGCACGTGCTCAACACGCTAACATTAGTCCCCTGTGGGATTGGGATTGGCTCCAACCACAGCTGGCTTCTAAGGATAGCAATCTAGCAAGAGGCCCGTTAGTGAATCTTCATATGAATATTATAACGAGCAAACGAACTGAGCGTTTGGATATCCAATGCAAAATCAATACTGACTTATGTCAATACCCTCCCAAAGCAATTCAAAAACTCTAATGACAAACCTAACGTCACTTCAATTCGACCCGGCCTCCCCCGAGACTCCGGAGGGAAAGAAAATCCATTCAATACAAGGTAAATATTAATCCCCCGTCTCCTCCAATTCCGACAAAACACCTTAATTTATTATTAATACGGTCACAGATAAAGATTCGCACAAAGCAATCATGTCGAGCCCTCCTACGTTATAGTCATGTTCAATCGAATGATTGTATTTGCGACCGCTGCCAATCCTCTTGATAGATACCTTACCCTTATTACAATGGCATAGAGTTACGATTTGTGTATCAGTAGTCACTTTAGGGTTGCCAAATGCTACCTTCACTATTCCAAGCAGTAGCGAGTTGGGTAAAACAGAGAAAGTTGGTGGTTCGTCTGATGGACGTATTCTATTTTGGCTGCGCTTTGAAATCAGTCGATTCAGACCCGTTTCTATTGTCGAATGGGAAATTGTTTTCTTTTGTTTTGTAAGAGCCAGTTCAATTTTAGGTCTTGTTAGAGGTACATTTTTTAAAATAGGTTTCATTCGTTTATCTTATCAATGCCTATTGCCTATAGTAGAAATGGCATAGAAACTGCTTTGAAATGTTGTAGAGATTGGACACTGCTGATTTGATTTGAAACTTTAATATCCTGGATTTAATTAGTTCTATCTCATATTGTGTAACTATTGTTATAAGTTCCATTTGGTTTCGTGTGTCAACTCTACACATCTTAATGCCTAGGTACAATATTTAGACTACGTAAAGTTACATAAGTTTTAGAGTACCTACGTAGGTAAAGTTGACTCCTTGGTATTCATACCTGCTTATTCTGTGCATTTAATTCCCTGTGATTTTCTCTGCTTTTTTTGTGTCCTAATTGACGAAAAAATATGCTGAAATTATCCAGATTCAACGTTTTACTGCAGCCTTAGCCAGATGTCTTCATCAAGCCTAGGTCAAAACCTCGTAAATGAAAGACAATGTAAACGCCGACAGTCGCGACGATTTTTCCACGGAAACCTTGTTAGACAGGGCCAGTACTCTCTTAACCATAGCATCGAAAGAACAGCCAGCTTCCAAACTACCTACCTGGTTTTACGCTCTGGGTTTTTTATGGAAAAGGGAGCAAACGAAAAAATGAGAGTTACCTCGAGGAGAGGCTTATCATTGACAGAGTTGATAATTTATTATTTACATAAAAATAAAGCAGCAAATAGTCTCAACTAGATCTTATTTACACTGAAGGATTATAATATGACATTACCTACTAAATAATAAATACAAGGCATGAAGTTACCATGTATTTATACTCGTACTTACCTCAAAGTTACAAGAGCGGCTGTCATTGGTGAGTCAACTAAATCTTAAAACGCTCGATGTAGGAGTATTTCAAAGCATTTTAGCCAACCCTTCATCAGATGCTGTTAAACTTATTTGTGACATGGTTTCCGTGATTCTCTAGTGACAGTTACTCGTTCTTTTTATTGTTTAGTTATTTATAATTTTTTGGTTATTTAGTTTACGATTAGGTTATGATGGGACTGACATACTATGTAAAAGTCCCTAAATTAATAAATAGAAAAAAAAACTACTCTGACGTTTCTAGAGTGACATTGACATAACTTACAATGTCACTCTGACAGCAGCTCACTGGCTTTAACGATACCGATATTTTAACGTTTAGATTTTTTACAATTCCCACGTTATTTAAAAAAATATACGTCTGACTTTTTTAGTCTACGCCCGCCTTCCTCTTAGTACCGCCCGCTAAGTAATTGGCAAATTGAGTTGCCCCCTCATGATCTGAGTAGCTGAATGTAATATTATTGACAAAGTTACACGCTGGCCTTTTTGAGCTTAGTTTCTTGGAATTAGAGCTAAGATCGCACGCCGAATAGAGATATTCTATCAATACCAATTACCCAGTAGGTATAAACTAGTCTGAAGGTGTATTAAGGACGGAGCACTTATAAACTCAGAAACAGATCGTGAGTCGAGGTATCAGTATTATCTGTATGAAATTCCCTACTGCAACGCACACGTCTTATCCGTACCGTAACGTAAACGCCTCGACATAACGTAAAGGCAATACGGTGTTGATCCCTATCCAGGTTCATAGTGTTCTATGAACTTTAGGCTGATAGGTAACCATGATCCATATTATCTACCATGTGTGTTACTAGTGATAACTTATGGTTCGGAAACGTGGCCTCTCTCTATAGGCCTTATACAGAAGCTCAAGTTGCACAGCATGCTATGGAGAGGGCTATGCTACTTTGCGAGATCGAATAAAGAAAGAAAGAAACATTTATTGCCATGGACATCACAAAAGACAAAAAATGTGAATAAAAAAAGCAAATAAGACAGAGGTGACATAAAACATACAATGGAAGAGAAAGTAAACTGAGCAGTGTCACTCTGTCGCACAGCGATGTCCATCGCATATGTCGCGGCCCCCTGTGAGGAAGGCCACGACGCTGGTTTTCAGGAATAAGAAATGAGGAGAGAGATCCGTAAACGAACTAAAGTCGCGGACATAGCCCGACGGATTAGCAAGCTGAAGTGGCAATGGGCAGGGCACATAGTACGCAGAACTGACGGCCGATGGAGCAGCAAGGTTCTGAAATGGAGGCCGCGTACCGGAAAACGCAGTGTAAGACGTGACAAGGTGAACCGACGACATGGAAAGCATTGGGGGAGGCCTATGTTCAGCAGTGGACGTCCTATGGCTAAAAAAGATGATGATGATGATATAGTAAACACTATCTCTGGAATGCGACTCTACCTCCCACTTACCCGTACACCTCCCCGCGTTCGCACCGTACTCTGTACCAGAGTCTGTGACGTCACGGCTGCCAGGTGCGCAGTTAACTTAACCGGGTTGTACGTTTATCTCTTCAGATTGTAGATGTTGAATAGCAGCAACATTATACTTATAGCATAATAGAATCATCATTTCAGCCATAGGACGTCCACTGCTGAACATAGGCCTCCCCCAATGCTTTCCATGTTGATCGATTGGTAGCGGCCTGCGTCCAGCGCTTCCCTGCTACCTTTACGATGTCGTCGTTCCACCTTGTAGGTGGAATTGTAGGTGGATCGAATCAGAAATGAGGAGATCCGTAAACGAACCAAAGTCGCTGACATAGCCCGACGTATTAGCAAGCTGAAGTGGCAATGGGCAGGGCACATAGTACGCAGAACTGACGGCCGATGGGGCAGAAAGGTTCTGGAATGGAGGCCGCGTACCGGAAAACGCATAATAGAATAAACCCCATAAAATATATAAAAGCTTCATTCTCAAATTAACATAATTACAAACTTCAAAATTTTGGTACAATATAATATCTGACTCATTTCGCAAATTATTTCAGAGTGCAATTAGTTTAAAATCTCTCCAAAGCGTCAAGAGACCGTAAAGTTGTGAAAATAGCAATAGAAAGTTTGACATCTGCGAATGACTGACAGGTGTCCATTACTTGAGTGGATACTAGCCAAATTAGAACGACAATCTATTATGAATGCTGAAACTTCATTTTGGTAAAATCATAATCATTTGAGGAATAAGAGCTAAGTGTCATGTGGGCGGGCCTCCCACCAGGTGAATCGACGATCTGGTGAAGGTCGCGGGAAGCACCTAGATGCGGGCAGAACGAGACGATCGTTGTTAAATCCTTTGGGGGGCCTTTGACCGGTAGTGGACGTCATTTGGCTGAAACAAACAAACTGAGTAAAGTCGACTTTTCGCACAATTTCAAAGGAATTTCAAGGGAATTGATGTTCAGTCGTTTATACTGTCTAACTTTAAATGAGTGAGATGTATAATAATACGAATTTCAACAGTAACAAATTAATGTACCTCATTTAACAAATTACATTTTCAATTCATTTCATCAAAAGTATCTTTCAATAAATTATTGAATATTTAACGCCACTTCTTCACGTCAAAAATGAATATTCTTTTAGGGCAGCTCAATACATTGTAGAATTCGTAGACCTTGGTTGAATTCAAGAAGCAAGTGAAATAGGAAACATAGCTTTACAAGATTAAAGTAAATACAATAAAACCTTGTAAAAGCCATAAAACTAGCTGAATCCTCCCTCCGAACGCTATAAAGAAGCTATTTCTTGACGTGGCAATTACTTGAAGCAAGTTAATTGAATGAACTGAAGGAAATGCAAGCTAGCATTTATTGGAGTGACTAGGAATAGCTGCACAGTGGTAATTTACAAATTATGGAGTTGGAATTGTACCAATTTACTCCGTGAGACCTCGGCGTGACATTAAATTCAATTTTGAATTGGCAAAAGTGCGTCCGTTTTACATTTTAAACAGTTCAATCGGTCCATTTTGCGTGTTAATTAAGGCGATTGCCCTAAATGGTAAGCCACTTATGAGTAAGTCAATGGTGGACTTGAATGTTTTATTATTATTACAATGTTCATCGCATAAACAGCAAAGTTACTTTACTAAGTCCTTATTGAAATATAACTTCTCACACGTTATAGGACAGATAGATACTCGTATCTTACAGTTAACTCCGCATATTATCGCTATAGCTTCGGCCAAACCAACGCAACGCATGCAACTCGCATCAGCGATGGTGATGGCGATCATTACGCCTGCATTGATCGCCGCGATCAATGATAAGAAGCGTTGATGTGAACTCATCGCTACAAATTAATACATGACATTTGATCGCTATCGCCATCGCCATCTCGCACGCAGGCTGCATGAGTTGGTTTGGCCGAACCTTAATAAAAACCCAATGCCCAAGCAAGTTTCCATACTTTATTGAGTGACATAGTACATAATATAGGTAGTTGATGGGATCAACTCTACTCTCATTGTGGACGTATCAGCAGTCAAAATATCGTCAAAAGTCAATTGAAATTGCTCTTTCAGTAAACTCTACCGACAAAATCTTTCATCCATAAATATCAAGCGAGAGATGGCAATTACTTATCTACGATATCTCTGTTGACATTCACCTGTTATCGTTTTACTGCCATTCGAGCTGCGAACGTGTGTGTAAGAGCTTTAATTAAATTCAATTTTGTGCGTGAGTAATTGAAGAATAAATCTGTTTGGAGAATATGATTTTTTTATGCAGAATAAGGCAGGAATTTGACTGCAATCAGATCTGGTGTTAGTGAGATGCAATAGGATGGTGCATACCTGCCTAGAAAATGCCTTTGCACCTTCGCTTTGAAGATTTCCTGCATCTTAAACTTTTTGTTATCATTATCATCATTATCATTTCAGCCATAGGACGTCCAGTGCTGAACATAGGCCTCCCCCAATGCTTTCCGTGTTGATCGATTGGTAGCTTTTTGTAGGTTTATTTTAGTATGCGGACATTAGATTGAAACAACGAAGCTTATGCATTTTTAGTTAATGTATGAGAAATGTTACAAGTAACTCTTCAGAAACGACGAGGTCTTGCAATGAGGTTGTAGATCAGTGATTTGGGGCTAGCTGGCGCTGTTTGAAATTGTCCAAAGATTTATTTATTTAATTATTTATTTATTTTCTTTTTTTACTGGAATACATTTCATGATCTACTACTACAAAGTTTGCAATACATTTTAATTTATCTTCATTTTATGTAGCTAAATATAAATTAAACATTATTCGTTCGTTTTAGCCGAAAGACGTCCACTGCTGTACAAAGGCCTCACCAAGGATTTCCACAAAGACCGGTCCTACGCCGCTCGCATCCAGGCACCTCCCACGACCCTCACTAGATCGTCGGTCCACCTAGTGGGAGGCCTGCCCACGCTACATAAAACATATCTATATATATAAAAGAAAGTCGTGTTAGTTACTTCGCTTATAACTCAAGAACGGCTGAACCGATTTAGCTGAAAATTGTCAGGGAGGTAGTTTAGAGCCAGGAGAAGGACATAGGATACTTTTTATCCCGTTCGAAATAAAAAAAAAGTCTGCTTATTTATTGCCATTAAGGCGGAACAAAGTTCGCCGGGTCAGCTAGTTACAACTAAATTAAAGACGCCAACGTCTATTACAGTAAACTAAAACTAAACTACTAACTGACATGATGAAAATGTATTGACGGAGGTCGAGGAATGTTTGAACTGTAATACAAAATGTTTCAACTCGACAAAAAGAGTTTAGTTAACCATTAAACTAGTTTCGTATGTGTATAACAGCTAACGAGAAAGGTTTTAAAACTTTCTAAACACTACGTGAGCTAGGGATGGCGATTTGGAGTTATGAAAATTGTTTTTTTTTTCAGACTTCAGATATTTTTTTTAACTTATATTTTGCTACCAGAACCATTTTTTTTATTGGATGATAAGTTATTATTAAGTTACTTGATATTTGGAAATCAATATTTTTTTTATAGTAAGTAGTTATATTTTTTTTTTCATAAGCACCCTAAAAAGATAATTGTCACTAAAATCGATCCTTGTTATGTTGTGAGTTGTAACACGCCCGCCCGTCTCTCATGGTGTCTGCAGAATACCAGTGGCCGTATAGTAACGTGCTCTAAAGTACGTTACGGCCTCATACTGAGTATAATATATACCAATTTGGTACAAGAATTTTGTTTTGCTCATAAGTTGAATTGTTTTTATTTTTGGTGCCAAATAAATATTTTTTCTTTCTTAAAAATTTAATTATTCTCGATCTAAAAAGGTTTTCTATTAAAATCAATCAATATAATTTTAAATTTTAGAAGCACTACCATCCCTAATATTAAACTCTTTGATGCTGGCGAACTATAGTTGAACTGTGACTAACAATATTTCATAGTTGAGTGGCAGTCAACAATCTGAGGCAGCGACAATGACCGTAGAGCCTTGTTAACTGTTTACAACTGTCAGAGTTAGTTTACTCGATATTAAATTGATATCCAATATTTATAAGTTATCGGTTTTCAATACATAGACAATTTCAGTTTGATAACAAAAGGCTATGGCTGAGTTGCACCACCTTATTTTAACCGTGACTAAAACCTTAACCGGTGTTTTCTGTATAGAGCTTGATAGACTTTTGAATTTTTGTTATAGTTAGAGTAGGATGAGTCTAAGGCTAAATTGCACCACATAACTTTGACCGTAACTTTAACAACACCGCGAACCGGTGCTTTTTGTATGAACTTTGACAGATTTTAGACGTTAGATAAAGTCAAAGTAAGATGGTGCAACCCGGTCTTCGTTCGTTTCAGCCAAATGATGTCCACTGCTGAACAAAGGTCTCCCCCAAGGATTTCCATAAGGACCGGTCCTGCGCTGGCCGCATCCAGGTTCTTCCCACGACCTTCACCAGATCGTCGGTCTATTTAGTGGGAGGCCTGCCCACAATGCCCTCGTTACTCAGCCTTAGTGATTGCCAAATAGTGAAAATTGTTATTTTATTTCATGGATGAAACACATAATCATATTCTTTCATATGCATCGTTTAAAAAGTATTTTACGAAGTTAATATTATCAATCCTGGCGATTATTTCAGTAGCTCAGTCGTAATCGACTGTGAAATAACGGTAAAACAAAGTTTTTTACAGTAACTTAGACAAGCAGAAACCACCAACCAATAAAACTTAACAAAAGATACTCCGAAGAGTATAAAGCATTTGATTCCATCTCCCGAGATTTAACCCCACCTATATCAGCGTCAATAACCCATAGTTTTGCCCCTACCTGCGATCTCTGGGGTACTATATAAACAACCCTTCCAAAACTGAAAGGTAGCCCCGCGGTCTAACTGTCGCACTTCGCGATATCATTTCCACACGCAGGCATAATATTTTTAAGTGGGCCTAAGTCAACTTTGCCCGGGACGTGTTGAGCTACGCACTTTTATAAGTTAGGAGTGGGCAAAAGGTGAGGCGTATGTTGTATTTTGATAATACTTAGGTACCTACTTTTCCTTTTTGTTGAAAATTTTAATTTTAGGTTAGAGTCAAAGTGAAGTGACTGTTTAATGGTTAATTTAGAGATTTATTGTGATCAGTATCACTAATTTCTAACTAAAGAAAAGTGCCATTAATTATGTATTAATTTTAAAGCTTTAAAGTCAAAACTAAATCTGTGAAGTGTCAGAACATGCTTTTAAATGAAATTGAGAAATTGATGAGGATTGGAGACCTACGTAAATTATGTACTTATAAATAAAAATATTTTGATTTTCAACTCTAACATAATACACAATCGAAGGAATATATTATGTTGTTATGCTCTTCAATGTTTCTCCATAGTCAAAGGCATTTCATTTCAAATCCAACGTCATTTATCACCACGATTTCACGCTAAAATTAGCCAACTCGATACTTCAAAGTTGCATTAAAACATCACACGGTACCGTCAGAGCTTTCCTCCCACAGTACGCCGTCTCAATGGTAGCCAGACCACTTGCGTACCCCAAATTCAATATAACCGCTATAACCGGCAGCAATTGTCTGGCTTTTAGTTCGAAACTAAATTTACCGGGACGAAACTTTGTAGTGTAACTTTGTTGTGCTCCCACTGCAGATGGCTACTGCTAAAATTCGTCCATCTAATGGTAGGAGTTATGAAGCGCTGGACTGTGATTCGTCTTGGAACATTGTTTATGAATTGGTTCATATTGCTTGAATTAAATTAAATTTTAATTAGAAAGATATCGTAAAAGAAAACTAAGCAGTTGTGTTGAAAATCAACAATCAGTTTTAATAGTCAAAAGTCAAGACACCTTAATAAAAATCGGCCCACCTACGTTTTGCAGGAAAACTCGTTTCTACTGACACAATCATGGTGTCCCAACAATATTGGTGTTATTTGAAAGCCCAATAAATATCCTTAAAGAAAAACACATTTAATTTCCTAATAAACTATTAACATAATAATATACAATAAATGTGACTTGAAAAACTTGAAAAAAGACCTCACTTTGGGCTCACCTCAAATTCAAATTCAAATTCAAATTCAAATTATTTATTGCATGTCACATGGGTAAGGGTTGGCAAAAACATAATATTGAAGGTACATGTGACGCCCAGTGAAGGCGTTGCAAAAACTTAAAAATAACATTAAAATAGATAATTATTTGTCAAACTAAAATTAAATTAATTAAACATTAAAATTATAAAATTAAATATTATAAAAGTATACAATTCAGACATTATTATTATTATTGTATAAACAAAGACAGACCATTACATAATATTTTCATTAAAAAATTCAGAGATGGAATAATATCTTTTGAGAGTGAGAAACTTCTTTAATTGTTTTTCATAAGATGATATTTTATCTATATTTTTAATTTCATTTGGGATGTGGTTATATATTTTTATTAACATTGAGTGTGACGCGGAAGAGTATATATAATTCGAGTTTAGTAGTTGGTACCTTCAGTTTATTTTGGTAACGATGATTGCGTCTGATTAATTTAACAGGGGAGTAAAATTCAGGGTGTCTTCTTACGAACTTACAAGCTTCAAAAATGTATAGGCTAGGTAAAGTGAGTATATTAAATTTTATAAAACCTCTGGGATCAATTAGACCAATTTTTATGGTTATAAAACCAAATAATGATCTCACGTGTCCTCTTTAACAGATGGATAGCGATTAATCCCAACTTAACGGTTTTATAGCTATAAAAGTTGGTTCAAGCGTAACTACCTATTTTTCAACCGACTTCAAAAAAAGGAGGAGGTTCTCAATTCGACCCGTATGTTTTTTTTTTTTTTTTTTTTTCTATGTTTGTTACGCGATAACTCCGCCAATTATGAACCGATTTTCAAAATTCTTTTTTTGTTCGATAGGGTACACTTCTGAGGTGGTCNTCTACGTTTTAATGTAGGTTTTTGGAGTCGGTTTTATTTTTTTTTATAAAATTTTACTTATTGAAGAAGTGACTCTGGATTCTTCCACAGACACATTTTTGGGGTAAAAACCTTTCCTTTAATGAAATGAAGTTTAGAACTAGGCTTTTAAATGGTAATATAGTATAGTAATATTGGTGGGAAGTGAGGATGCATACGTTTGAAAGTGCTTGTCGCGGGTGGGTCGATTTTTATGATGACCAGTGTATAAGTATAATGACTTTAAATATTCAAAAGGCGTTGTTAACCACTTAACACTAAATCGTCAAATTTATATTGCGATCACAACAGCCTAATCGGGGAACGTTAGTCCGAAAACATATTTTTAACCCGAAAATCTCCCGTTTTCTATGCGAAGCATGTCTGGAGGATTTGGTCCGAGTACAGGCGATCGCCTATGACAATAACACAATAGATCTCATACATTTTTATGACTTAATTTGTGACAGCTTAGACAAGGTTGAAGATGGCGACGAAATGATGTAATATTTTTTCGGACATCTCGTTTAACTCACCGTTTTTTTGTAATAAAATAAAATAGTTAGAATATTGAAAAAAAAAACAAAGACCTACGACCTACGTGTATAATGGAATGGACTGTGAAAGTCAAATTATTCAATCAATTCTAATGCCCATTTATTTTACTTTATTTTACCTGAGAATTAATGTATTTTCTATCCATTTCTCATCATTAAATTGACACAACCAGGAATTATATTAAGCCTCTGACGCTACTTCAGGGAGATTTATTAAGACCGCACTACACTAGCTACTCTTACCAACTATTGCTTTAACTTCCTTTGACGTACAACATAGCCTTAAGCTACATTTTCCAAATTGTTCTATATTTTAATTCACGCCTACTTTCCATCCCCTTACCTTTTATGGAAACCAAACAAAATTAATTGCATCGCGCACTCGGAACGTGTTTGCCAATAAAATATTTGCCGTCGCTATCTACGAAAAAGTTAAATATTGAGTAAATTTCGGATCGGAAGGTGTCGAGAATGCAAATCGTGTTTGCTCGGGGATGTCGTAAGAGTCTGTCAACATTCCTACAAAATCGGCCGCCCGATAATACGGCACGCCGCCGGAATAAATTGTAGCGGAATGAGAAGTGACAGCTGACAATGTTATTTCCTTGCAAATTGTTGTAGTGTCATCAATTCTTGAAGTAAACATAAGCCGTTTACGAATACTTAGAGCGCTTTATACATTTAGGCGATTTAGCAGCGCGACAGACGCGCTGCTGAAAATTTCATACAATGTGACAGCGGATTCATGCCTTAACATTATAAAAACGCCGCTGCCGCGCTGCGGTCACGCTTCTAACGCCCTAATGTCAAAGCGCACTTAGGGCCCTCGCCCACGGCAACTTTTTGTCGCGCGTTTCGTAAACGCGCAACAGCATCGCTACTAAAGCGCGTTAGTCGCATTTGCAACGCACTACAGAAGTGATACCAACGCGCTACTAACGCGCTACAGCACACAGTCTTTTATTTTGCCTTAGAAGCGGACATCCCTGTTTTATTAATTCAATCGTTAGATATTACTATTATGTATAAAATTGATGAAGGAACTAGTAGTTGTATTTGCTTAGTTTCGAAGAAATATTCGATATTGTGATTTTATAAAAAAAACAGTTTTAGAAGCATATTTTCTAAAAAAATTACATTAAGTCAGAATTTTGTAAATAAATTTACCTATCACTATAACGTGTACCTTTNCTTTTGACAATTTTTTCTAGTCGTATCATCCAACTTCCACGGGATAGGCAAGTAATATTTTCAGGTATTATAGATAATTATATCATGCATCAATATAAAGTAAATATAGCTGCCAATTTTCTAGGACAACGGAGAAAAAAATGTTTTCTGAAAATCATAAATTATTAAATAATTTCTAAATTACTGCAGCAATAACCATTTATTTTTACATAAAGGTAGACGTTATAGTGATAGGTAAATTTACATATTTACAAAATTCTGACTTAATGTAATTTTTTTAGAAAATATGCTTCTAAAACTGTTTTTTTTTATAAAATCACAAAATCGAATATTTCTTCGAAACTAAACAAATACAACTACTAGTTCCTCCATCAATTGTATACATAATAGTAATATCTAACGATTGAATTAATAAAACAGGGATGTCCGCTTCTAAGCCAAAATAAAACACTGTGCAGCAGCGCTACAAAAAGTCGCCGTGGGCGAGGGTCCTTAATTTAACCCCTACTCGTACAATTTCAACAATACAAATCCTGTAAAAGATCTACTAATAGGTACAAGTTTAGCTTAAGAGCTGAGATAAGTCTCAGTCGTTGCCTGAGGTATGGAAGCGGTAAGGGAGGGTGTCTTTTGTTACGTCAAATGTCAGCGAGACTTCAGACAAGCGTCAGATTTCTATGTTCTGTCACGTCATATGTCAAAATTACCACTTACCAGTCAGGAACTGACTAAGTTAAGTGCTAGATCTGTAGTAAACCACCAGTGAAGACGGAGTCCCTTTAAGCTACTAACGTTTGACGTGGTTAAATCAGACTGACAGCTTAACGTAGCCTCCAAATTTATATTTTTCATAGAAATCAACGAGAACGAATTAATTGGTCCTTAGTCCATATAACTCATGGTCTGATCGCCATGGACCTTTTGATTCCAAAGAATCTTGATCCCCTATTAACTGCTAGTTATTTTGTGCCCGCATTTGTAACGAAACGTAAACTCATATTTATGCCTTTGACACTTCAAATATTAAAAAAAAACAGTCAGTTCAGAGATCGTCCACATTGGTATTCTATCTTGACATTTATTTCTTACACCACAAAGTTTAAAATTATAATCCGACAACACGTGGTGTAAGTCTCAACTCTCAATAGTGTGGTACAGCCTTAATCCACGTGCTGAAACTCAAACAACCGATACTCAGCACGACGTGGATAATAAAATAACTAGATACGACTTCAGAGTGCACTAACTCACCCCCTCCCCTAGTCAGTTGTAGTTAACACTTCTAGTCTAAATAGAACAGCTGGTTCAACTTTTATCCAGGTATGACAAAATAGGAGAAAATTATAAACACTTCTGAAATCTATTGGTACTTGTAATTTGGTAATTCACTTTCACTCCTTCCCATTAAGAGGCTCATAAGGTACTCGTCGTAGGTACTAATTCTCTCATAATTACTTACCTACAATTAGTAATTTTCACTAGAAGCGCCCAAGATTACGACCAATTCAATTCAAATTATTTTTAGTTTAAAATTGGGTAAATAACTGCGATACACCTGATCAACAGGTCCTGTGATTGTTTTTAACGTTGGTAAAGGCAACCACCTCTATGGTATGGCCACTGGCCACCTGCTTGGTTTAGATCCGGTTTCGATTCCCAGTGGGTGCAAAATTTTCTGCTCAGTTTGGTTGGTGTTTGGGCTTGTTCTAAGAGTTACCACCATCTTACTGTTCTGTAACTTTAATATTAACATCATTTTTGTATTCATAATTCGACAATTGGAGGCAATGACCTGTCTGCTCTACTTGTACTAACCAACGCGCAAATTCCATCGGCCGTAACTTTATTTCCTTGTTTCAGAAACATTTCGTGGGCGAAATAAAAGATTCTTACGAGTGTAATCCTAGAACATGTGCTGCGAATGGTCAGCGAGATAAGGTGGCTAATTTATAGCGCTTCAATACCTCGCCGCTGATGTAGAGGCTTTGGAAGAGGCTCGGAGGTCGGTAAGTTTTCTTTTGTTGAGAAAAATATGTTTGCCATGTTCATAATACGTTCATACGACGTTGAAGAACGAGATAGTGCGTTTTTGCTGTAAAAACACGCATTTCTAACGGTCTAATAGAATTGGAACAAATCATGTAAGTAAATTAAACGCGCACGTAAAATGTGAATGTTTTGAAATTGAAACCATCAATGCCAATTTGTCGATTTCATCATTCATTTCAGCCAAAACATCAATTTCTGGACTAAGGCCTCCCCAAGAATGTCCATAACGACAAGTCCTGCCCTGCCCGCATCCAGGTACTTAAAGCGACCTTCACCAGATCGTCGGTCCACTCGGGCACGTCGGTGCCTACGTTTTCCGGCCCTGTGTCCTTCAATCTAAATGAGTGGCCTTCAATTGACTCAGTCGCTTTTACACTAATATTATAAAGAGGAAAGCTTTGTTTGTTTGTTTGGTTGTAATGAATAGGCTCAAAAACTACTGGACAGTCGCGTTTTTAAAAATTCTTTCACCATTCGAAAGCTACATTATCCACGAGTAACATAGGCTAAATTTTATTTTGGAAAAAAATAGGCGGGTCCACTATAGGCTATAATGTAGTCCACGCGGGCGAAGCCGCGGGCGGAAAGCTAGTTTCTGATAAAGTGAAATCTACACCTTCGATAGTCTTTCAACATTGCTGAAATCTTCGAAGTTTTCTTCCAGACTGAGAAGATCCAGACAGTCCAGCTATGCTCTAAAGCAAGCAGATGTTGAGAATTCAGTTCGCTCACGTGTTATTCCAAAGTTATTTGTTTCCTCGAGCGGACACTTGGACACTTGGCCGCCATATTTTTATAGTTCCATATTACCTTTAGAATGTCCCCTTTTATTTGTTTAGGACTCTCAAGATCTGTTTGAAGATAATGCTTTTATTGATAGATGTATCCTTGATAATGTACGGTTATATCTTGTAGATTTTGTTTGTACAAAATATTTATTTTTGGCCCTGGAAAAAATAGCTTGATTCAAGATTCTATTAGATATTTTTAAACATAAAGTAAGTACCAATTATCGTTTATCGACCTTATTGAAAATATTACATTTTGATTAGTGGTTAGTAAAACCCGCTCTATAAGCCTAATGATCATTTTATCTACGAATAGAAAAAGTACTAGCTATTATTCAGTGGTAGGTATCGTTGACAAGCTTTCTCTTGAATTATTCATTGATTTATTCTGAAAGAATGAGGGTCACGTCCCAAGCTGACACTACTAATTTTAAGTGCGGGTTGACGGTCTTATCATAAATTAATATTTTATGTGATTTGGGGAGTTTAGAATGGTGTAGGTACATGTTACGGTTAATGTGATAAAGTAAAAATTATGAATAATCGCCGGTTATTATGAATAATTACCGACAGGCGAGGTATAAGTGTTAGATGTAAAACCAATTTAAAACCAATTTAGATATTTACAAACCAGAAGTATTGTTTTTTGAAAAGAGATCATTTACATAAAATCCTATTAGCTCCTCAAAAATATATTAATAAGTTCAGTCTCTGCGCTTACTTTAACATCAAATTTATGAATCATCATCATCATCATCTTTAGTTTCTTCTGCAGGAGGACCACCTTTTCGAACTTGCCATAGGCAAATAACTTTGCCCTATACTCCTCGTGCCCTGTCACGAGTATGACATGTATTAAAAATATTTCGGGTAAAATTAATATTCCCATCTCGTTATCCATTACAACCTTTGCCGTGATTAAGCAATTAACACTCAACTAACCGCTAAGCGTATCTGGCAGCACCTTAATGATAGATCGCCCGGAGTCCTGCCAGCAGGACTTAAAGTACTTCCGGTAGGACGCAAAATTAAAAGATCACAGTTTCGTAAGTATACATTGTACAAATTTCAAATTTACACGAAAAAATAGAGTGTTTCTCTCTCTTTCACCCAATAGTGCCCAAGATCGAAAAACGCGACTAACCGTTAGTCGGAGCCCGATGGCGCACGAGTATACACGGGGGCAGCGCGTTCGCGCTCGCGCGACACATTTTGACGCGCCGGGCGTGGAGTCGGCAACATTTTGGCGATAATATTATAATGAATGTGAAGTATTCCAGCCTAATCAAACATTTATAATTTATTTCTTGTTTTTGTTTTTAATTTGTAGTGTATTTGTAAGTGATAGGTGTAATTTCTAATACAAAGTGACGTACGAAAGTAATTAATTTAAAGTTCCTTATTATAGTTCCTATTAGTTAAGTTGAAAGAAGATAAACAAGTTTATAATATATTAAGAAAAGTAAAATACTGGTTAAACAAAATGATTCTACGACATGACTTTTTATTTAATAAACACTAACCAAGTGTTTACTACTTCTGGTGAGGATGAGTTCAAATTTGAAGGTCACCGTACTGCTGGAAGGACCAGCAAGCAAACACGTTCAAATTGCGTACTGCGGGCAGGACTTGCGATAATCTTCTGGCAGGACGTTTAGAACAAAAGACCAGTCCTTCCAGAAGAGCTTCCAGCAGGACAAAGCACCGGGCGATCTATCATTAACACGTTCGTCGGCGCATAAATCTTTGAAGGATATCCGAAGTACATCCAAGAAACATAGTGTACATCGGTACAGTAGATATTATAAAGTGTCACATAGAGTTAACTTTATAAGTATTCATACATCGAAGCCTAAGGCATTTTTTTATCAATTAAAATTATATCAAGAAATAAAGTTTTAAAATGCATGGCACTAGGCTGCATCTACATTTATAGTAGACGGATGAAATAAAATAGCAGAGGGATATACTCGAACTTAATATTGCAAACCCACAAAACTAGAAAGGAATATACCTAATTAACGACCCCATGTTTACCTACAATCCGAACATTACTCGCGAGCTTTATCAGACGCGGTGTCTCGTAAGATCTGATGTCAGAGATGGTGACAGCTCAAAACACGAAATATCGTGAAAGATCTGCCAAGTTGCCTTGCCTTGCCTTTTGTGTGATTAGTAGTTGTTTATTTAATTTCGAAGCGCAGCGGAAATCTGATCTTGATTCGAAGCGCGATGCTCTTAAAGCCAGACCAGCAGCGGCTATCACTTACAACTACATCAGCGGTGTCCTAACGTGTCGACATTGTTCGCGTACGTTTACCAACAAGATTGGCTACTGTAGCCATGTGAGGGCACATGATAGGGCAGCCCAGCGTAGCCCTCTTATTGCGGACTAAAGGAATTTTGTCGTGGTTACCGTAGCCGAAAGCGGCTTGGGAGTATATATATTTAATTTGTGCTGAAACAGTCTTCTATATTAATTTTTATTCAAATCCTACTGGATACTTCTCTACTGTGGCAGTATCAAGTCGGCTAATTAACTTACGATTTGGTTCCGTTTCAATCTAAACAAGAGCCAAAGGAATGCGCGCTCTGAAACTATTTGCGCAAGGTCCGAATTCAAACGCAGCGTCTCCGGTATGGCCAATTACTGAAACTGAGAATTTGTCGTGCAATATAGACAATTTTGTTAAAATAAATCCTTATTGTTTCATTAAAGTATTTCTTTTCGTTTGTTTTTACTCGTTGTGAAGTTATTGAGACGTAATTGGGGTTAATTACAATTGACTTATAAATAATGGAATCTTCTATTGTATAAAAGCGAAAGGTCACTGACTGACTCACTCATCACGAAATCTCAAGAATTATAAAACCTACAAACTTGAAATTTGGCAGGTAGGTTTCGGGGTGAAGACATCCGTTAAGAACGGATTTTACGAAACTCCACCCCTAAGGGGGTAAAACGGGGTTCACGCGTACGAAAACGCAGGCGGCCGCTAGTTATTGATAATCCCCTAGGTTCTGTTTAATAACATTACTAGTGCGATAGTGAAAGTTTTGTGCCATTGCTTAATCCCATGTAAATTGAAAATCGTTTTAAATTCGATGTAGGAACTATTTATTTATGTTTTTGTGCTTTCCATTTTGATATGGATCAACCGATTGTGAGTTTCAAATTAAAAGATGGTATTTATATAATTATGTGCCTTAATTTGTAATTAACACCGAATCAAAACAATAATGAATGATTTTTGTGGTTTGCCTTGGAAGACAGACACTTTTCCTCAGTGACAAATATTATAAAAAAATAATGTAGAGCAAGACAGTCTTAATATCTCTAGGCAGACAAATCCTGTCTGGATTCGAAGAAAATCTTTAATATGAATGTTCAGCCTCAATTACTATAATAACTGTTATATTCATTACAATAGGCTTTTCCAAATAAATATTTTCAGTACAAACGTGTCTCAGTAACAGTTTTGTTCAGATGTCTTGGTCCTTTAATACCCGTATTCACAAACGATGCTTGCTTAAATGAAGCAGCAAACCGAACGCACAGCGTTGAATAGAGTTCTAGTGATTAGTTCGTGTGTAACCCTATGCGTCCACGCGCACTGTGAGACCTCATAGTAATGTTTGTGAATACGGGCGTAGGTATTTGTTTGTGTTCCAGGATCAAAACAGCGTAAGAGTAGGCGCACACCGTTGCTTTTTAGTTGGTCGATAGTTGTGCCCGATTTTAAATTGTATGAAGAATCGGCCAAATCGAATCGGCGTAGTGTGCGCACTCCCATATATGCCCATACTGATCAACTGCCCGACTAAACTATCGGCCGATGAAAAATCAACGGTGTGCGCCTACTCTAAAAGGTATTGTATTAAAATAAATAATAACAGTGCCTATTTCATTGTTGTTTCTGTACCCAACGTTTGTTTTCTGTACAATAGTCTATCCGCAATAAACACTTCGAGCTATTTACAATCGCGGTCCGCGGAAACCATCAAAAAGTGTATAACAATAAATTAAGTAAATTGTGACTACTAAATCCGAAGTGATAAATCAAACCTGATTAACATTTCAGGTTGCGGTTAGGACCGGTGTGAATTAATAGCGGTCGTCTTAGTTATACCGTTTTCATTGGATCTGTGTCCGATTAAAACTCGGTAAATCCTGTACAATGTTAAATTATTCTATTGGGAAGGTATGGTCATTAAAATGTAATAAAATTGGTCTCAATGGGTACAGACTTAGATACATCACTTAGGACTTAGGTACTCGTAATTGAAATAGCTGTGATTTTGAAATAATAAGGAAAGCATAGCATGACATTTTATCAATATTTTTCCATTTTAATAATTCATTAATTCTATCTTTATTTTATAATTATCGAAACGTTTAATAATGACATTTCCACCAAACTCAATGTGTACATTAATTTCTTTTGAAACTATTAAGATCGTCGTTCTGTCTCCTTCCTAAAGTTGCTGTGCCCTAACTGGGTCCACATTGTGTAACTGCCTAAATTGTAAGACCTAATTAATGTGAATGCTAATGTGGTTATGCAATAAACGATTGAGTATTGAGAAAAGCTTGATGTGCCCAGCAATATTTTTGAAGCTATGCTTAAGTTTGAATCATGTTTTAAGCGCCGTTTTAGATTTCGTATCGTTGACAAACTTCACTATCTAAAGTATTTAGACTGTTTTATAAAATAAACTGCGCTGTAACGTTTACCGCACTTTATAAATGGTACCTATACACCAAAACGATACCAGTATCAACGCCTGTTAGAATAAGCTGGACTGCTCTGCAACACCGTTCACATAGTTTCAGGTTTATTATTACAGATGCTCATCTCAATTTGCGCGTGAGAGATGTAAATATTAGGAACTTTGGATGACGAATTTGGAATTGACCCCCGAGAATCCAACTAAAGTCATCAGATTTTTAACCGGCCCAAACTAGAGCCTTATAAAAATGGGAACGCGCCCCAGCCTGCAAAATGCATTGATGTTAGCTTAGGGCACGCCACAACAACGATCAGTCACACGCTACAGTATTCATGAGATGCCCCGTCCCTACTATTACGAGTAACGTCTACGAGGATATTTTCATATATCTCGAAGATGGAAGTTTATTTTGTTGGAGAGCAGCTGAGATCAAATTCAAATTCAAATGACATAGATCAGTAACATGAACCCTGCTAGGTTATTGCAACATTAGATTTTACTAATACTAATAAGAAAATGTATTGAAAATTTGTCATGTAATGAACATTATAAATAAACTTATTCTTGTTCTTACTAGTTCTACTAATCTAGATCGAGATTAAAGTTTTTAAATAAACAAGACCTAGCCTAGGGTTGAAATAGCTGTTGGAAATTACCAAAACTAAATTTTTTTACGTAGAAACTTTATTTAAATTCCTAATAACTTTGCCAAACTGAGTGACAGGTTTTTACTTTGTCTGGGTCTTCACGTTTTCTGTTTTACATTATGTATTTTTTTTTTACAAAAAACAAGTATTTATGTAATATTTATATCGTTGTCTGGTACCCATGGCAAATGCTTTGCTTAGTTTAGGACTAGATGGCAGTGTAAAATATTTCAGTTCCACCGTATTTATTACATTTACAGTCAGTTAATTCATAAGAAAATGCTCATAATAACGAGAGCAAGTTACTTTTAGTGTCCAAACCGCCCCAGTTTCCCGGACTGCGTGTGTTCCAGCACATTTGTCGGGGCAAGCTGTTGACTAACGTTAGTCAGCCATAATCCGCAGTCCAGCTGCTAAGCCCGTTCGTTCCTTTACTGCCCCGAGTTTTTGACCTGTTTCTCTATTTTTACGAGTATAGTGACAAACCGACGAAAGATGAAGTCAACGAGTTCTCAAATGTACTTAGACCAAGTCTCTAAAAACAGCAGAATATATTGGCGACTGAATACAAAACACGGGAGATCGTGTTTTGTAGTGTTCTTAGGTTTACATCCAGCAGTGGACTGCAATAGGTTGAAATGCAGTTGTGATAATCGTCATTTAGTTAAAGACAAAATCTATTTATTTACCTAACTAAATGGAACTTGTAAGGCCCTTCACTGTTAAAAAACTGGACATAGGTACCTAACACAAAATCTATTTGGAAAATCTTCATAGCATTCAACATGTCAAGATTTTATACGTTACAGGTCCAAATAACTAGGTCAAAAGCGGAACGAATCGCTCAGCGGCATGGCAAAAGCCGCGGTCTGTACAGGTACAATAAATTGTCGGATAATCCTAGACGTGCTAGGTCATAAAGATTAGGCCACATGAAATATTTAACAACTTGAGGCTAACTCGACGTGTCGGGTTTTTAGTGGGGATTTTTTGTACGTGCAAACATTTCATTTGAGCTTTTTCTAGCTTTCATTTGAAAGAAAGAAAGAAAGAAAGAAAAAATGTTTATTTGGCACCAAATTACATGCACTTAAAACCTACACAATATTTAACTTATTCTAATACAAAACAAAAAATATATACAATTAAAAAAAAATTGAAATTTTGGTACCAAATTGGGCTCCGCTCAGTAAAGGCAGTGACGGCGCAGAGCTCGTCACGGCGACTGGTATTCTGCGGAGGCCATTTGCAGAGGAAAAGGAGGCATAGCCTCAGCACACAGACAGCCGACGCATACTTATCTTATAGATTACTAGCTTTCCGCCCGCGGCTTTGCCCGCTNTTTCTTCCAAGAATCATACATACTCTCTCTTTGTACTTTTACTACAATATTGACGGTGTTTGTTCATTACCTTCATCATCAAAGAGTGATAAAACGGCAATTTCTTCTGATACGAAGTACCAAAGATGTTGACTAAACTTGCTCAGGGCTGCCTTGGAAATCAATTTGTCAACACTCTCATATACCTTTTGGAAAGTGGATGTCAAGAGTTCCTTAAGGCTTTCCTCAGAGCTGGTAAGCTGGTCGTGATGTCCTTGCGTTTGTATAGAATCTTGCGTAGTAAGAGATGACGATAAACCTCCGAAACAATTTGCTGTATTTTTTATTTATTTAATTTTCTTTGTCTTGCACTTTCTACTTTCTTAACTAACTTTTTGTCTACACCTTTAACACTCTGGACGCCTTGGTTTTATTTGTTTGTGCTAAAATATTTTATTTGTTTTTAAATCCTCCTCACCGCGGCGCTTATAAATCTTGATTTTTATTTAAATAAATTTTCTTGCAACTCTCTCCAAGCATGGTGAAGATACACAAGTTTTTTTACACAGTTAGGCTCTGGTAGGATTTATAGCTTTTCCCAAAATATAATACAGTCCCGAATGATGAGATTAGAGCTTTCAATAACATTTAATTAACTTCGCAAAATATGTTAAAATATACTGCAAAAACTTGACGATTAACGGTAACTTTGTGCCTATTATTTGATAAATTTACGTCCCCGACTAAGAACATACTTTTTTTATTGCTCCTTAATTCCACAGCCATCTTCTAAATGTCAAACAATAGGTGTTAATCACGAGATTAATTGAGAACAAATGACAAACACCGCGAATACGCACCGCTACTGCCGCGCAACATGTTTCGATGCAAGTCGGCACGGGTTATCGTACTCCAAATAAGGTAAAAATTTATTTCCGAGTGTTTTAGAGGCAAACAAACAAAACTAAGACCTATGCGTTACAAATTTAAAACTTTGAAAAATAAGGGACACCCTAGTGGGCAGGCCTCCCACTAGATGGACCGACGATCTGGTGAAGGTCGCGGGAGATGCCTGGATGCGAGCGGCGCAGGATCGGTCTACGTGGAAATCCTTGGGGGAGGCCTTTGTCCAGCAGTGGACGTCTTTCGGCTGAAACGAACGAACGAACGATTAGTAGAAATACATATTATTATTCATATTGCTGTACAATAAGTAAATAAGCAATTTCTTTAAAAACAGAAACAAAAATAACAGATTACTAAAAATGTAAAAGTATTAAAGATCAATTGCTCTGCACTGGACACCTGACAGGTGGATTAAAGGTCCCGTCAAAAATAAACAAGCAATGTCGACCACAAAGTGGTTCTGCATGTAAAAGGAAAATATTTCTTTTAAAGTTTCACACAAACAAATGGAGATCAAATAAACATTGATATTCTTTGAAGTAGTTCTTAGTTATATTTGGTAAGCCTCAAAGGTATTCGCTTAAGTCGTATTTCTGTTGGTAATTTTATATTATATCGCTTTTGCAGAATTTATTTGCGACCTTTTACTGAAGGGCAAACGTATCTAAAGATACGTCTAATATACTCGTACGAGTATATTTCCATTTATAATTTAGCAACACATAGGTTTTTGTATTTAATTAATCCTTTAAGCACTATTTTTTAAACTAACACAAGCATATTAGTTGCTTACTTTGGGGCTAGCTGGCGCTGTGTGAAATTATCCAATGTCATTTATTTATTTTAAGGCGTTCACTGCTGGAAAAGGTTTCCTCCAAGCCTCGAAGCCACGATAGTCGAACGGTGAAGGGATCGGACTGACCGACTCGTAATCCGGGGAACACGGGTTCGGTCCCCGCCAAGGCACGACTATTGTGGTGAGCTCACTCGTGATACGAGGGGCTAACGGGACTATTAGTAATTTGTGCGATGCCAAATTACCTACTTACCTATATTTTTTTTAAATTTCCACAATGATGGGTCCTCTGTTGCTCGCATCCATGCTTCTCGTGACCTACAACAGATCGTTGGTCCATCCCCTTAGGTCTACACTACGTCTTTCGGTCCGGGGTTGCCATTCGTAAGCACCTAGCTTAATCTCTGAAAAGCGCTTTAAAGCTTAATTAGTAGGGTTGTGTCATAATACATTTTAACAACCCTCTGGATAGAAGAACAAACATTAAAAAAAAAAACTTAATGTAAATAATAGCAGGATGAATACGTAAAAGGGCTGGTTGGTCAATAAATAAAGTATAAAAATATTCTAACTACCCTCAAGCCCTGCATAACAGAGGCAAATAAAAACTTTTAAGAGTCTCTCAAACAATATAAAACAGTTGGAAAAAATAAACAAACAACCATAAAATCCTAGTCTGGATATAAAATTGTTCCCAAAAACACCTTTTTCGGCTATTCCTATGACGGGATGGAATTTATAGAGCTATAACGCCGTAAGTATCTCCGTCCCCATATAATCTCTTCCAGAGTTACCTAACACCCTTCTCTGGGATCGATAATGCAAATTTTATGTAAAGATACCGCGAGAGGGCAAATTTTGGAACGGAGCTCCAGCCGGTCCAATCAGTGAGTCTTGATAATATGTATCGAGAGTTTAGTTTACGCAGGTTTGCTTTGCCCCTACCGTTTGTTATAACGGAACCTTAATTAGGTATCGTTTTTTCTCACAAAAACTCCAGAAATACTTCATAATAACTATCATGAGATTTGGTTCGTTTCTACCAAAGGACGTTCATTGCTGGACAAAGGCCTTCCCCAAGGATATCCACCACAGGCGGTCTTGCGTAGGCCGCATCTAGGTGCTTCCTTAGCCATCATTAGTATAGCGTGGCTAAGCATAAGCATACATTAAAACTTTAATTATTATTACAACTATACATAGAAACGGTAACAAACTAGTCTAGCTTTAAAAATGACGGACTTCTAAAAATAATCCGTATTTTACCCTCAGTGTTTCATTCGTCTACGTCTTAAAAATACCTGTGAAAACCCAAACCTTTGGACCCATCTAAAGATTTATATTAGGCTAGACGTTGATAGGTCAGTGAGTGAGTCATATTTTTTGTATACTAACAGTAAATTTTGATTGACGACCTCATAAAGGAAGCGGCAAGGCGCTGGATGCAGGCCGCCACCGACCGGCCATTGTGTAAATCATTGGGCGAGGCCTATGTTCAGCAGAGGACGTCCTATGGCTGAAATAATGATGATGATGATGAAGAGTAACTTTTAGTCCCTCTTGGTTTGCTCTTTTTAATCGAGTGTGTTACTCAGATTTGTGAGTTAGGAGTGGGTTACTGTAGTAGTTGTTTTCTTTATTAATATGTGTACGGGCTGAGTAATGCCTGTGTATGCGTGTTTTGATACCGTATCAGTGGTCGACCTTTGTTTGGTTGCGTAATAGATATCCATGGCGAACTATCCGAATTAATAGAGCGACCTAAATACTGGAAGTTTGGAGCACTTTACACATTAAACTACATAAGGATTTATCTTGATTGAACGCGTAGAGGCAAGATTTAAGTTGGCAAACTTTAGCGCTAATGTATGAGCGATGTATGAGAGGTAGATCAAATAACTGTAACAAATATGTAAGTATCTACGAGTATATTGTCAAATGAAACTTGAAGATACAAGTTTCAGTTCTCAGATAAAAAGGTAAAAACATCACTTAAATATCTACTTCGGATGGTTTCGTTAGATGGATTTTGAGTTTTGAGCATTTATGAAAGAGTAACCCCATCATCTATATATATAAAAGAAAGTCGTGTTAGTTACTTCGCTTATAACTCAAGAACGGCTGAACCGATTTAGCTGAAAATTGTCCGGGAGGTAGTTTAGAGCCAGGAGAAGGACAAAGGATACTTTTTATCCCGTTCGAAATAAAAAAAAAGTCTGCTTATTTATTGCCATTAAGGCGGAACAAAGTTCGCCGGGTCAGCTAGTTAGGAATATAGTAAAAGTCATATATTTTTTGCAATGAGGCTTTTAAACAAAGCGCTTCAACACACTTTCTTTGTCGTCAATCTCTAACTAGCTCGTAGATTTTACAATACTCGTGTCAGAAGACTGTAACAATCCATATTTAAAGTTCAATGCAAACTTCACATAAGTTTTTTATAACTTACTTAAATCAAATAAACATCCATTTACGAAAAGCCCCTTTCACTTACATTCTTACATTTCTTACTCCTTATCAAGTCGGCTCTACATTATTAACCGGAACAAACAAAAGGGTTTAGGTGAACATTTCTCAGCCAGACTTCTGGGCATGTGAGACCCAAAACTTGCCTGCGTAAAGGACTTGCCACACTGGGTGCGTTCCGCGGTCAGGTCAAATTGAACGCAGCCAGTATCATGTACTCGTATGAACAACAATTTCGGTCTCTATACATTTTCCCCCTTACTAATAAAACTTACACGCTCGTTTAACAGTGTTTTAAAGTGACGTTTAGTATGGAAATGTCATTTTAAAACAGTGTTCAACAACTGTGTAACTTTTTATTAGTAAGGGGGAATGTTGATGTTGAGTCTGACCGTGTGGGCAAAGAACGCAAACCGCGACGCTGACAGTTTGCCTAGTAACTACCGCTGACATAATATCTTGCTCGGACCGTTGACGCAGCGTAGTAACGACGAACTCATAAAGGTAGCAGGAAGGCGCTGGATGCAGGCCGTTACCAACTAATCATTATGGAAATCATAGGGGGAGGAATCATTGTTCAGCTGTAGACGTCCTATGGCTGACCATAGGACGTCCTCTATTGATCGTCAGTATGATGATTGATAATGTTGACTGATTGCCCTGACCAATAATATTATTCATCCATGTTACGGGCTGCGTTCACTTTAACCTGACCTGACCGCAGATCGCAGAACGTATCCAGTGTGGCAAACCCTTAATACAACAACTGAAATAGAATAATGTTCCTATTTCAACTCCATTTTTTGTTGAAAAGGGTTCACCCAATTTAGTAGGTATATTTTATTATGATATTCTAGGACTGACGGTGAAGAAGACAACTCTACGCGATAGGGTTACACGTGTTTTACAATGTAGGTATGTAGGGTATGTGAATCTTCTTGAGTAATATTTATACTTTTCAGTATTTTTATGCAAGATCTTTCAACTGTTTTCTTCATTTAGGATTTTATTCTTTGAGGTTTTGTTTCTTTTTGTTCCTTTAAGTGGTTTCATTTAGTTTCATATTATTATGACTTACTCTCACTTAACCAATGACTTACTTAATTGACCACGTTTTCCTAACCCCATTTAGAAAGAGCCTCTGAGTTTAACGTAGTTTACGTCAAAGCTGTTAAATATCTTATGTAATATAATATTAGATCGTGTGTGTTTCAAATGAAATTGCCACTAAAGAACTTTATAAATTAGCAAATCTAATAAATCCTCTATCTATTTATGAGTTGTTTACTCCAAGTATAAACACGTTTACCTCCAATCACATTTAACCCCTCAAAACTCGCTCCAAACATGTGGAGTGGAACATTCACACATCCAGGTCATTTGGTCCCAAACATGGTCAAAATGAAATCTGCATAATCACAACTTCTGATGGGTTAGTTATTGGGTTAAGACGTGTCTCATCGAGTCGGGGCCAAACTTGCGGAATTTGTTAATTTGCTAACTCGTTCCCTCGACGGTGGACGTTGAATGTGCCCTGATTGTGAGCTGAACTTTAGGGCAGGGGAATTGGTCGCCTAGTTTGATGCAATCAACAGCAGGATTTAATATTCCGTTCAATATAAGCGTTGGAAAAATAAGGAATGTGAAACCACTAGGGTTCGAATTGAGAATTTCAATAGCGACTTTCAATTATTGTTTGTATTAGCGAGTATTAATAACAACGTCACGCGAAGGGTTAGGACTCGATTGATTGATGGCGCTTTACTATTTCAGGTATGAGACTTTATGCGTTGTCTTAAGTGGAATCCTTTTTTTTTTTTTTTTTTTTATGCTAGCCAAGGCAGGTATTTGACCGCATTTATTTGCTAATTAATGTAAGCTGGAAACAGTGAATTTTTTCGGTTAGACCAATTTATTTCTGTAACCTTTTATTGATACTGTTTGACAAATTTGAGAGTAACCAGTTTTTCCGATAAATGTTGTAAGTATAGCTTAGAAATAATCGAGTGAGATCACTTATCGTTTCCTGTATGTAAAAAGCAAGTGAAGAACAACATCGAAATTGGGCCAAAACACCAAGACTAGATATAGAAGACTCAAACCAATCGATATCAGAAATTATTTCCACCCTGTATTTTAGAAGCAAGTGAGGAACAACATCGAAATTGCGCCAAAGGTTTGGGCCTAGATATTGCAAAAACCAATGGATAATTGCACCGGCTTTATCGACCTTTTCAAAGCATAAACATGTCTTGTAAAGATATTTCACGGCTCTCTCTATTCCCGGCTGTATCGCACGTGCAGTCATATTCACCGGCACAAGGGACTCTGATTCCGAACGAAACTTCTCGATTTAATTTATAAACTTGTTTGGTTTTACTCTTATCGAGTTTGGAGTCATACGAAAATTGCCGGTATTGTAAGCATTCGCTGGGGAACTTTGGAATTAATCGCCGAGGGTATGTTTGTTTGGATCAAAGATATTATTGTGTACCTACAAATATTTTGTTTTGTGATTTTTACTAGGTAATTGAGTTTATCACGACCTTGCCAAACTTTGGATTAATTTAAATAGGTAATATTGATAATTACCTGTATTTGCCTGACGTTTTTCACGTTTTTGTCAAAATAAGCTGTCAAAGACGTCCTATAATAATTGGCGAAATAAGATCTACGATTTTCAGTGATGGACGAAGGCCCTCGTACTTATAGGATTATCAAGTTATTTTATTTTTTTATGTCCAAAACAAAGTGTCTCTTTAACTTCCCTTTAACTCTACATAAGAGCCTAGAAAGTTTCATTCTCTAATAACTGGAGGTATTAAAAGACATTAAAATAATATTGTTTGTTTTAATCCTAGTAAATTAAACAGGGACTGCTGTTGCTCACGTTATTTAATTAGCTATCGATCTAAACACGACTTCCATGTCGGTTGTATAACTGCTTTGTTTTCATAATCAGAATTGCTAAAATATTGCAGGTATTTAAACCTCCAACCGCATACCTAAATATTGCACCGCAAACCAAACCCAGTATAGAAATGAACTATAATTAGTTGAAATACCCAATTGCCTATGCAATAGCGGAGAAAATAAATTATTGGCATGAATAGTCCAACGGCAATCGAACTAACAATGACTTGTAATTCGTATTTACGAGCCGAACCAATTTTATTAATCAAAAACACGATACCGAAATTGTAAACGTTAAATCTATTCGTTCGAATAGTTTCACAGAAACTTTCCTTTAACGGAATCCAAACGCTGTTTAGCATCAAAGTGGGAAATCCAAAATCCCTTAAGCTGAGTTAGAGACGACGCCAATTTTGGTTGTTCATCTCTAAACACATAAATGGGTCTTATTTCTAACACCATAAAGGCGAAAGTAAATCGAGCAGATGTAGAATCCTCGGCAGCTGTGAGCGAATCCAACTGGCAACTTATTTTCGAAGCGACAATTGCCCAACTAGGTTTTACCAACTAATTGTACAGATTAAAGTTTGGGCCGCTTAGCAACTCCACATTTGCTTACGGTTCTAATCTGGGCTTAGGGTTTAGGTTTTACAGCAATACATTATGCGAATATATCATTTTCAGGGCTGTCTAATTAGATAATAAAAGTCGGAAACTGGCAGTTTTCCTTTCGGTTTGGTTGGTGGTAGGGCTTGTTCTAAGTCCGCCTGGCTAGCTACCACCATCTTACCTAAGTTTGTCGCATAACAACAATGTTAACAGCATTGTCGTGTTCCGGCAGTTAGAGGTAAGATAGTCAGTTCCTCCGTGGTAGAGGATTCCGGGTGAAGCTCGCTTCCACCTTCGGCCTGATCGTCACTTACCATGATAAAAAAAAAGTTTAAAAGTAGGTAGATGAGAGAGAATAGATGATAAAAAGATGGATTAGATACACAGAAGGTCAAATAATATTTTATTAAAATCAGCGCTTCACTTACGTACCTAAAGTATGCCTGAGTGAAAATTACTAGTTGAATTTTATAAGAGAGAATGCAATAAAAAATCCGTGACTTTTGACTGATAAGGCTTAGTCGGGCCGAGCCGAGCTTTTATATGCACCTACGTAAGAAAAATATACAAAAGCCTTTATTAGAGGTATTAGGCGCCTGACAACTAGATTTAGCAGTTGTAACTACACTTATAATATTATTCGCATTGCTACGTATGCCGTGCGTGTGTGGGGCTTGCTTGGGGCACATCTTGGGGCTTGTGATATTTGAATAAAATCTGGAGAGACCCATTTACGCAAATTTATTTATTTATTTATTATTCATTATTGAGCAATTACATATTTGATTTAAATAGTGTCTTAAATCCTCTTTAGGTTTGTCTAGACACTATTGTTCTCTATACAAATAAAAACAAACGCTTTAGTATAAGCATTCACAACACTGCGACTTCACGAGTACTGTTTAATGTAGCATTGAATCAGCTTCTTAAATCTGTGGGACTTTACCTAAGACTGCTCTATCAGAGAATCGATCACAAGACCTTATAATTGAAAGAATCCATGCACAATTGTACATTCAGTCAACAGCACATCAAACTATATACATTTATTTTCAAAATAGCCCATATTACAATAAGTTAAAACGCTGCTAAGTTTAGTTGATATGCTATCATCTGCACATAACATAACTGAGCCGATTTTAACTTCATATTGTTTTCTGAATCCGGGTTTTCCTTCCCCAAAGCTTTTTATTGAAGCTGATGTAAACAAACGTTTCCAAACATACTCAGGAACTCCAACAGTTTCTATGAAACGATATTAAAAGGATATCATAATATTTCAAAAGTATTCGCGGGTTTTAAAAGCGATCAGCTTATATCAAAACGTTGCTCCGAATAATCTACTATATCCGTTTTCCTAGAACTTTCCACTCCCAACTACCTTCAACTGAAATTGATGTTCCTAACTGCGCTCTGAGTGCAAATTAAAGTGATATTTTTTATAAGACAAAGTAAACACATATATTTTGTCAACATGGCGCTAGTATACTGGAGGTTGACGTAGCAGGATCATTTTGATTAATTTAATCTTGTTGAAGTCTAACTGTCTAGATTGTTGTCTTTGAGACTACGGCCTGTGCTACGGTAACCCACTCAAAAAATGTTAGAATCAGATTATAAATTGCATTAGATTGTAAATTGAATGCTTTAAGTAACTCTTGCTTGGTTACATAAATTTTCTCAATGTAGAGTCAAATGAAACAAAATAATACTTTCATTATCAAAAGAACGACCGGTGAATAACAATTACAATATGACTTTTATTCGTATTGAATTCGTCAAATTCCTTTCAGAATCGTCACATAACAAAAACCAGCAAAATTGCTAAGCAGCAATCCGACGCAAGTAACGCCCGTATTCATTAACATTAAGATGAGGTCTCACAGTACGCGTGGACGCACAGGGTGACACACGAACCAATCACAGAGATCTATTCAACGCTGTGCGTTCACTAAGGCCAAGTTTTTTAATTCGTAGTTAAAATAACCAATAGTCAAATGACAAGTTAAATATCAGAAAAAAATATTTTTCGAATAATGGTAAGCTTGACTTTTAGTACATTTTTTAACTAATTGTTTATATTTTGTTAATATTTAACCATTAGTAGCTTTAAGAATTAGTTATTTTAACTATGAATAAAATAATTAACTTTTAAAAAAACTAAAACCGACTTCAAATGCGTGAACACAAAAAAAAACTAAAAATTAAAAAAAAGTTCTACCCTTGGGGGTGAAATATTTTCTTCAAATTCGCATGAAACCACCCTTTTGATAAAACCTATTCAACAAAAAAATAATCGTTCAAATTGGTTCATAATCGGCGGAGATATTGCGTATAAAAAAGTTCATCCCCAATTTTCCACCCTTGGGGGTGAAATATTTTCTTCAAATTCGCATGAAACCACCCTTTTGATAATACCTATCCAACAAAAAAATAATCGTTCAAATTGATTTATAATCGGCGAAGATATTGCGTATAAAAAAGTTCATCCCCAATTTTCCACCGTTGGGGGTTGTTTTTTCTATTATTAAATTTAAATGGGACCACCCTTGAGGTATTACCTATACGCCGGAAAAAGATTTGTTCAAATCGGTTCATAATTGGCGGAGTTATCGCGTAACAAAAATAGAAAAAGAAACATACGGGTCGAATTGAGAACCTTCTCCTTTTTTGAAGTCGGTTGAAAAACTGGGCCTTAAGCAAGCATCGTTTGTGAATAAGGGCGTAAAACTTGTCTAAAAACAGCGCTTCAGCTCTTCCTTTGTCTCGTAATTTGTACGTCATGAACCTACTACAATTCTTTATCTTATGGCGTCGACGTTAATATGCTGATGGTGTTATACAAATTAAAATGCATTCTTGCTGCAGTAATAAATAACATGTGCGCCCCATTGGGCTGAGTGCGAGATGTATACGGCTGTTTCACCATGTTCGCGGAATTTAATGTTAATATGCACTAGACAAGGAAACGTCCGTGATTCATGTCGCTAGCTTTCGCCCGCGGCTTTGCCTGTTTTTCAGGCTGTCATAAAAAGTTATAACTCGTGTCTCACTTTATACAAACCTGTTTCTACTTTTGTGTTGTTTTACTCTTGTAGCGGTCGTGTGTTACGATAAAGCGTCCACGTCGATAGTAGAGATGGGTACAGCTCTCCACACAAATCAAAATCCTATCAAAATAAATAGTAAAGCATCTTTGTAGTTGTAAAAATGTACTTCTTTTTTCCAAAAATATATACCAATTTAGTTCAATTACCTGTCACTTTGTTAGCAACTGACATTTTAAAACAGAACTATCAGTTCAGATCTGGGGGCACGCAGTGCCCCCGCCAAGTCGAGCGCGAAGCAAACACTGCCGTACCATCCTTTACTGGAACCATTTCGCCGCATTTTCAGGCCTCTATTTGAGAACCTTTAGATAAGACCAGAACGCAGAAATTTTCGTCATCTAGTAAGCTATAATCACACACTTAAAATCCAAAATTTCAAGACTGTAGGTCAATTAGTTCCGAAGTTAAGCGAAAGCAAAGTTTCGCATTTATGACACTCACTCACTGATGATCATCAAAATAGAACTAGTACTTCCCGTTAACTCAGAGAGCTGAAATTTGGTACAGAGTTAGGGTTTAATGGCCACATAAAGGGAAAACTATAAAAACTAGGAAAATCGAAGATCTGGAGTAACACCACATTCATAATAATCAATACTACTAGCGCCACACCGGCGCCGTGGTGTTCGCCTGTACCGCTCACCGCTAGATGGCGCTAGCAATTTGAGCGTAGATTTTCTGCACCGCGGTGTCCAGATTTTTTTTCCCCTCTAGTTATTATTAAATCAATTCTGATTCGTTGTCCTTTTTAAAGATGTGTTTAATATCGTAAAAAAAATGACGATAATATTAAAGGACGACGACGTTAAATAATTATGCCACATTCTACAAAAAGAAGTGAAATCCCACCAAAAACATTCTGTAAAAAACTAGCCAAGTCTCGATGGAGCTGCTTGTTTATCTCTAAAAAGTAATGAAATCTAGACAAAGTCGTGCCAAGTCTATGGTTCTTTACTGCGATTTCTTAAATAAACAACATGAATCGTAGGTTGTTTCCACCCTTGTCATCTGACACATGAAATAAACTCCTATTGTATTATAGATATCGAAGCCGAATCGTATATAATAATAGAATGGGTTTTGGAGATCACTCGGGGTTCCACTTTTATAAAATACCTACATATTGCATAAAAATAACACGAATCATGAGTTTTCTTTTCACCATTTACATCTGACACGAGATAACAAACTCCTATCTCCATGACTACCGTCGTAGTCTATGCCAAAGACTACAATATTTTAAGCAAGAAGTTTCAAACCTTAGCGGCTACGGTAACCCCTGGGCCACATACATCGTGATAACATTCGGTCGACACTGGAACGAAGTTTTTTTTTTTTTTTTTTATCCACAACGAGGAAGCTCTTGGCCTGTATCTCACCTGATGGTAAGTGACGATCAGGCCGAAGGTGGAACCACAGAGGAACTGGCTATCTTACCTCTAACTGCCGGAACACAACAATGCTGTTAACATTGTTGTTATGGCGACAGACTTAGGAAAGATGGTGGTAGCTAGCCAGGCGGACTTAGAACAAGCCCTACCACCAACCAAACCGAACAGAAAAATCTGCCCCCACTGGGAATCGAACCCGGGACCTCTGCGTCTGAAGCAGGTGGTCTTACCACTAGACCACAGAGGCGGTTAATCTTGCGATTATGCAAAAAAGCATCGTATTCGAGTATGCAATAAACAGTAATGTCTGGTAAATAGCGGTAATACGTATCGTTCGTTCGTTCGTTTTAGCCGAAAAGACGTCCACTGCTGGATAAAGGCCTCTCCCAAGGATTTCCACGAAGACAGACCCTGGTATCANACTCTACTACTTGTATAATCCTACCATTCACAAACTCGTACCTCTTCATTTCGCAAAGCGTTTCCAAGAACAAAGCAGAGTAAAACAATAGAAAAACAAAATAAGATACGAATGTGTATTGAACCCTATCGGGGATGGGACATAAGGGAGCTCACAGACGAGCGACTTTATATCGGCGACTGCTTGCGACTTAAGTCGGCGACAACAGAATATATTCAAATTAAACGACTGTCGCTGACGCATCGTGAATAGCGCTGACAGTTGCCGAAGCATCGCGACTCTCGAAGACGGGCAGTCACAAACGAAACGATAGTCAGAGTGTCAACATTCCATGACAGCGAAAGGCCTTGCGCCTTTAGAGACTGTCACCGTTCGTTCGTTCGTTTCAACCGAAAGACGTCCACTCACACAAAGGCCTCCCCCAAGGTTTTCCACAAAGATCAGTCCTGCGCCGCCCGTATTCAGGCACCTCCCGCGACCTACACCAGATTGTCGGTCCACCTAGTGGGAGGCCTGCCCACATTACAACTACGTCTTCCGGCTCATGGTCGCCACTCGAGAACTTGTCTGCCCCAATCAGCCATCAGCTCTACGAGCTATGTACCCCGACTGTCACCGACAGTCGCCTAAAGTCGCTGACCGTCGCCTACCACTATCGCAAGCAGTCGCCGACAATGTCACTCGTCTGTGAGCTCCCTAACATACTCATCCGTCTAAACGTCTTATCTCAAGACGAATTTAATCAAAGACTTCGTATGAAGCAGAAAACTTTAAAATGTAGTCTAGGATTTTTGTTTATTCATAGTTTGAATTGTGACAGATAGGTTTAGGATTCTTTTTTTAGTATTGTTTTTTGTTTTTTTTTTACAAGTATTTTTTGTAAAATTTAGCAAGACTTGTAAATTTTTTAACAAGTTACCATAACTTGAATAGGCTGAGATTCATGTATAAACCTGTTGTCAATAAAATATTATGTTTAGATAGACCTGATGCTGCTATAAGGCTACCTGCTGACTACCTAACTCCTCAATTATTGATTGCAACCAAATCTTGTCTGGGTTTGTTAGAATTGTCTTCATGAGGATTAATAAATGGTCTTAAAAGCTTGTTTTAAAATAATATTCTAAAATAATATTTTAAATGTACTCTAGTACAGTCTAGTTATTTGCCTAGCTAGGGTTACACACATACGTAACCCTAAAAATACCCTTTTATAAAGCTAAAAGTTATTAGCTCTTTCAATAAAGATACTTCTATAACGGTCCCACTATAACCCTTATCTCTAGCGTTTAGCCAAAACGCGCGGAGTAGTCATAAAGCAGCGCTAAGAAGCTCGCATTAGTCGCGAGTCCCGTCCTGTACGCGGGGAGATAGTATCAATACTTTTACGACATGCAGCTCTTGTGGAGTAGAGATGGGGCGAGGACATTAGGGTGTCCCGTCGTTGTATGGGAAAAAAATTTTTTTGAGGTACGGTTACGCAAGAGGTATCAAAAGTTGCGTTTTGACATATAGATTACGATAAGCATTAAATTTATTGAGATATCTGTCATCTTGAGGCCTCTACCTGTCCTTAAAAAAAATTAAATTGCTATTTTAGGGGTTCCTAACATAAACTATTAATAATACAAAAATAGCGTTTTTATGAAATTTGAGGGTACACAATGAGTCACAGCAAGGTTTAAAATAGTTTAAAAACCAATAAATCCATAAATACTTTCAAAACAGAATTGGCTTTTTGACCAGAATTAGGCATTTACACGCGCGATTTTTATGTATTCCTAATTAATCCATGGGTCAGCCAAGATATCGATTTAATTCGAGGATACTCAATTCCTTTCTCACAGCAGGTTAATAATTTTACTACGCTATTATAAAACAATGATTGGCATCTCTAAGTGGAAGCTAACAAAAATGGCAGTCAATTTTAGAAAATCAACCATAACTTGAAAACCATTTATCCGATTCCATTACTTTTTTATTTAAATGATAGCTCTACGTGTGCGCTTGATATTTTGTGGTATAAATTGTATCGATTAAATCAACCTTTAGTTAGTAATTAAAGGAAAATTGATTTTTTTTACATTGTTGTGATACTACTTTTTAAATCATTTTTTTACAAAATGTCTTATACTCTACTAAAAGTTTTACACGAGCCAAAGAAGTGTATTAAATTGTCTGTAATTTGATATATAACATGTATGCGTTTCATAACTAAAAATATATTTTTACTTCCGTTGAAGTTCACCATTGATAAAAAACTGCGTAGACAACAAAAACTTCAGCTAGTAAGTGTATGTAACGTACATAAATGTTATTTATATTTAATAGTATGCTAAAACTATTTAACATGTCAATTAGTATTCTGTTTAAATATAATATTATAAAGATTTTTGACTAGGTAGTTTTTACCTGAAAAAAATCAAAAAGTATATTACTACCATATATTGCTAATTTTTTGTTAAATTTATACTAAAAGTATGTAATATTATAACAATAAAGTACGGTGCGATACCTTACTGCAATTAAACCTCAACAAAAACAATACCAACAGTCTCGCCGAAGGAGTAGAAAATTTGAGAAAAACAAGTCAAAATATGAATTCTGCTAGTTCGAACCAAACCTATTCCTCACTAGTCCTAGTCTGTCATTGCCTGCAAATCATATCATAGGGTTCCACTGCCACTGTTATTACAAAATAAAATGAAATAATTGTGAAAAAAATATAATAGATGACCAACAGTGAAGGACTAATTAAGTGATTTTTTGAGACATAAAAATGCCGGTAGAGCCCTTGAGACATTATTTTATATTTTTTTAATTATTTTTACGGTAATCTACATCTTATGACGCAACTTTTGAGGGGTCTTGTGTAGCGAAAATATAAAAAAAGATATTTCGGGACACCCTAGAGGACATATCGATAAAGTTGTCGATACGGCAGCGTAGGGCGCTGTGCCGGTTGCGGTGCAGGTTACAATGCCTGCTACAGTTTCGCTGATTCGGAGCAGCTCTTGTGGGATTAGGATGTGGGAAAGACATAAAATATCGATATAATATGTTATCGATACGAATTCGCACTTTCATGTAGTCCTGGCATTGGAGGTTACAGCACCTGCTACAGTTTTGCTGTTCCGGAGGGAAATCACTATTTCTCAATATTTCTTGTATACCAAATTCTAATATCTTCGTTATCTTGCTTTCATTGTGCTGCCGCTGTAACTCTGCTTAGATTGAGGTAAGAAATTTTGTTTAGCCTCGTTAAGCCCTGGCCTCTTGGTAAGTAAATAAATGCTTGTGTTACGAATAGGTTCACCATTATAGTCCAGGAGCTGAGTTATTGGTGTGTTAGTGAGTGTGATTTTATTATTTGTTTTCTTTCAGAGGAATTAAGTATTCTCCATGTATTTTTCTTTTCATACGCGTAGAATTAGTTTTAGTGAAAAGTTAAAAAATATCGATAGATTTTCCCCAGAACTATTAATGTCCACATCACTAGCGAAGGCAGGCAAAGCAAGTGGCGGCTAACGCGATGCATCACTCGCTAAGCTGTTCAGAGAACAACATTTACCGTGGACCGATCTGATTACAATGAAGGAAACTGAGCTTTGTGTGTTTCTGATTTAAGGACTGCTTTGGACTGCGCGCTTGTTTAGGGTGTAGGTTTTAAAGGACGAAACCTTATAGGACCACTCAGTCCACTCACGTGTCAGACATCTGTTTATCATAGTCTCAGAAACTAGATAGACCTCAAGTTTATAGACCTTAATCTATTTATAAATATCCTTGGATATTTTTACACTGCGCCATAAGCCCCAAACTAAGCAAAGCTTGTACTACGGGTAATAGACAACGGATATAAACATACTTAAATACGTTTTTTTGTAAATACATACATAATTACATAGAAAACATCCAGACCCGTCACAGAAATTAAAATTCATCATTTCAATTTCTGCCCGGCCGGGAATCGAACCCGGAACCTCTTGGCCTAGTAGTCCGTTCTGAACCACTACACCAAACGGCCGACAAAGTAAGTTTTAATGTCATATCCCATCAAAAACAATACTTGTCAAAAAAACCAAGTCTCGCAACTCAGTTGTTCTACGGTAAAAAGTTGTGAGATCCATGTAATACCAAGTCCAGGCCAGGAAATCTTTAACGTTTTACATAAATTATTGACTTGGCCATCGCACTAAATAATTTAATTTACACGTGTTTTCATGCGATGGCCAAGTCAATATATTTATGTAAAACGTTAAAGATTTCCTGGCCTGGACTTGGTATTACATGGATCTCACAACTTTTTACCGTAGAACAACTGAGTTGCGAGACTTGGTTTTTTTGACAAGTATTGTTTTTGATGGGATCTCATTTCTTTTTGTATTTTGTAGACAGCAGTTATGTATCTAGAAAACTGGACCGAAATTGAAAAATTTTACTCGACTTGGCGGTTGCACTACCGTGCCCCCAAATATTTTAGTTTTTCCTTGATTCATACACCAAACACTACTTATATTCCAAATTTGAAGCTTCTAGGTCTGCTAGAAGTGCCTTAGAGTTTTGATGATCGGTGAGTCAGTGAGTCAGTCAGTGAGTGACAAAATTAAGTAACTTTGACCCGTTATAATTCTTAAACTACTGGTTCAAATTGAATGAAATTTTAAATATACCGTGTCTTTACAATGCCTGCATAGCTAATGAAAATTCAGCCTTCTAGTTTTATCCACAACGAAGTTACAGGCGGTCGAAAATGGCCTGAATTGCTTCGAGAAAAGGATGGTACGGCCGTGCCGCTTTTTTGCTCGGGGCACGGCAGTGCCCCCACCAAGTCGAGCTACTAGCTAGCTCGAGATACTTAAAACAAACTTAATGCCATAAAAGTATTCTCCGGCATTTACCTTCTGGCTAAGTAAAAAAAGAAATCTTAGGTGAGATACAGGCCTTAGGTGAGTTCCTCGTTGTGGATAAAAAAAAAAAAACTTTGACACCTACACACTTGAAATTTAGCAGGTACCTACTAGCTGACCCGGCGAACTTTGTTCCGCCTTAATGGCAATAAATAAGCAGACTTTTTTTTTAATTTCGAACGGGATAAAAAGTATCCTATGTCCTTCTCCTGGCTCTAAACTACCTCCCTGACAATTTTCAGCTAAATCGGTTCAGCCGTTCTTGAGTTATAATTGTATACTATTCCTAGGAAATGTATACAATTCCGAAGCTATTTAGGAAATGTATAAAATATTGCTTCAGATTTTTTTTAATACGCACATATCCTAGGAAATGTATACTTTTCCTAGGAATTTTATAGAATTCCAATATTGTATTAGGAAATGTATAAAACTAAGCGGCACAAGCGCGGTCGCGTGATCGGGTGCCCCTCGGTACGCCTAAAATTTCATTTAGCCAAACCACATTGGCCGATTGGTACTTTTAACTCACAATTATTATTGTTTAGCCTGACAATTGTTTTCGCACTATTATACATTGGCTGAAAAAAATATTTGCCTATTGGCATCCTTTCTTTCGGCATCATGCATATTACGCTGAAGTATTGGAAATCCCTAATTTTAACATCTCTTTTATTAAACTTATTGGCATAAAGGTTTTAATACTTCTGTAGCTGGATAACAAAGTCTCGGTTAGGTTAGGTTAGACTTGCGACCTTACACATACACAGCTGCCGCGGCGCGGGAACGCCATTTAAGTTTCGGATAAAAAAAAAGTGGCGTAATAAAAATAATCTTGTGTAAAAAAAATTTAGGCTTAAAATTTGTGTGCCATAGACAACTAGGCGTGAAAAAAAATAGACGATTTGATAGAGACCCCGCGTAATCGGATGATGCAATATCCTCCCCTCGCACCGTATGTCCACGCGTATTCATTGAAATCTTAATTACATTTCCGATTGCTGTTTAGGAAATGTGTAAATTTCCTAGGAAATGTGTCTAATATAATTTACATCACACATTTCCGGGTGATTTTAGGACTTATACACAATTCCTAGGAATTGTATACAATGACGGATTTCATACATTTCCTGTAACATATATATAGATGTTCCTTATAGGGTGTACGCATCCGCTAAGATCGAATTTTACGAAACTCCACCCCTACGGGGGTTAAACGGGGGTTGGAAGTTTCCACGCGTGCGAAGTCGCGGGCGGCATCTAGTTCATAATATTAAGTGCCTACTACAACAATGTGGACACAAATTAATGATCACAACATTAGAAGCGGTTATCTTACATAATATCCAGAGTATTATTATAATAACTACCGCCTAGAACGTATAGCAGTTTCAACAATGAACTACCATCATGTTTTCCTACCTCAAATGGGTATGCTAATTTCTCGTATGTAAACATGTAGGCTAGGGTCATAGTAGGAAGAGGTAAGTATAATAAAATTGGAGAAAAGAGAATGAACTTTTTGATGTTAGGCCAACAAGATACATAGAAAGTAACCAAATGAAACGCAAATCTCGATTCCGTAGACTTCAAAATGCTAGTTAAATTGTGTTATAGTAGTTTTACTAAAAGAATAAACATTCAGTTAACAAATCAACTCGCTCAATTTAATTTTAAAGCACGTTAAGTACTCGTACCTAATTTTCTTCTAATATCTCTCTGAACTTAAAAACTATTATAGTTGACCTTAAAATACTGTATAATACTGACCTTAAAATACTGTATAATACTGATCTTTTTTTACTACGTCCAGATAAAGGAGCTGCACCAAAATATTTGGCGCCACAGCGCAAACTTATCATTTAAATAGTCCCCGATAAGTTTTCAGTCAATTTGCTATGATATTTATGGCAGTGGGACACTTTGATGTCACCCTCACGGCCATCGTAAAGCAAGCATTGAACTATCACCGAGATTTGGGGTAAATAGTTCGGATCGGCTGCGAAAGAACAAGGGGCGGGAGAAATGTTTGGGAGTTCCTATCTTAGGAATGGTACATTTATTGCTTCGAACTTTCTGTTGGTTTTAGGGTCCAACTTTGAAAATAAAAATAGCTACCATAGTGAAACATTTCCGAGTCTTTTCGATATAGAAAAAAAAAGCTTACCTAATTAAAAAAATTGTAGAGAAGTAGTTTGATCACCAGAATTATTTCTTTGGATAAAATTGAACTTCAAGTTGTTTATAAAGAGGTATGCAATTTATTTTGCGCGCTCTATTCTTTGGTTCAATTTAACAATTTTACTTTTTTAACCTTAGTAATTAGACTAGTTTACAAAAAAATAGCAATGTAACTCGAATCTTTAATTTTGTAAAAAAAAACAGAAATTATCAATTTTAAAGTTCATCATCATCATAATTTCAGCCATAGGACGTCCACTGCTGAACATAGGCCTCCCCCAATGCTTTCCATGTTGATCGATTGGTAGCGGTCTGCGTCCAGCGCTTCCCTGCTACCTACCTATTATCTACCTACCTATTTCAAAGTTAATTTTTGAAAATAAATGTTCAGATAGATTCTGCTTCAGTTTAAATGCACTGTCCCCATCCATTCGCCTCAAAGCCGCCTCAATCCGCAGCGCTTCAATCCAGCCTTCACACATCCATCTTCACTTCACACAAGATTACACCCAAAGGGGCGTATTCGGAAAGGATGTATTTAATTTTGTTCAGTGCGTAGACCACTTATGTAACGGTTCCGTTCGGAAAACACAGCGGAATGCGAATCTCACTGTGAGCTGAATAGAAACTGCCTGCTTGGTCGTGGAGCTACGAAGAAAGGGAATGAAGTAGATTTCTATGATTTTGACCAAAGTGCTCTTATGAAAGTCAGTTAATTTAGTTGTCTCAATATTTGGGCCCAATCAACACTTCGAACTTACTATAAAAAACATATTAAAATACTAAAGGAGGAACGCTATAATTTAGAAAAGGGATTTTTGAGGTGACATTAGTTTATCGGTCCACCCAGTGGGAGTATAACTCTATGTTTTCCGATAGTCATAATTCAATAATTTGACTGCCTTCTGCCACTAAAGTTTAGCGATAATGCATTAAATGACGATTATTTTATTTCTACTATGAATCTCCTGATTTCTTATTCGATCGTTTAGAGAAAATCCGAGCACAGCATGCTGCTTGCTGTAGGGGCAGCGCAAAAATGAGAAGTTTGACACCCTTTTAACACATACAATCATTATCATCATCTTGCATAAAAAGGTTTTATTTTTCACACTTACATTTCTCGTTAGAATCAATTTGATTGTTTGCTGATGTTCTGCTAACAGCCCGCATTCGTTAGAAGGTAAATCAACATAAGAATTAAATTGGTTCGGTATTTGCGCCTCTGATTACAGAATCTTGCTTCCGCAAGCTGATGTAATGCCTTTTTTCAGCGTAAAATTTCAGCCTAAATTTTTGTGGAAAGCAGGATTAATTAATCAATTTTGAACATGGAATCTTGAAAATTAGTATTTTGAAACTTTTTTTTTATTATTCACAACGAGGAAGCTCTTGGCCTATATTTCACCTGATAGTAAGTGACGATCAGGTCGAAGGTGGAAGCGAGCTTCACCCGGAATCCTCAACCACGGAGGAACTGGCTATCTTTACCTCTAACTGCCGGAACACAACAATGCTGTTAACATTGTTGTTATGGCGACAGACTTAGGTAAGATGGTGGTAGTTAGCCAGGCGGGCTTAGAACAAGCCCTACCACCATCCAAACCGAACAGAAAAATCTGCCCCCACTGGGAATCGAACCCGGGACCTCAGCGTCTGAAGCAGGTGGTCTTACCACTAGACCACAGAGGCGGAACTGATAATGTTTGACCTAATAAAAGTTGAAGAAAGGCGCTCCACGAATAACCAATCGGCCAATCTGAAAATCATTGGGAGAACTTGGGAAGCCTATTATTTAGCAGTGTAACTCCTTTGGAGTGGAGTGATTGATGATAATGATGATGATGATTTGAGTAGTAGAAAAACTTGTTTTTTTTTACCAAAAGTATCAACAAGATGAAGGTCCAAACAGTTATAGCTTCATGTTGCGCAATTTGGCTGAAATATGTTTCATAAGCGCGGTTTCCGGTTCATGGCGAGAAACAGAACTGATAGTCCGTTATGTTTTTATTGCTGATCGTGATTTTAAATTTGACGCTACTTTAAATTTTTGCGATGAAAAATGTATTTTGAATGGATTGGTGGATGGATATCAAAATATCAATACGGAACTATCAGTGTTATGGTCTTTGCTTTAATTTGTTATATTTTTTGGATTCCTGAGAATCAACTTAATATTGGGTGTAGAGATATATGACAATTTTTAAGAAAAATCCAAGATAATGTTAAAAACTATATTTACAATAACATCATCATATTAGATAGGTACACAAGCTCATACAAAATGTTTTTATTTTATTTACAAAAATACAAAACTGTTTTATAAGATATTTTGAAACTTAAATTGGTACATACTCGTACATTCAGGTTTACACTGTAACACCTTATACAGTTCTAATAAGTGGGACTTTGCAACAAAAATACCACTATCAAAAGTCCTGCATTTCTATAATTTCATAAAAGTAAGACGCTCTATTTTGTCAGCGTAATTATCTTACTTCTCACCGGCTTTATGATCTTCGTGTAGTTCGTTTTCACCTTTCTCAAAATCGGCTTAAATTTCAGCTTTATTTGTTTTGTCGTCATTGGCTTCGTTGGTTTATCAGTCGTCAAAAACGATAATATTTCTAAATTTGGTTTCTTCTGTCCGTTTTCTTCTGCTATTTTCCTCATCAGGACCTCGAAGTTGGATAGCTTCATGCTCTGCTTCTTCAAAGGTACATTGTACTTCTTTGATCTTATCTTTTTGTACACTTTCCTCTTCTTGTTGAATCTTTTCTCAGCATCCATCAGTTCAACATTTACCTTGTAGAGAACTGACATGTTTTTACCAGCTGTGAGATCTTGAATATCGTTTATGTATTTCTTAAACTCTATTTTAGCATTTTCACTTCGAACTTCAAATGTGCGTGGTATTGTTTTAAGATGGCCCCATTTGTCTACATTTTGTTCTGTAACATTTCAAATGTAGGTATTTATTAATGTTTTAGATTAAAAACTCTAGTTAATATATCCTAGTAGGTACACTTAAGCCTTGTAGGCATAAAATATACAGCTTTATTTAACTATTTTAATTTTAATCCTGGTGATCAACAATAGATATTAAGACCAATGTAAGTTACAAAATATGATGACATTTTTTGGATTTTTTTTTCGAAAATCGGTCGCTAGACTAGATAATGATCATGGTTATAAAAGTTATAATTTTTTTCCGACAATCAAAATAATATGGCTTGTTAAAACTTACCATCAAAAGTTTTTTGCCCCGATACGTATTCCGAGAGAAATACAAGCAAACTGAGCCTCACCAGTCCTGTACAAAGCCCCATAGCTACCTGTGTAAACAATCCTACCCATTTGGTGCGGCACAGGTGCTTTATATCGATGCCATTGCAAATAAAGTAAAAATTGTAACAATGCCATTTGTTCTGGCGCTAAGTTGATTAACCCTTTACAGCGATAAGCAGTTTTAGTTGGGTTTTATGAAGCCCAAACTAATATATTTGAAGATATCGTATTATTATATTAGGTTTTTATGCCACAATTGTATAAAAAAAGGTTTGTTAATAAGTCCTCCTACCCTGCTGACCTGATAGCATCATTGATATTCTTCAGATTTATGTAGTAACTAGCTTTTGCCCGCAGCTTCACCCGCATGAAATTTTTATATGTTATTCTGGGTTATAAACAATAATACTGTGATACTTAGTCCAGGAAACTGTTCTGATTGATACGGAAACATTGAATGAGTGTTGAAAGCTTAGCGCCAGGCATAAGCATGGACTTTTTGAAAATAATATTTCTTTTTATTCCAGTGTTTTTAATCGATTTGAAAGATTTTCACAACTTTTTGGGACTGCATAGTTTTATTTAAACACTATTTTACCCACGAACAGAATCCCGTTGTGCCGCCCGAAATTATACAGTTTCGTGTGACTCCGCTAAACGTAATATCATGAATTTCAAATTAGCCAGTGGTATTACCATTTCCGTAGTGTATGTAAATTCCACAGTAACGAACTAATTTCGATTGATCTTAACGTAATTATAAAACGAATAATTCAAAACGAAAAAGTTTAATAGAGGAATGAAAATTAGGTTCGTATGCCTGTTTTAAAATAAATCGAACAAACAATTTTGATGATTGTTAGAACACGTAATACTAAATAACAAGTAATTGATGACTGTTACAAAATATTGTATCTTACTTATTGAACTTAATTAAATGTTAGTAAGCTAGCTTATCATAGAGGTGTTTGGGCGTCTTATATTCTATGACAGTTAGTCCATATTGTGTCCGCACAAACACAAATTAAACTAGGTATACCTTTAAAATAAAATATCAATAATTTAACGTTGAACATTAAATAAAAATTTATGTTAACCCAGATCATATAATTAATGACTATTTGTTCCCGTTGCAGTCAATAACGGGCTTAATAGTTTCATTCATAATGAGCCTTTTCGAATTTATTAAAATCACACAGAAATAATACCTGGACAAAAGATTAATTAATAGTCAGCTATTAATATTTGTTCAAAACTGTAATATTTAAAGAGACGCGAATAGAGTAGGCTCGTTTTTTATTGAAAAAGAAAAAAGTGGATTTTTTAGCATAAGGGGATAACTTGCCGAATGTTTGTCTCGAAGCACTCGTAGGGCAAAAAAGAATGAGACATGCATAGGCTCCTTAAGCTCCTTACACGATTTGTAAGTACTAATTTAATTAGTCTATACGAATAAAGATATTTTTGATTTTGAATGGTCGAGTGGGTGTTGATCCAGGAGTTGTGGTATACAAAAACCCTTGCCTTCGTTATTTGCAATAATAAACCTTGTTTCTTATCAATGTAGAGTTCATTGTAAAACACCGATGGCATGTCATTTCACAATTGATGATCCTCTGGAACAAATTGACTGACTTAAATCAATCCAGTAAACGAGTTACAGCTGTAATTTTGGGTTCAGGAGATATTGGTAAAAGTATCTAAAATCTACATCATAAAGGTAGCAGGAAGGCGCTGGACGCAGGCCGCTACCAACCAAGCAACATGGAAAGCATTGGGGGAGGCCTAAGTTCAGCAGTGGACGTCCTATGGCTGAGATGATGATGATGATGATGATAATGATCCAAAATTCTGTTACTCATGCATGCTGTTTCGGTTAATGCCTGGAGTTGGCCATATTGTAATAGGCTTTTAATACTTATTTTTTATTTAACAGAGGTACTGTATTAGCCGCCATTACACCTGTAATTTACTGTAGTTATTGCAAATACGCCCATTTCAATTATCTGTTTTGCTGGAAAGTCTTAATTACTATTTATTAATTAATGGAAACAACGTAATAAATTAACAGTACTTTGTTAAGTATGGATTATAGTAATGACATTATCAGTTCTATAACAATCAAGTACCTACTATTTCCTTCCAATTTAATAGTAACGTAATAAGTACCTACTTACAGATAATAATAACTTATTATAAATAGATTTTCATAGTTAAAAAACTTTCTTTTCAGGACTAAATAGCCAACCCGATACCTGAAAATGTCAGCACTGGTTGCGGATTGGAATCCAATTGAAGCCAACTTGAACCTATATAAGGTTTGTTTGATTTATTTACATCTATTTCATTAGTATTCAGTACTTGCTATTATTTTTTATTATTTACAGTTTTACAGCACAACAGCAGCCTTTTATTATATTAGTAATTAACGACAATTATTATACTTTTATTCTATTCATGAAAATAATAGTATTTTCCTTTTGATTTCCTAATTAAACCTGCAATGATATTAATCTAAATAAGTATCTATTAAATCAAGGGAAGTAAATGTTCAACATAGTAAGAAAACGAACCACGTTTTACACTATTGACTTCAAATCAACGATCCTATACTACGAGTAGTTTAGGGTTAAGAAATTTTATTACACATACTGACGTTAACACTAGAATACTATTGTTCTATCAAGACCACGTGCTCGGATCTGAATAGGCTGTTGATAAGATATCAAATAAGACGTGTTTCGAGTCTTAATTATCTTAGAAATACATTGGAATATTTTGGAATTCATTATGAAGAGGAAGAGCCTCATTTGGTTAAATAAATGTACTCGTATACGTAAGTAAATTTGGAATAAATTAAACTCTATGTTTTACATGTTAAGGTTAAAAAGGATGTGCTTTGATTTTACGTATTTTGATATGTCATAGAATCGCGATATTTTACAGAGAGAAGCCGTAAGTTATAATGTATTTATCAAAGAGATGTGATTATTCTATGAACTGAAAATGTGCTTATATTTTTAATGGAAATAGTAAACCGCACCTCAAAATGTTAACCATAAACTCTTTTCATGTTTCTGAGAATTATCATGTAAGAAGATAATGCCCTAGTATGAAAACATAAATTTATTTATTTATTCATAAAAATATTTATATAAATGGAAATATTATTCTCCAGATTTTTCTACGAAATTTCTGTGACTGGATTTATAGTCACCAGCAACATTTAAAATCAAATGTGATGCTTATCAGCTGTCGAAGGTATTGACGGTACTAGACATTATAGTCTAAGGATTTTTTTTAACATTTTCGCAAGAATAAATATACCTACCCAAGTATAAGTAAAGTATAATTTGTCTTTGATAATGAGGTGTGTTATAAAGTTATTAGAAACTCAAACTGGCTCTATAATGCACTAATACATAATATACTTATGTTCTTCACTGTCGAAAAAAACGAGAATATTTCCTTTTCCTCAAAGGCTTTTAAATTGAATAAGTAGACAGTTTTGACGGATATAGTATCCCAATCCCAACGTAATACAACTGACTAGTCACTCGGTAAATCTGATAACTGCTTTGCAGGAGATTGCCATCTCAACCCTTCTCGATTCCGGTATATTGATAGTTATAGTTACATTCGATAACCGATAAACATCAGTACGGCTAGCACGAAAAACTTTCGAGTTCGAAACGTTTACGTATTCGAATCGCCATCAAAAAATTAAGTACGAAAACTACATCAGCGCCCTTGTGAACGTGTCGTAAAGTATACTTGTATGAGAAATGGTTGCACAAAACTTATTTTGAGAATCAAAATTGTCACGTTATTGTTTAATTCAAAGATTGAGTATCGAATTTTGTCGAATACGCAAACGATTCGAACTCGAAAGTTTTTCGTGCTAGCCGTACAGTCAGTATCTCGATTCGACGCGAATAGTCACTTATTACACTTTCTCAGCCGTCTCGTTGGAAACTTGGTCGTTTGCATCGAATTTTCGCTTAGGTATCGAATACAAAGCGAATCGGAATGCTACACACAATCGAAGTTTAATCTGTTAAATCTATCGGAGAATATAAAGTGGGATTGCTGTGATAATACGGGATATGAGGTGTAGTTTCATTGAAACCTTTTCTTTTCAATGTTCTTATTCCATGTAGTTTATAAACGTGCCATTTTTTATTCAAGAATTTTTTTAAGTAGCTTACGTTTGGTTTTAGTTAGGTACACCTTGATCCTATGTGAGTTTGACAGTGTGAGCCGTATCCTACATATAAATCGTTTCATCCACGAAGACGCTCCCCACAAATTTTGGTCGAGAGAAGCGCGGGGTGCGGGGAGTTAGATACGAGCAATCCGAGCGTCATTATTGTAGTGTGCGTGTGCACTCATTGATAATTTAGCGTGTGCCGGTAACACTCGAACATTAGCGGAAGAATGGTGGGGCGCGTCTTTGTGGATGAATTTATCTATACTATCGTTACCATTAACACCTAATCGTAGCTTTCGAAGGACATAATTTTTGTCTCTAGAATAGTCTACAGAACTAAAAGAACCCAAGGATAGAGAGCATAATAACATTCCTTATAGGTTACTATCGGACGTCTATAAGCACGTACAAATTGTCTGAATCTACGCTTTTGAGCGTGAACAAGAACCTACAAGGTTTAAAACAATGAAATAAACAAGAAACTACAAGATTTAAAACAATGTCTCTCTCTACGGAACAATTTGGTCAGCACGTACAAATTGACTGAATCCACGCTCAAAAGCTAGAAGTGTTTAAGAAAATGAACTACTTGTAAGTTTATAATATATTGTATGTGTCTAATACGGAACAATTTGGCCATACCTGCTATCGATTCCACATTACAATGTGGCAACTCCCAGACTCTTAATATATGGACCTCTTGTCCACTCCGTCGTGGTTCAGTGCTTCCACAGTAAAAGGGAATTGTGCTTTATTCTATGACATTTTTCATTTAATCGAGTTATCACAAAATCTCTCTCAGATATCCTATGATTTTCACAATGAGATTAAAATGTACCTTGTACCTTGACTGTAGTACCACTAACTCCTGGCACTCAATCAATATGTATTGAAAAGTTCACATCCAATACTTCCCGTGGGTCCGTCGAAAGTTATTATTGAAGATTTAGTACGTGGTCTTAGGTCTGAATTGCTTAAATAGGGTAAATATATAAGTGGTGGATGGTATTGTATTTGGTTCCAGATCGACCTCATTCTTACATAATGTGTACTATTTTTTTAAATTTTACGTTCTGTTTTTCATGAACTAAACTTTCAAGAATTTTACTATCAACCTAGAAGGATGTTTTCGTCAACAAAACTTGTATGTAATAAGTATCTCTTTTCCAACCAGTTGTTTCAACTCCAATCAATACGATCAACTCTTTAGACTCCCGGAGTCCAGTCCCAGACTCCCAGCGCTGGGATTACGCAACGTCTATTTGTTTCGGTAGTGCCAAACGGTCTGCAGAGAATACCCGTGCCGTCAGCCTCAATTAGCGACCCAGACTATACTGATTGTAGCTTAGAAATATCAGCCTACCCACTGGTATCGGCGCATAGAATGGTACTCCTATCTATAGTTTTGAGATGCGCGATGAGCGAGTTATTGATAGATAGATAGATAGATAGATAAATGGTTTATTTGCAAAACACATTGACACACAAGAAGCAAAAAGTAAGATTAATAAACATAGGGGTAGCAGGAAAGATATAGTACATTACAAAGAGTAAGAAAGAAAATCCTGCGCGCTAAGGTATAAGTGTGCCGCAGCGATGCAAAAAAGCAGAGAGCTCAGTGTAGACACTGCTCTAAAATGAGCAGAACACTGATTTTCAGCTCTTGCTTGAAAAAAAGAAGGAAGACGCACGAGAATGGTAGAGAATAAGGTGGTGAAAATGTTGTACTATTGTAAACCTACCTACATAAATATCAGAAATTAGGGAAATATAATAATTATAACTATTGTTTTTATATGGTTTATACATACATATACTATCTGTCTATGAAAAGGAGTATGAGACTTAATAGTGTAAAATGGAGAATTTAGTTACTTTATATCAACAATAATTTTACATGATGTAACTTATTAGCTGCTATCGTACCTATAATATTTGTTTTTTTTTATCCACAACGAGGAAGCTCTTGGCCTGTATCTCACCTGATGGTAAGTGACAATCAGGCCGAAGTTGGAAGTGGGCTTTACCCGGAATCCTCAACCACAGAGGAATTGGCTATCTTACCTCTAACTGCCGGAACACACGGAAAAAACAACGGAGTTTTGTACGAAATGGGTTAGCTGATATAGTTGCTCTATGCTTGATGTCTACTAATTACCCGTGACAACAGGCTATTAATTAAAACTTCGCATCGGAATCCGATTATCACATAATTTAACTACGCCCTGTTTTAGTTTAGTTTATTTGGGCTGTTTTATTGGCCTTTTAGTTTACGCCTAATCCGGAGTTAGAAGGATTAGTTGATGGAGGTGGGACATGTTTTGATTTCATTAAGTAATGTATTGGCTTTGGATAGAACAAATAAAGTACTAAATACTTTAGAAATAATTTATAGGTATGTCAGGGATTAAATACAGTTTTTTTTCTTTCAAGAATAAGTTTAAAACAATATTCAGGTACCTACTTTATTACTTTTATTACTTCACGTCGTTTAAATTTTGCAAAAAATTAGGCTCAAATTAACATTCTAGTCTGTAAATTAAATAACCTACTGAAATACCTACCTACATACATATTAAAAATAGTTACTCTTTATACCAATTAGGCCTTAAAAATTTAAACCTTAGTTTGATTTACCTAACATAAATATTTGCTGACGTTAAAATAATGATGAAAAACTTACACAATCAAATCGTTAAAAAAGCATCCAATTATATTAATTTTAAAACAAACTCTTTTACTGGATATAATTTTAAAATTACTTTTGTAAGTTCAAATTGTGTTTGGATATGAACTTAATGATCAAATAAAATTTATAAGTTGCGTCATGAAAAATAAATCTATTTTGCTCCAGAGAAACCAATTAGATACAATTAGCAAATACACAGTCATGTTGTGATACGATTCGTTTGTTACTTTCATTCGAACAAGTGGCTCATTAAAATTTATATTTTACATTTTAACATGTGTGTCTCATTCAATGATATTATTATGGTTTGTTAGTTTTGAGCTCATTCAGCTTGTCTGATAATAATATGAGGGTGACATTCACTATTAAATAAAATTGTTAGACTGAGTTGTATCATCTTACTTTAACTTTAACAAACGTCAAACTCTATACAAAAACACCAATTGTCGTTACAGTTTGGCCCAGAATGGACGGTGAAACGCAACTGCAACAAAATTGCAACTTTCTTATGATTCTTATGAATGAAACTGAAACTGAAAGTTTCAAACTGGTCGCGTCATGTGTGGTCCCTCAACGGACGCTATGGCAGAAACTTAAATGCAACTCAAAAGTAACTAGCAGTTGCAATTTCGTTGCAGTTGCGTTTCACCGTTTGTTCTGGGCCTTACGGTCAAAGTTAGGTGGTGCAACTCAGTCTTAATAATCTTAGGAAACTTTTTTTAAAATTTTCAGTTGCTTGTTCGTTATCTAGAATTAAATAGAAAGTGTTTATTTGGCTGGGACACAACATATTATTTCAGCATAAGTTACAGGCAAAATACAAATGTGCTAAAAAGGCAAAAAACAGTTTTAATTATCAAATTAATTTACGTTTATTTTCCTTGTGGCATTTGGAAAAAAGCAATGAAAAACTTAGAACTTCCCAAAGTCCCAAAAGTCGAAGAATTTTCTAGTTAATGTTGTTAATAAGACTCTACCTATATCTAGTGGTGTATACGAAAAAAATAACACATATCAAAAGCCAACTCCTAAAGTACAAGGCGACAATTATTTTAAACGCGACACCGATCCCGAAACCAGATTTACACGGAATCAGCGATTTCCTCGTCTAATCAATTATTCGTATGTAATATGCATGTACGTATGTAAATGTATCAGGAAATAACCAACCACAAAATCGAATTGAATGGAGCTGAAGCGGCGAAGCGTAAGATTCACTCTGTCTTAATGAAACGTCGCTTCTCGCTCCTGACGAATGTAGAAATACAGATTATGTTAGCGTTTACCTTTTAAAGGAGGTTGCTTTTAAAGCTGTACATGAGGTGCCATTTTGGAGATTAGGCATACACTCTACTCTGAACAAACAAGATGATGTCCACAATGCGATAATGACGATGAAGATGATGTCCCTTAATCGCCTCTTACGACACATCCTCTTACGACATAAAGTCACTTGGTTTTATTTTACTCTCCAGTAGGCCTAAGATGCGCGCCGTGATAACTTTTATCGACGTCAAAATGTATGGGCAAAATGGATAAAATGGCGTGATAACCACTTATCGCGGCGCGCATCTTAGGCTTACAGGACGCCACACGGGAGAGCTAAGTATGCGTGTTACAGTAAAAACATGTATACGTCCAAAAAAATAATGATTTATAAATTTTTAGATAAAAGTGGGGTGATTGCTATAGTAATTAGCCTAAACATAGTAATTGGCATATTGGATTGTTAATAAGTAAGAGACAAAAATATTTACTACATTGGACTGCGTATTGCTTAGAAAAAATATTTGTCTCTTTTCCTCTCTTAATAACTTCCATGAGCTTGTTTCTTTTCATTTTAGGCAAGTTGGCCAATAACTATGTATTGGCTAATTACTATAGCGATCACCTAAATTGAAAATACATCTATAACAATCCAAAGGTAAAACAAAGAACGACTATTATTGTGTTATTATATACCCTCATCGATTGTCGTTTAGCAGAGAAGGTAGACTTCCAGCATTGGATGCATTCGAGCGAATAATAACCTGTTCAAAGCACGTCGTGCGTGATGTTGGAGCACCGACAGGACAGTCCTTGAAGCTTTATAAAATACCTCTAAAGTAGTGGTTCCCAAAGTTGTCTAGGCTACGACTCATCTGATACAAGTTCCCAAACTCGGGACCCACCTATAGGAAATTTCGCCCGCTGCCCAGCGGTTGGATCGGTAGGGTGATATGTCGTTCTACAGGCAGGGCCCACTCAATGTTCGCTCGCGACCCACCACTGGGTCGTGAGCCATAGTTTGGGAAACCCTGCTCTACCACCCATAGTTTGGGAAACCCTGCTCTAAAGGTCATTTTGTGTGTCCAAAGCAAAAGGTAGAAGACAGGTATATCAACTACTGTTTGTATCCTTATTCGCTAATGACAATAGATAAAATTTTATTCATTTTAAATTGTAAAAAGGGCTCCGTTAACTACCATATCATAGATATGGATTTTCACCCATTATTGTTTGGTACAAACAGCGTCAAAACATAGTTCGTGACGTCCAAAGTAGTCAATAAGTTCGCAACACGTCTTTGTTACAATTGGAATAAGGTTGTGTTGATAATCAACTTTTTGGCCACTTTGGGTGACACCGATATTGACGCTGACTGTACTATGAACTGTGTTTTGATCTAAAATTGTACAAACATACATAAAAAATAAATCAACTGTAATTCTTTAATGATATGTCTATTTTTATTTCAATAATTTTCCTTTGAATTACTCAACGTATTTTATGTAAAAATAATTCTGGTTTATCTTCATGATTGGTAACATCAAAAGAACCCCTAATTTTTCTCAGCAAACTTTTCCAGATACCGAGGATATTTTCTCAGCAAATCCTCGTATAATTTAGCCCAGAATATAATGTAACGTAAAACAAAATTGGACTACTAGTTGTAATGCCCAATGATCGGTAAAATTGTCCGTAGCTAACGAACTGTGTACTTATGCGCTGTGACTACGTCTCAGCACTACCAATAGAGGTTGGTTCAGTGGGCGTACAGACAATTTCATTCTCTAATAAATATTAGTTAGTCGTAAAAGTTCTGGCATCTTTCTGAAATGCTACTACGACTCTAATATCTTGTAACTGTGTTAACCATCAAACTGCACACTTGTTGTAGCCAAGTTGCGTTAATTGCAGCTGCACTAGATGCCACAGTGATTATTTATGGTTATTTATGCTCCCTTAACATCAAACAACACCAGTGTTTAACAAGGCCCACTAAGAATTGTATAGGTTACTAGCGGCCGCCCGCGACTTTGAACATGGATCCCGTTTTACCCCCTTAGGGGTGGAGTTTCGTAAAATCCTTTCTTAGCATGCCAAATTTCAGCCCGATCTGTCCAGTGGTTTGGGCTGTGCATCGATAGATCACTATGTTAGTCAGTCAGTCAGTCAGTCACCTTCGAGTTATATTTAGATTATTATGGCATGAGATAGGCATATTAGAGGACTATAATGATGACTGAACTGCATCATTCACGGTACTGCTATACCAACTTTCAGAGGACGCCAATAATGCAGTTCTGGGTGCTTCTGTACCAACTTTGACTGTGGTGTACCTGCGCCACACACAGTTTCTTTGAAATATTTCTTTCCCTTTTAATTTCTTTTGGTTCAGGAGGCAGAATTGTTAAAGATGGTTATAGAAAATCTCTGATAAAAGATAACCTTTCAGCATGTTTAGAAGAGATAAAGTAATTTTAATTGCCTCTATAAATTGATATGTCATTGTTTCTTTTACGAAGTAGGGCAATGGTACCAAAGTATAACAATTATACTTTGTTGTTACCATTTAGTAACATTTAAACACTAATATCAATCTGGCGATAATTTAGATGCTGTTTGGATATGAATTTATGTATGTGTGAAACGTTAAATGTTAATGTTTTATAATAAAGGGACAGTGAAACATAATCCTCCTTCTGGCGCAGTCGGGTAAAAAAGTAGATTTAATGAATAGCTTCGCGCCCTCTCTCATGGTGTCTGCAGAATACCAGTGGCCTCATACTGAGTAGATACCAATTTGGTACAATTGTGTTTACCTCTTATGTTGATTTGTTGTTCTTAATTTTCTGGAATCAAATTGGTATTTTTTCTATCTTAAATCGAAACTAACAAGCGATTTTTTTAATATGTCCTTACGATAGAGCAACTGAACTTCAGGACTTTTTATCGATACCCAAACTATCGACAATATAGCAACCCTCATTTGCGTGCCCTGCCATTGCTTCATTGAATACACCACACCCATCCCTTCAGATTTATTCGTCGCTTATAAATTGACGAGGCAAATTCTCCTCGCGAGTGATTTAGCGCCGTTAGCGGCTCTAGTTATTTACCATTCCCTTTTGGGTTCTGCTGGAAAAGTTCTATGCCTAGTTTAGGTATAACAGCACATCAGACTATACATTTTTATCGCAAAATAACACCTATTACATCGAAATAAGTTGCCATAGAGTGTAACTTGATGTGCTGTCGTCTGTGCCTACGTAGGAGAACGTGAGTATGGCTCAGTGTTAAAATAATATTAACATTATCATATTTTGTCCTCAATTACAGGGCAGATATGTACCATCCTAGACTGCATCCCACTTAACATCAGGTGCGAGGTTGTGGTCAAATAACTGCCTGTCTATGGTTGCAAGTAATTCTCTAACAAATAACTGTATATGTTTCAGTATCAATTTTATCATGTTTATCTGGGGGCACGGCAGTGCCCCCACCAAGTCGAGCAAAAAAGCGGCACGGCCGTACCATCCTTTTCTCGAAGCAATTCAGGCCATTTTCGACCGCCTGTAACTTCGTTGTGGATAAAACTAGAAGGCTGAATTTTCATTAGCTATGCAGGCATTGTAAAGACACGGTATATTTAAAATTTCATTCAATTTGAACCAGTAGTTTAAGAATTATAACGGGTCAAAGTTACTTAATTTTGTCACTCACTGACTCACTGACTCACTGACTCACCGATCATCAAAACTCTAAGGCACTTCTAGCAGACCTAGAAGCTTCAAATTTGGAATATAAGTAGTGTTTGGTGTATGAATCAAGGAAAAACTAAAATATTTGGGGGCACGGTAGTGCAACCGCCAAGTCGAGTAAAATTTTTCAATTTCGGTCCAGTTTTCTAGATACATAACTGCTGTCTACAAAATACAAAAAGAAATGAGATCCCATCAAAAACAATACTTGTCAAAAAAACCAAGTCTCGCAACTCAGTTGTTCTACGGTAAAAAGTTGTGAGATCCATGTAATACCAAGTCCAGGCCAGGAAATCTTTAACGTTTTACATAAATATATTGACTTGGCCATCGCATGAAAACACGTGTAAATTAAATTATTTAGTGCGATGGCCAAGTCAATAATTTAAAGATTTCCTGGCCTGGACTTGGTATTACATGGATTTCACAACTTTTTACCGTAGAACAACTGAGTTGCGAGACTTGGTTTTTTTGACAAGTATTGTTTTTGATGGGATTTAATTTTCTCGAAGAAAAAGATTTTTAGAACACAGTAAAAAGGATAGGAATCAACATGACAATAAGTATACGTAATACGTAGGTATATACAACAATAATTATGCATTATTTATCCGATTCTACTTGAAAAATATTTACTGAAAAGAACGTAACAATTCACATAACGTAATTTAAGTGTGTACGAGTAATTTCCTATCATTATGAAATAGGAAATTAAAAGATTTATTGATGTTAAATATACACTACCTATGCTTTTAATTTATCTTATCGTCAATCGAATACTATCTTCCAGCGAATATGAGTAAATAAACATATCATGTAACAATCTATCGTCGAATAAGCCTTATTAGGTCACGAGCTTTTCCTCCAATAATATAATTGAGGAGATCAATGACATACAACGATGTTAATATGATTGCTAATATGTTTTATTACTATTGACAAGCATTATATGATGATAGGTAAATGAAACGCGTATTGTTAAGAAGTAAATATAATGCTTCTAACTACCTACCAATAATTTGTCAGTAAATTAAATATACTTATTGTTAGCTTAAAACAAAATAGTGACTTCAGTTTCTTTGCCAAGTTTAGACAGATTCACCGTACAACACGGCCGTGTTAACTGCGCATCTGGCAGCCGTGACGTCACATCGACGCGGGTAAGTGAGAGAGAGTCGCATTCGCGAGGTGCGCAGTTAGCTCGATCAGATTGTAATAGGTAAATTCTGTACCCCCAGTGAAAAGGGATCTAAGTCGAAAATGGTGATTTTTGGGAAATCGCATTTGAAGTTTAAAAAAATCCTGCTTCGTCGCTATTAGAGATAACTGGATGAAATATTTTTTAGGTGAAAGGTAATATTAGATATGATTAGGCAGTGTGCCAGTTTGGGAAATATAGCATGTGGTTTTTTCGTAAATAAATAAAAACCTAGTTATATCACCATGCACGACAACTTTACATTCGTGTAAAGTGATATAATGGGACATAAATCATTTTACACCACACTGAATTGACCACCCGCTAACAAGTGTAAAGTGATACATTTTACGCCATTTCCGTTGATATTTTTTTGTTTCTTCAATTATAGAAAAAATTGTAAAACAAACATAAGTAATTACACTATGAGGAATCATTATTTCAGGTCATTTAGGGTAAATAGTCCAAAAATTTTTACTTATATCAATATACACCAATTTTGTGGTGAGAAAAAAATGAGTAAACTGATCTAACTTACATAATAGCGATCTAAGTATCCTAATAATTTTGTGTAAAGTGATATAAGTGGCGACTGTAAAGGAATAAGGCTAGAATTTGAGACTGAATTCTATTTATTTACTCCTTAAATGTTTATTCTGATCTGAAACTACTATTTTATTAATTATTACACCATATTTTATTGTTTGTTTTGTAGGTGCCTATCTTTTGTTGGTATAGGTTATACATATTATAATTAATTATGCCCACAAAGGTTGCTGTCAACAATCCACAGTGAACCGATAGGACATTTTAACGATTTAAGTACGCGTTTACGTCATGAACATTTTTCTTACGTAGGTAGGTAAACTTCGAACGCCGCTCTTGGCCACAGTTTTCACTTTAAACTGCTTTTTTAGTAGCATACTTAGGCAGAATTGTTTGTTACAAATAAATAAGTGGAGCCAAGAAACTTTCATGACAGTTTTTGAGTCTGGACGTCTAGGTCAAACCTAAACCTAATACTCTCTCAGACATTTTCGAAAGTTTACTAAAATATTTCATTGAACTTAGCCTATAAAGTTGTCGTTCGGAGCTCGATTGGGCTAATAATAATACGCGTTTATTTGTTTACCATCAAACGATGGGAGTTCTTGGTAGTTTGCGTCGGAGAGACGAAAACAAATCGGTGTTGACGAATTTCTGCGGTTCGCAAAAATGGCTTTTATGGTGTATCGTTTTTGCCCTATATCTGTTAGGATAGATTTTTGGTATTGCCCGGTTAGAGGCAAAACCGAATTTTTCGTCAAAATGTCGTTCAGTTAGTTTTATCAAAAAATCAAAAGCTTAGTCGAATGGTACCAAAGAGACAAACTAAAAAAAAGAGGATAGTCGGTTTTGCCCCAAACCTGGCGTTAACAAATTCAAACACTGTTAAAAATAAAAACTAAACTAACCTTGCAATTCTCTGATCCTTCTTCCAATGACAGCTCCTCTATCCCGTGGGACAATTCTACCTTGGATAGGATTTATTGTCAGCGTATAAATCCTGGCTACGCAGAAGTTGCAGCTTAGTTGGAATAAGAGTACAAATTAAAGCACACTGACAAAATTCTACTTTAGGTACCAGTACCTTCAAGTAATAATTATTATAAATTGTATACTGCGTTATTACATTCTTTAATATTTTATAGAATGTGAAAGTTTAGTTGAGGATGGATGGATATCCATCCAAAAACTTTCATGAAATGGAAGGATATTTCACGCTTAATAGCTGAACCGATGAATGAAATTTGAATTACTGTGGCAGACCGAAATCCATGCAGGTGAAGTCGCGGGAAATTCCTAGTCTTTAATAAAGATGTAATGTATTTGTAATGTATTTCGGAAGACTACCTATATAAATTGCGAGACATTTAAGATTATAGTATCAAGTACTGTATAGATCAAAGCAAGTTACTAGTAATAAGACGATTTTCCTAGAACATGCTTAGAAATTTCAAAATCGATCAGCAAAGAAATATCTAGTTCATTTAATTTCCTGAGAATCCGTAGGCACGTGCTGAAACTGAAATCGTTACCTAATGTGACACCTAATAAAGTCGTCAAGGTATTATCAAACAGGGATCCATGTAGAGTCACAGGCGTTACCTAATACTTTTTCCTAATTTTTTTTTAGTTTATTGAAGTTTCCTTAACTTTTACAAAGATTTACTTTTAAGTTTATTTATTAGAGGCTGGATAGTCAAGACTAGATTATCTGCTATTTAATCTATGAGACAAGTAAAATTTTAAATGTTTGTAGAGTAGGTACCCACGATAATACTAGCGTGACGTAAATTCATTCACAATATCAAATAACTGTAGCACGCTGAAGGACAAAACAGTATGCCCTCCCAAGAACACTCACAAATTCCAAACGTATAACTTCTGTAAGTCCCAGAAATTAGCGCTAAGAAATATCCAATCCGTTTTCCGTTCCTTAATTTCCTGAGCACTCGCGAGCACGTGCTCAAGCTGGAATCCTGGAATCGGTGACGTGGACGGACCGCGTAATTGGAATGTTGCCGTCACCCGTCCCAGAGCCGATTCCGTTCCATTAGAAAAATGGAAATTTATCCGCTCGCCGCCCCAGAAAGTAATTTTCGATAAAACAATTTGTCGCTGGGACCGTTCCACACATCTGTGCCGTAGTCCCGATTTTTCTGCTGGTACAATCGCACTCATTTGTGTTACGTGTGCACGCCGCCTGATTTTTTATTGATCAATAAAATCGTGGATCGCTTAGCTCCAGCTTTGCTGAAGTAAAGCCACGTCCACGCAAGTGCAAAGTATTAAGGCCAAAGTATTTGTAAGTTCTTAGAAAAAATCCTGAAGTGATCCAAATTAAGTTACAATACGAAATGATTTAAATTATATGGCAGCGCCTGCTGCTATTGTTATATCACCAAGCACTTACACAGAAAAAGTTTCTTAATAAATCTGAAAGTAGATACGTACATAACACGGTTTTTGTTAACGATTAGTTGGTAGGTACAGTAAATTAAAGAACTCAGAAACAAAATCAAACTTTAAAACAATGGAAACTTCAACTCTTCGATTCCAATTTGACCTATATTCGTTCAATATTCAATTGTTTCTCTGTGAAAACAAGTGAGTAATCCGAAAAAGTGTAACACTGCTCGCAGAACCGTAAACACAATTTCGCCGAAACTCTGAACATCGGCGAACTCCGACAAAAACTTTAACAGAACGTTTAATAAAGCCGCCGTCTTCATCGAGTCGGCGGCATCGATCTTTGGAAAAACAAAGCGAGGGTGAAAAAATCGGGTAGCGTCGAACGAAAATGGCGGGGAAATGTTCCGTACGTTCGTTTTAACACACATTTTTTGCGGCTAGATGCATTTGTCCATGTTGATTGCTAATCTTTATGCGTTTGCCTTCGTGGCTTTGTTGAGTCACAGTGACTTATTTAAACAATATTTAGGTAAAATCAGCATTAGTACTTTGCTTAAAGATTTTGTATCTTTACAGAAAATGGGGTGTTCTATTTCTTACCATAGGTAAACGAAACCCACACAGTTTGGACAGCTGATCTGAAATCAATTGCTGTCTGAATAAAATCAAATAAAAATAACCAGTTATTAAAAAACTACGTTGATTGAATTCGGTTACCGTCCGAAGTGTGCTAGTGCGGATCACCAAAAAGTGAGGAGTTAATCGGCAAAGTTAAAACGAGTACTTGTCAACGGAGCGCTGAGTGATTTCGAGAAGTTGACTCCAATTCAGTTTGTGACTGTGCGATTAATGACACGAGCCGAAAGTCATAAAGCCGACGGAAATCCCTTGGAGTCTTAAATGACTGGACGTTTCGAAAATTTAGGAAAATATGGCCAATTACGGCTTGTGGTTTCTGATGGCTATAAGTTAATGACTAGTGAATTAATTTACTAGCAAGGTGATCTATGATAGATACCTAACTTACAGGAGAATAAAGAGTGATGAAGATAGTTGGAAACCAAACTTTACATCCCAGTACCTACGACGTATTTCTGTCTGTATTAAATTCTCTCATATTTTATGTGAATGAACCTGCAATAACTTAAGGTCTAACAATTCTCCTGAGTTGTTAGATTAACTAACTTTTCTTTGTAGATTTAAGAAGTCCAATAATGATCCTCCAACTGTTAGAGCCAGATTATGTTAGACTCTAACGTAATAGCAGAGATAATAGGCTCCTTTTTTCTATAATTCTATTAAGCGAGCTAATGTCATTAAAATTAGTGATGCGAAATACAAATTTTCCACTCCCCTCAAAACGTCACTATGTAAAGCAAAAAGCTATTTCATCGAACAGCTAACATCACTATGAAAAATCGTCATACGCAAACGAATTTCATCAAATAGCTTTACACTTCAACCACCAACACTACTCGAAACTTTTTATTTACGTAACGCGACCCCAAAAACATCTGTTAACGAAACTCGAGTAGTATCGTTTAAAAATTCATGCAGTTCATCAAAACTGCAGTATGAATTTGCCCTCAATTAAACTGGTTATTTATGCATTCGTTAAAAGCCATCGGCTGTATTTTGGCACGAAAGACGCATTAAGCGTTCCAATTTGGTTTTCTTTAATTTTGATTATGACGTCATGCATTGTATCTTTGGTTGCAAACTCTGATGGCTCCAGCATTGTGGAAACAATTCTTTGAGACTTTTGTAATGATATACTAAGAGCTACTGAACGCCAGACCTACGTCATTTTATAAAAACTGAAAGTTTGTCAGCGTATGCTCCCAATATAGGTAAGAATGTTGGTGCATCATGAAGTTTGGGTCATCGTGGCTTTGGCAGCTACTAACTTCATAATGCACCAACATATTAGGAGCATATTTTATGCTGACAAACTTTCAGCCTTTATAAAATGACGTAGGTCTGGCGTTCACTAATTATGATAGTGAACAACAAATGGCAATGCCAGATTTTGTATGGAAGGTGGCGTCTTTTTTTTTTCGCGCGGCCATCGACCAAACTTTGTTTTTTGATTACAAAATAGTGTAATAAACCAAATTTACTATGGCATGCATACCTCTAAACTCAGTCTGAACTGAGTTACGAGCATTAGAAGTTTGATGATTTTCATACTAGATTTGCTTTTTGCGCGCAAGTTTTGTAAGAAATTGCAACAAAATATTGCGCTATTTTTTTATTGCGCTGATTCTGCTGCATACGGATGTCTGGAGCCTTTGATGGATGTTATTGTTTGTTTACACATACAATGTCACTATTTTGTTGCAGACGATGGCAGCGCGAAAAAAAAAGACGCCAATTTCCGGCATTGTCTTTTTGTGCAAATAAAAATTAAAATATTCAGAACTATTACCTACGTTTAGTCAAATGAAATAACATCGTAACATAACTTTATAAAAATAAATAAATTGTTGTTCGACTATTGTAAATCATTCTTAACTAACCAACTAAAGCTATTTAATCAGCTACTGTTGTGATTGTTAGGAAACCACTTAATTTGGATTTGTCCGACGATTTCATACACTCTAAAAAATGAAGGCCAACTAAGAGCGTTTTTCTCTTGGTTGACAATAAATTGTATAAAACAGTTATAATAATACATGAATCAATCAAAGATAAATAATTGTTAGAATAACATTTTCATCTGTGATTGATTTAAACATTGTAGGCACTCTTATTAATTCTAACAAGTATATTCGTCGTTTCTATAATTTACCTATTTTTTTGCTTGATTCAATTATTTTTAATTATTTAGCTCAAACAATAAGTAATGTTTATCAAGATGAGTTAGTTAGTATAGTAATTTATCATGCTAATATTAAACAAGATCTTAGATAACTTTATAAAGTAACAACAGTAAGAGTAATCAAAACCATCTTATTTGATGTACCTACGTCTTGATAGGCTCGTATGGAGTCAAGAGACTTGGTCGCAATAATCACAATATTGTTTGATTGATGCAACAAGATTTTTTTTAGATTGTAGATGCTATCATATTTCCCACTGCCTTTCTCTTGTATATCTAAGTTAATTCGACAGTACTCGTACCAAGTATGTTTTCCAGCGCTTGAAATAAACATATTTTCCGTGAAGCGGGCAAAAGCGCTGCGCTTTTCACAGTCGTATATCGTATCCTTCTAAAATGCTTCCCGCACTGAGTGGAAACCGAGTATTTGGCAACTACTAAACCTTGTATCATTTTAAATGAGTCGGCTAATCGGCTGCCGGTTTTTAAACGTTCCACGTTTACGACTCCAGATTAATATTTGCATTTTTTGTTTCGTGGGTTTGCTTGGCGGTTGTGAACGCGGATTTATTGTTGTTGTTTTATTACGGCGGCTATTTCGATGTTCGTGACTTAATATTGAATCCGCCAAGTCGAGCGCGAAGCAAACACTGCCGTACCATCCTTTACTGGAACCATTTCGCCGCATTTTCAGGTCTCTATTTGAGAACCTTTGGATAAGACCAGAACGCAGAAATTTTCGTCATCTAGTAAGCTATAATCACATACTTAAAATCCAAAATTTCAAGTCTGTNTCACTGGGTTACCTTTTCTCTTTCCAACGTTATTAATAGCAATTATATTGTCTTACTAATTAATGATTTTTCCAAAATCATCCTATGCATTAAATTTTAATGAAGCGACAGAAAACGTTCCCAAAGCGTTACTATCTCTCTAAAAATACGTCCACCAAGTAACGAAACGGGCGCCCATTTCATTAAAATCAATAACAAATTGATATCTTAAAAATACCTTTTAGTAAAATACGAAATGAGCCGTCAGTCATAATCTCCACACAAACATTTCTAAAGAATCAATAGGTATTCAGGAACGCGTCGTGAATTTATAACCACTTGTTTTTATTCCACGGCTAAGTATCTGAAAGAAATTCATTCAGTCGCCTCTTGGAAATAATTGAGAGGATATTTTTTCACCTATAGAGGGATTGGGCACAAAAGTGGCTTATGTACAATTGAATGTATGAGAACGATACAATTGATATTTTGTAATAAAATTTATGAATTTATTTTGTTCTACATTTATTTTTAACTAGCGGCCGCCCGCGACTTCGTACGCGTGGACCCCGTTTTACCCTTAGGGGTGAAGTTTCGAGTTTTTTAGGGTTTACCCGGAAATTATTCAAACTTTTCTCGCTGTAAAAACCATCCTTGGACTTCAACAAACATTTAAAAAAAAGAATTGGTAAAATTGGTCCAGGCGTTGTTGAGTTATGCGCTTACCAACATATTTTGCGATTCATTTTTATATTATAGATTTTGAAGGAAAGTAAAATGGTTAGCTTTTCATGATGAGGTAAATCTAATAATTATGCCAATGTTGGTTGAGGCACCTCGCAGATCAGGCGTTTAGTCAGCCGATAGTTTGCTCGGTTTCCAATTTGTATGAAGACCCTATTGGTCTACTTTAATATTCGCACTTCCATACATGTTCAGGTTCATACTGATTAACAGTCCGACCTAATTTATCGGATATAACTAAAACTCTGTAGTCTGCAGGGTGCCTAAAATAAGTCATGATGGCTTGTTAGATTGTCCCGTAGATAATCTAGTCAAAATTATCAATTACAAATCATCATCATCATTTCAGCCGTTGGACGTCCACTTCTGAACATAGGCCTACGCCAATTCTTTCCATGTTGATCGAATGGTAGCGGCCGGCGTCCAGCGCTTCCCTGCTACCTTTATGATGTCGTCGGTCCACCTTGTGATAGTACGCAGAACTGACGGCCGATGGGGCAGTAAGGTTCTGGAATGGAGGCCGTGTACTGGATAACGTGGGAGGTCTCTCCACAATAAATTATAAATACTTTACGTAAATGCAAATAAAATATAAATATTTTCAGAGCATAAAGCAGGGTTTAGACAAACGCTAAATGGTGACCGAGATCCAAATCCGCAGTTCAACAATAATGCAGATGATGTTCAACGTTAACGATCCACTTGTCTCTAGAACGCATTGTATCCGAACTAGAAATTGACGTGGATATGGCAGCTTTTAAAATGGCCGACTTGATTGACAGAGATGTACGAATTAGAACAACAGGGGAATTTCATAGCATACAAATGCTGTGTAATATTAAACAAAATAAATTAAAACAATGGACGATGTGACACTAAAATAAAGCTTTGATAAATTCTGAAGATATTTATTAGGAATAGGTATGCCTCGAATATTTGTGAAAGAAAATTCATTAAATTAATAAAAATCGTTGACATTTTTATGTTTACTATAGTAGTAGTCTATAAAAGCAAAGTAATGCTTAACTAAGGGTTTATGGTTCCCGAAATTCTTTTGTGAAAGGTGGATACCTCGAAGTCCTAATGCAATTGTAATCGTAGTGTGATCATAGCCTTATTATTATTTTGTTAAGAAAAAATATAATACCTATCTGGTTTTCAGAAACGTCAATTTGTGTGAATACTCAAGGTTTTTTCATTAACCAATTAAAACGCCCTTGAGTCTTCATTTTTCACTATAAACTTATTCAAAAAATCTTCGGCTAAAATAATTCAGATAAGAACAAACGCGTTGAAGACCCATGTCTTAAAAAGATGTTTTCAATATTTACAATACAATATAGCACATAAGTCTACCAAAAATTTTAATCTAAAAACAAAGCTAAAATAGTTTTTTTTCGGTAGAAGGATCTCCTGGCAACCGTACTGAACATTAATTATTTAAAAAATTAAGTGGTATAACTTGTTCAACACCAAACTTTTAAGGGAAATTTCTAGGAAACTGTAAGTGGCTAGAATTTAATTAATGTACTTTGTTATTATTACACAGTTTTTGTTTTACTTTAATAGTTGGATTAGGGCCCTTTGAAGCTGTTTTACCTAGAAATAAATAATGGCAAAATATTATAATTAATAAACTAGCCAAACGGTCAATCCTACCGAAGAAATGTCACTGAAAGTGATCATCTTTGACTTATTTATTTATTTATATTATGTACATAAAATTAATGTACAGCGGCGTACTATACCTACCGGGTGGCATTATCTACCAGTCAAGCAGAGAAGATAAGGCGGCGGTTGTTTTGTGAGAATGCAGGCAACTACGTTTTTTTTGACAATACTACAACATTGATCACGAATTGATAATTTAATTTCGTGATTGCTTCGTCGCATCTTATTCATATTATTATTTTGCAAGTACTTTGATACTTCTCTATGTTAACACGTTTTCTGTATCAATTATCGCTGAATTTCTTTCAGTTCCAGACAGGTCCATACAAACCTCTCCTCCATTCACCGCCGGGAGCGAAGTAAGGCGGGTAGAAAAATCGCTCCATCCCCATTCAGGATCAGTTCAAATGAGTCACGAGTGCGAGAGCTGCGCTATCTAACAGCTTTACCTGTTGGGGCACAGTGAGTGAGGAAACTAGTGTTTATTTTCGGCCAGTATCCTAACGGGTTTGGTGGCTCAGTGGCAACAAAGGTTTGGTTGCGATTTGAAAAGTTAAGCAACCGGCACTTTGGTGATAAAGTTGATGGGTTGCCGTTTCATCATCATCGTCATTTTAGCCATACCTCCCTAAATGATTTCCACAAAGGCTGGTTGGTAAAGGCCTGTATCCAGCACCTCCCTGCCTGTAGGCTTATTCGTTTATGTTTATAAGTACTAATTGGAATTATTGGAATTAGAACACTCGCACAAAGTAATGCTCACCTATACTGTTCAGTTCTATGTAAGTGGAAGGCGGAATAAACAATAATATTACTTGGTCAAGCACGTCAAGAACAGCGTTTAACCTTCGGAAGGCAACAGGGGTGACTGGTCACCCCACCAGTTCAAAAAAGTCTTGATACGTTTAGTTGCTGATGTTTTGCCTTTTTATCGTTTGGTCTATTCTCTAATTGAAGAGAAAGCTATCAGTCGCATTCGTCAACATACGAGTATAGCGTTAGGCTCCTGTTTTTGATATTTTGACACTACTGGGGTGACTCATCACCCCTGTTGCCTTTTACGTATACTTTATTTTTTCGTGTTGCTAAAGTAAATAATTGGTTTTGGAGTAAAAATGTCTTGTTTTCGAATGGTCAAATCGAAAAATACATTTATAGACTTGCTGATGTCAATTTCTATGATAAACGCTGCTCAAATGATAATAAGATTTCCAAAATTGAAGACAGTATCTAAGTTCAGTCGGAGGAGGAAGACTTTATTTCCAATTGAGAAAAATTGTTATGACGATGACGTTCTACTAGCACAATTCGAACATAACGTGCTACTATATAAGAACGGACATGTTTGGTCTTCTTGGTTCCATCACCTTGGAGTCAAAAATCACGACGAAATATAGTAACTGCTGCGAGTGATACGAGAATTATAGAGCAATTACACATGACATTCTAAATATGAACTAGGGACCTCCTGAGGGTGCACCTTTAGCAAAGTTACAGAAACAGGCAAGGTGAGTGCTGTGTCAAAGAAAACTGGACAAAAAAGTTAAGACATCTCGTATAAAATGTCAACTACCCTCATGCTCTCAACATCGCAAAGATTTAACTGTGCTTAGTGTTAAAAAAAAAATATTAAAAATATATAAACTGTTAAATGAAAGCATTTTTAGTTTTATAATGAAACAAAGTAATAGATCTTATCATTAATTAGTTTGATTTTTCATCACAAAGCTATTTATTTCAAATTGAATTTGTGGGGTGACTGATCACCCCTGTTGCCTTTTACGTATACAAAAAAAGTGTTGCCTGCCGAAGGTTAACGTCCACCACTTACAAGGTGGACAGAAGATTTCATAAAGTTTGCAGGAAGGCACTGAATGCAGGCCACTGCCAACCGCCGATGCCAGCTGTCTTCTTTAGGTCGTCGGTATATCGCATAGTGAGTGCTCTACGCTATTTCCAACATGGTACATTCAAGAACTCTGACTCGCAACTTTCTTCAACTCTCCAGATATATTTAATTTGTTTTAAGCTCAGTGTGCCCTAAACTTGGCACTTGGCAATAGCCAACACTATTCACAGCGTCGAAACGAACGTTTTAATTGATCCGGACTACACATCCTAACGAACTGAACATCCAGAGCAAACTTCAGTCTATGAATAACTTTAAAATGTTTTACAGAATAAACTTTACTATTTCACGATGGAAAATTCCAATGTTTTGTACCGTTTTATTCCATTTTAACGCAGCATTCTTAAAAAAAAAAAGATGTTAAAAATGTACAGTGCCTGTTTATATTAATTTAGGTCGCCAGATCCTAAAACAATGTGAACTTACTATGCATAATTTTAAATAAACAACTTGAAAAAATCGAACTGCCTAAGGCGGGAACCAAACCCACGACGGTTGTCGGGCGACTGCCCTTAATATTCTAGTCGGTAACAATATTTTACAATTTAAATGTACAGATGACAACACATCTAACAATATTTTTGTTGCGAAATCGTTCCTATTATAACTAGGTAGATTTCTACATAAGATAGCATGGTATTTAGCTTGAAATGCTGTTCTCTGTACCTATTAGGTTAACTTATAACTTGAACCATTAATAGTAGTAATTCTCGGTCTAATTGGTCCTTGGTAGTAATAACAAAATAACTGCGTAAAGATAAATAGTCATAGTAACTTATATGTAGTTTCATAATACACTCAACATCAAATAAACCGCACCTTCCGCGACGCGAACTTTAAAGATTTTCTTCTGACACAATCATGGTGCCCCAACAATATTGGTGTTATTTGAAAGCCCAATAAAGAAAAACACATTTAACTTCTTAATAAATGATTAACATATACCATAAATGTGACTTGAAAAAAGACCTCACTTTGGGCTCACCTCTGGGATCAATTAGACCAAATTTTATGGTTATAAAACCAAATAATGATCACACGTGTCCTCTTTAACAAATAGATAGCAATTAATCCCAACTTAACAGTTTTATAGCCATAAAAATTAGCTCAAGCGTAACTACCTATTTTTTGAAGAAGTGACTCTGGATCCTTCTAAAGACACATTTTTGGGATAAAAACCTTTCCTTTAATGAAATGAAGTTTAGAACTAGGCTTTCAAATGCTACCAATGTTGGTGGGAAGTGGGGATGCATACGTTTGAGAAGTGCTTGTTACGGGAGGTGCGATTTATTTGATGCCGAGTGTAGTTCGTTCGTTGGGTTGGGTTTTAGCCAAATGACGTCCACTGCTGGACAAAGGCCTCCCCCTGGGATTTCCACTACGGCCGGTCCTGCGGTACCCGTATCCAGGAACTTCCCACTACCTTCACCAGATCATAATAGTTGCCTAGCATAGTTTATTTTTTTTTTGAAGGGACGCGCGCTGGTAGCTTGCCTAGCACGGTATCCTTGTTATGAGGCCTATAGTGAGAGGCCACGTTTCGGAGCCGTATGTCATCACACACTGGACTACTATTATTTATTCTGTGACACTGGTTAATAGACTTTCGTCTTAAAGCATTGAGGTATTTTTGACGGAAAGATGATATGTAGCTTTCCAAACGCTGCCCAGCCGAGTTGGATTCGACGATTGACCTCTTTCTCGAAATTTGACTTACCAAAGTTGAATCGTTTGTCCTAGGTAGACATACTTGTCAACAATCTCGAGAATCGAGCTCCCAACCGACACCGGGTAGGGCGCAACATGGGACCTATCCTTGGGACCCAAATCAAAAAAAATACCACAAATTTATAGGTTTGTCATTTTCATACCATTTTCTATTGTATTCTGTTTCAATTCTCCTCCTCAGTAATACTTACTAAAGTTACTAAGAACTATAATCCTGTGACAAAGCGACAACGAAAAGGAACCGTGTCCTAACCAACTACCACTTTAATAACAACAAAACTGGGAATTTATTTCTACACCCATATGGACCTTCGTCCCTTCCTACATCGGATCCTGTGACCGCACAAAACGGATTTAGAAAAAACGGGAAAAAATCTGGTGCGATCGACTACAGGATGTGAAGGTTCCGTACTCTAATTTACCATATTTTTACATGAGTAGGTACTCAAGAATTTTATGAACCCAAGGTCAACAACGGTTTTAATTTTCGAAACAATGCCAGCATGGGTGACAATTATTTTACTTTACTTATTCGTTTCCCTCTTGGTAGAGAGGTTGTGGTCATGTTGAGGCGTTGTTCACATCATCGGTTGTAGAGGTGGATACAGCTCTCCGCACGATCTCCGCCATCTCTCTCTGTTGGCAGACTGTATGGTGTAGTCACATACTCAATTATTGTGCACTTACACACTACAACTTTCCTTAAAAAATCGAAATACCTTCTTCACATCAATAACGAAAAGTTTACTTCAGACATTTGCTGGATGATAAGATACCAAATACTTCTTGACTTGGCTCTTGGAATCTTTACACAAAAACTCATTAACGGACTGACCGTATTAATTTGGTTGTCAAAATTGTTTGTTTTTATAAATTGACAAAACAACAGGTTCTAACCCAAAATACGGAACCCTAAAAATGTTAAAACCACCCCAAGACCCAAAAGGTCGGTCCCGACAATATGTTCCATTGAAAGTCACTTAGCAGAAGCGTGAAGGAAATTGTTAAATCAGTGTTGAGTGTTTTTACTTCTAATATAGGTAGAATTTGCGAGATTGAATTACAGTACCGCCTGGCTGCATTTTTCGAGACTGAGAGTCTGGGTACTTTACTTAAGTTAGTATCATTGTGTTAAAGTAATGTAATGGAAAAAAAGTAACTTCTCAAATGGTGTATCGTTTCTTAAAGCAGTAGTTAAGTATTTGGCTGTTAATGTTTCAGTGTATAGTTTACTTAGCTAGTCTCGAAAGGGAGGGTAAATTATCTGAGGTGGAATTGTATAAAGCAAACGTAATCATTTGACAGTTCATAACGCACGATAAAGTCAGTTAAACAAAGCGTTTGACAGAATAATCGTACGTTATGAACTGTCAAATGATAACTATTGCTTTACACAAAATTCCACCTCTGAAAAGCCTACTGAAAATTTACGATAGAAGTATTTCTTTAAATATCTTTTAAGCGAATATTTTTGAGATAATTCAGATGTTTTCTTCTTCAGTATAAAAACATTTATCCATAATAGACTTTGTTATAACATTTTCTTATGCTTCTCTTACGTTAATGATACATTCTAGCAAATAACGATAAAAATAATAAATCCCACTTTTGATATTATCCGATACAGCAATTATATCGGACAATATCCGAATTGGGATCGTCAACATTTTGTATTAACGATCTCGTAAAACGTTGATGGCATCCAGTTTCATGATTAAATAGATAATAATAAAAAGAAAACATTGCCTTTGATAGTAAAATTTTAATTGGGCCAGCAGTCACCGTTCAAATTGGTACGAGTACCAATCAAATATTAGAGACTAGCTTTCCGCCCGCGGCTTCGCCCGCGTGTAATTGTAATTGTCTGTCACAGAAAAACATTATCGCGCGGGTCCCTGTTTCAAAAACTGGTATAAAAACTATCCTATGTTGTACTTTCCCGGGACTCAAACTATATGCCAAATTTAATTAAAATCGATTCAGTGGTTTAGGCGTGACCGACAGACAGACAGACAGACAGAGTTACTTTCGCATTTATAATACGAATATTAGTATAGATAATAGGGTGGTCCTTATTTTTCGACTTTTGAATTATCCCCGGGGCACTTTCTCATTCGATTATATACCTCTAAATATGAAATTAGCTTTTTTTGTTTTTTTTTTGGTTAAGATTTAGAGGTCGCTACCAGCTGTCAAAATATTTACAAAAAGCTTTGAAGATCTTAAATCATGGTTTCATAAATGTTTTATTTAAGTGTTTATATCACATTTTACGTGCAAATGAACATCGCATAGATAGAATAGACAATCACTTCTTGTCCCCTTCTCCCCTCAACCCCTCTTCTGTACCGACCATGGTACCGACGCGTCGAGATACTAACTAGTCAACTCTTATATCTTAAAAATAATTGATTCAAATATGTACATTGTACATAATATCTTAGTTCATAGCAACAACAATAATTTTGTAATATTTTTATTTGGCTTTGGCTAAAAATAAATGAATCTAACAAATACAGATTTTGTGTTTTTACTTAAAATTCAAACCTTGGTAGCGACCCCTAAATGTCTTTTAAAAATTAAAAAATAAATAATGAAAGACTTTCTTATGGTATATATTCCAATTACGTGGTGCCCCGCAAAATATAAGAAAAAAAATTTTTTTCGTAGGAATAAGGGCCACCCTAATAGATAAGTTTACCTTATTAGTAGGCCTAAGATGCGAGCCGTGATAACTTTTATCGACGTCAAAATGTAGGGCAAAATCGATAAAATGGCGTGATAATCGCTTATCGTGGCGCGCATCTTAGGTATACTGTTTTGTTTTTAGGAATTTTTATCTGGTTCCAGGTCTATAGAATGTCAATTGGGTATTTGACACCATTCGCCAATAATTCTAAACCACACCTTTTTTATAAAGAGACTTCTTTCTGGTCTTAAAAACTTAATTAATTTATAATTACCTGTAAATTACGATTTTTGGTTGCATTATAATTGAAAAAAGTAGTTTCATTGAGTTGATAAAATTGTGACGTCACATGCTAGTATTGCCGTACAAAATCTATGGGAGGGTGTCGTTTTGACAGTTTTAAAAAGTACGTCAATTGATTGGTGGTGTCAAATACCCTATTCTTTCGCCCGTACCTACTTATTCACAAACATTACTATGAAGTATCACAGTGCGCACAGGGTGACACACGAACCAATCACAGAGCTCTATTCAACGGTGTGCGTAAGATTTGCTGTTACACTTAGGCTGAGTTGCACCACCTAACTTTAACGGTAACTATGACGATAACCGGTGCTTTTTGTATGGAGTTTGACAGATTTTTGACGTTTGTCAAAATTAAAGTAAGATGGTGCAACCCACCCATAAGCAAGCAACGTTTGTGAATACGGGCGTATGTCACATAGGTTTTTTTGGGTCACTTTGGGAGTCACGAACTATTTGACGCTGACCACCTGTACCACGGCGATCGGTCCTGGATTTTGGTCTTTTTCTCTTGGCTACCATTTTGATAACAATGTATCTCATATTATTATTATCTTACGGCTATCTATTCAGAAACTAATTTCAAGATCTAATGAAATATCGAGCCTGTACCTTAAATACAGTTTAGGGAATAATTGGCAGAGTTAGCCGACCAAATACACATTTTCTTATCTTTTTAGACCTTAACTAGCCAATTTATTGGTAAATTGAAGTTCAGCATGGAATTATAGGTTTATATTTATGTGATATAAAAGTTAATAAGTATAAATATAAACTACTTGTAGTTAAGGCTCTCCCTATAACTTCTTTTTTCACGATGACAATTCTCAAAATATTGTAAGTAGCCTAAAACATATTAGGAATAAAATCCTCAATAGTTTATAGACAACTAGCTTTCCGCCCGCGGCTTCCTCCGCGTGGAATTTTGTCTGTCACAGAAAAACTTTATCGCGCGCGTCCCTGTTTCAAAAACCGGGATAAAAACTATCCTATGTCCTTTCCAGGGACTCAAACTATCTCTATGCTTTTCATCAAAAGCGGTTCAGTGGTTTAGTCGTAAAAGCAAGACAGACACAGACGGACAAAGTTACTTTCGCATTTATAATATTAGTAGGTATAGATGTAGGGTTTTTTTTTAATTTTTTTTATCCACAACGAGGAAGCTCTTGGCCTGTATCTCACCTGATGGTAAGTGATGATCAGGCCGAAGGTGGAAGCGAACTTCACCCGGAATCCTCAACCACGGAGGAACTGCTATCTTACCTCTAACTGCCGGAACACAACAATGCTGTTAACATTGTTGTTATGGCGACAGACTTAGGTGAGATGGTGGTAGCTAGCCAGGCGGACTTAGAACAAGCCCTACCACCAACCAAACCGAACAGAAAAATCTGCCCCCGCTGGGAATCGAACCCGGGACCTCTGCGTCTAAAGCAGGTGGTCTTACCACTAGACCACAGAGGCGGTCAAAAAGGTCTGGTGTTCACTAGCTCTTTGTCTATTACGTGATAGTGGGCGCGTCAAACTAAAGACTGTAGCATCTAGAAGCGATTTTGTATCAAGATGTTATAATTTTATGTGTTGTCTGGTCTGAACTAATATGAATCAGTTTACGATACGTGAATATATTAAAAAGGCTATTACTATCCGTAATGAATAACGAAACTTGGCGCATAAAATCTTTGAGATAGATTAAAAACTCCATTATGAATATAATGAAGGTGATCATAAATATTGATAATAACTTCATTTAATTAAACGTTAGAGCTATAATGCAGGTTATGCAGGTGCTCTCAACTTATGGGTAAACTTGCGTATCATATAACTAGAGTGTGGTCGTTTTATAGAAAATACTAGCTTTCCGCCCGCGGCTTCGCCCGCGTGGAATTTTGTCTGTCACAGAAAAACTTTATTGCGAGCGTCCCTGTTTCAAAAACCGGATAAAAACTATTCTATGTCCTTTCCCGGGACTCAAACTATCTCTATGACAAATTTTATCAAAATGGGTCAGTGGTTTAGGCGTGTAAGCAAGACAGACAGACAGACAGAGTTACTTGCGCATTCATAATATTAGTATACCTAGACTAGTATAGAAGTATAGATTATACAAAAATGTGCGGGTATCGAACCCGCGACGGTAGGTGACACCCAAAGTGACCAAAGAGTGTATAAACTTCCTTATTCCAGCTGTAACAAAACCGTGTTGCGCACTTTTCGCGACTTTAGAAATCACGAACTATTAACGCCGACTGTACGCCAGATGACCGTCAATACACTACGCCACCTACGTCACAGTACAACCTCATATTGACGTAACCTTTTTTCATACCCCCAAATTAGAAGTAACGGGACCTTATCCCCCCCATTAAGGGCATCAACGCTAAAACACGTATTACCCTTCCTAATAAACCTGGAGGCACAGTAAATCTTTGGTACTCGTAAAAGTACAGTTTTACGATGCGTTTACCGCAAAACGTACGAAACCTTAATACAGCGGGATCCTGCAAGGGTTGCGATTAAGACCACTCTAGGTTATGTTTATTGATATTTTTATGGGGCCAGGATGCTGAAGAAATCAGCGCTGGAGTGCGAAGGCGTATTCATTTGTTGTAGGTAATTGTGACGCACGAAACATAAGTATATGGCGTCGTATCGCCACATGGTTGTAGGTGGGGCATAGGTACGCTATACCTTAAAATAGGAGTGGAAGACAATCAAATACTTACAAGGTGCGCTTGGGCAGCGCACACATAGACAAAACTCACGGACACTATCACGCCACAAATCGCGCGAAGTTTCGCAACCAGTCTAAACCAGTGCGAGCGTGAATGCCACCCGCGCGCGAGTAATGCGTCTATGTGCGTATGCAAAATGAAGTATATGTATGTACATACAGGTGATTGTCTTCTGTTACTATCTATTTTGTAACACATGATATCGTGCCCTGTGTGCCCAAACAACTGCACGCAGGAATATTTAATGAAGGTTACTGACAACGCCACTCTTGAAGCGGAGTCTTGGGCTGACACTGTGTAGGTTTGCTGTCGACACGACAAGAAGAAGATCTATTTTGTAGCTATAAGGTTACGAGTGTGAGCTGATTTTGGAAAAAGTAATCTGTTTGATAAGTATGACATTGAGTGGATTTTATTTACGTTATTTGAGAGGTTAGAAAACCAAATGACTGACAAGGAAACGATTTCCACGCATGCGATATTGCGGAAACAGCTAGTTTACTTGAGGAAATAAGTGAATTGGTTAGGTTCTTTTAGTTTGGAACGTAATAATGTTGATGAAGTGGAAATATCAACTATTGAATAAGTAACAAGTCAATAAGAGCAAAATAAAACCTTATAAAAATCAAATAGCTTGAAAATAAGATTTAATTACGTCTACATTAATACTTTTCTCACAAACAAATAGCCCGTAATAATATCCTTTTTTCGCGTGTAAAGCTATTAATAAGGCATACACACCACACAACCAAGGGCCCTCTAAAAGCCAACATGGATATGTAATTTATTAAACGGCCAGCTCATTTGTGGTGTCCCCTGTCACTTTATTCGCCACTGGATGCGGGTCCCTATTTCAAGCTAATGTCCGCTTAATAATTTATATTTAATTTCAACCAACTCCTGGAGTCCCCTCAATGGGTCCTATTTGAGGTTGGCTTTAACGGCTATCAAAGTTGGTAATTTCTCTGGTATCTCCAAAAGTGGTTATGAGGATGGTTTGAAATTACTTATTCATCATTCATTCTACTTATAAATTCGTTAGTTACACTATAAATCTCAAGACAACTAGGTGCACATTTGATTTAATTGATAAGTAGGAAATGACATTTTGCATGGGGGTTCCTGACGTAGGTGCTCACTAAGAACGGACTTCACGAAACTTCACCCCTAAGGGTGTAAAACGCTAGTATACAAAAAAATGTCTCTAATCTATCCTCTTAGCAAACACAACACTGTGGTTACAGTACAAAGACATACTTTTTCCTTTGAACTGCTAAGATTTGGATCTGGCTAAGCTGCTCACATTATCGTCACGGTGTCGTCAATTATGCGGGACATCTCGGTAAATACGAAAAGGAAAAATATCATAAAACTAATAACTAATCATATCACTATAAGATTAATCCTTAGCCGTGCAAAAAGGAAGTCAATCTTGCTACTTGACGAAGAAGAGGGAGGTTATTAGCTCTCGAACATTCATCCATAATCACCTTACACTAAGAACCAGGGCCGCTCTACCAATATCAATTTGTTAATTGTAATCAGCGAGACTTGAGTCCGGCCCTCGCCAATGCCGGTCTTCTCGGTAGCAACGGACTCCCCGAGAGCTCAGCCAAGAAAATACTATATGTAGAAAAGAGGACTAAAAACTTTGATACCGCGATTCAGGAGCGCACCACTGGTTGGTCGAAAGCAGAAAGCGTAGACGTTCCGCTCACTGGGCACCGCGACTCTACATCGATTGGAATAATGCATTAATAAAAACATTGTGTTGGTAATTAAATCGTTTATTATCTAATTAAATCGTGTAAAGATACGCTCGATGACACCTCTAATAAATCAACGGACATGCATCTAATGAGCTGCCATAGCGCCATTTCATAAAAACATTCGGTCACAAAATATAACTTCAATTCTAAGCCACAACACGGAAATTAGAGACTGGAATCACCAGTAAATAGAAATGTAAGATTAAACTAAGTTAATAAAATACTTAAACTAAGTTTATAAAACCAGTCAAGTGCGAGTTCTGTTAGCATGTTTCGTTTTGTATAAATACATCAGGAGTATTCACAATGGTTGCAATTGTCCAATCGCATAGAAAAACCTATTTCACTTTTTAATTCAGTAGCTCAAAAATATATGGAAACAAAACTTTGTGCGTATTCCTGCCCCAAGCAAAATCCAAGTGGTTGAATTTTTCCGGTTCTAAAATGATATGGTCAGCATTAGGCAATCTGGCCTTTAGTAGTTCTACATCTGCCAAAGTTGACAGCAAATCGTTCTTCCCCGATATCAGAACTACTTTCATTGTGACAGAACTCAAGTCGTAATCTGCAGGAGATTCAGCTCCATATCTTGCAAGATTTTCATCGACACCATAGTCATATTTTGGGAACCTTTTACTGTTGACAACTTGAGATAAATGCATCAAATTCTTTCTCGATAATGAAGAAGGATAGTGGCCAAATAGAACAGGGGCAAAAGTAGCTTCAATTTCCTCACTATCATATCCCGCTAGAGGAAAGAATCCCAACTTTAAACAAATATAGTAAGCTGATAACGGAGTTGCACATACTCTTCTTATGAACCGTATATTTGTGGAATTTTCCCCATTGATTTCTTCTTGTCCTGTTGCCAGAAGAAACTGATTGTAGATCGGTGCAAGACGATTCACAGCAGAAAGCGTAAAGGAATTATACATATTATGTACCAGTCTTTTGGGATTTAAATGAGACGCGTGTGTGCACTACAAGATTTATTTCCGAACTGGTTGACATACAAAGTTTGCTTGCTACCCACTTATATTATTTATAAGTAAACTACCCAATACCTCCACCCTTATTTACTAACTATTCTAGAGATTATATTTAATTAAAGTACAGTAACCTTTTTCGTTATCAGATATGTCTTACATGTTTTCTAGTGTCGTGACTGGACTCCGTGTGTACTTGAATGGTATACATAAAGATAAGTCGGTCTATATTTATTAATAAGTAATACATTTAGGTACATTTACAGTAAACATATCTAAGAGGAGCCAGTCACAAAACAATTTCTTAATAACTAAACTACTTAGTTCTTAACTAAAATACATACAATAAGGATTATTCAAAGCCATATCGTGTTGGAGGGTGTCGCTCTCTGAGAGGATACCTCCTTGGAGCGAGCTGAGGGGCAGGCGGGCGCGGAGCCGGCGCGGCCGAGCCCGGGCCGGCCGCGGAGCACTCCGCCGGTCCAGCCCCCGGCAACCACAACCAACCGGGGTTTCTCTGTTCCTTACTTTGTGTTACTTTATCGTCCTGTGCAGATCCACCAAACCCCTTACATATTTTTAGTTGATCAATATGTCTATGTATACATTGTCCGTCCTTTAAACTGATACGATAATCGGTATCGCCTAACTTTTCTATGACCTTACCCTTTTTCCATTGTACATCGTCATTATAGTTTTTAAACCATACTTCCTCACCTACCTTAACTTCCCTACTCACTCCTCCCGCACTATTTTCTTGTTTTTCTTGTAATTTTCCAATTCTTTTCTCGCGATCCGGTTTGAGACAGTCTAGTCTAGTACGTAAATTTCGACCTAACAACAGTTTAGCCGGACTGTCTCCCGTAGTATTGTGAGAGGTGTTCCTATATATTAATAAAAACCTATACAAAGCTGTGTCTACGTCCATGCGAGTCATAATTGCTTTTTTAATTACTCTTTTACATACTTTTACTGCGTTCTCTGCGGCTCCATTTGAAGAAGGATGATACGGAGCTGTAAATATATGATCTATTCCATTATTATTACAAAATTGTGAAAATTCGGAACTCGAAAACGGTGGCCCATTGTCACTGACTATTTGTTTTGGTAAACCAAACCTAGCAAAAGTGTCTCTCAGTCTTTCTATTACTTTACTGGCCGTGGTCTGATTNTATCATCGGTAGAAAGTCTTTCGATGAAGTGTAGCATCGATCAAATGTTCTTCGAAATGTTAAGCGGTCGATTAATTTATCGTTCGACATATTATATTTTCGACGAAGTGTCATCGATGAATTGTTATTCGACGAGAAGTTTTTCGAAATGGAGTAGTGAACCCATTAATAAAAACCTATACAAAGCTGTGTCTACGTCCATGCGAGTCATAATTGCTTTTTTAATTACTCTTTTACATACTTTTACTGCGTTCTCTGCGGCTCCATTTGAAGAAGGATGATACGGAGCTGTAAATATATGATCTATTCCATTATTATTACAAAATTGTGAAAATTCGGAACTCGAGAACGGTGGCCCATTGTCACTGACTATTTGTTTTGGTAAACCAAACCTAGCAAAAGTGTCTCTCAGTCTTTCTATTACTTTACTGGCCGTGGTATGATCCATCTTAAAACATTCTATCCATTTAGATGTTGCATCTATAATTACCAAGAATTTCATACCTGCTATAGGCCCTAAAAAATCTATGTGAATCCTAGACCAAGGGCGTGTGGGCCAGGGCCACGAGCGGGGCGCGTGCGCCGGCGGCGCGCCGCTCAGCGCCGCGCACACGCCGCACGCGCCGCACTGGCGCTCGATGGCCTCGTCCAGCCCGGGCCACCACACGTAGCTCCTGGCCAGGCTTTTCATTTTAACTATACCTGTATGTGTGTCATGCAGTTCTCTCAATACTTTGTCTCTGCAGACATTAGGGATTACTAAACGATGTCCCCACATAATGCAACCCATTTCTAGGTATAGTTCCGACTTCCTATTAAAATATGGTTTAAGTTCTTTAATATCAACATCGGCAGGCCAACCATCTTGTATGTAACTTATAATTCTACCTAATAATGGGTCTTTTTGCGTTTCTTTTTTTATAGTTTCGTTACTCAATAATAATGCTTCGGTAGCGAAGTGTAGATAAGTTTGTTCTATATCCCTGTCCCCTGAACTATCACGGCTTTCCTTGTGTGCGGCTATTAAACGTGAAAGTGCGTCCGCCGTATTCTCCTCTGATTTAATGTACTCTATGGAAAAGTCATAAGCTGATAAAATAATGGCCCACCGTTGTAATCTACTCGCTGTCATGTTAGGTATGCCTAAATTCGGACCGAATATGCTCACGAGCGGTTTATGGTCGGTCCGAAGTGTAAATTTCCTACCATAAAGATATTGGTGAAATTTCTTCACCGCGAATACTATGGCCAAGGCTTCCTTGTGGATTTGGCTATAATTGAGCTCCGCTGGGGTGAGCGCGCGCGAGGCGTAGGCCACGACGCGCTCGCGGCCGTCGGCGGCGCGCTGCGCCAGCACGGCGCCCAGCCCGCGCGGGCCGGCGTCGCACGTCAGCACCGCGGCGCGCGACGCGTCGTAGTGTGCCAGCACGCCCGCGCTTTTCAACAGGCCCTTCACCTTTTCAAAAACTCTTTGCTCGGTACTACCCCATGACCATCTGTTATTTTTCTTTAACAAGTCAAACAGAGGAGCCAGATAAACGCTTAAATTTTTAATGAATTTACCGTAAAAATTGACCATTCCTAGAAAAGATTTCAATTCCGACACGGTTGTAGGTGCTGTCATCTGGATTATTGGTTCCAGTTTACTTGGATCTACTCGCACACCGTCCCTATCTATTACGTAACCTAAATATTTTACTTGGTGAGAAAAAAATTCACACTTCTGTTTCTTTATCTTTAACCCATTTTCCTTTAATATTTTAAAGACTTTTTCTATGCTTTTTTCGTGGTCTATTCTAGTAGTATTTGAAATCAGGATATCATCTAAGAACACAGTTACGTTTGGTAGCTCTCTAAACAGATTAGTCATTATTCTTTGGAATATACCTGGGCTAGACGCTAGTCCGTACACTAATCTTTTATATTTGAACAAACCTTTATGCGTATTAATGACCGTTAGACCTGTACAATCATTTTCTTTACTGTCATCTAACAAAACTTGATTGTACGCTTGTGATAAGTCAATTTTTGTAAAATATTGACTGCCATTTAAAAGAGTAAATAAGTCTTCTATTTTCGGAACTGGATATTTATCTACCAACAAAACCCTGTTTAAAGTAGTTTTAAAATCTGCACAGAGACGTAAAGAACCATCCGGCTTGTGTACGATTACCAGAGGAGTGGCCCAGTCGGAGTGCTCCACGGGCTCGATGACGCCGCTGGCCAGCATGGCGTCGAGCTCGGCGTCGACGCGCTCGCGCAGCGCGTACGGCAGCGGCCGCGCGCGGCAGAACACCGGCTCCGCCCCCGCCCGCAGCCGCAGGCTCGCTCGCCCTCCCGTGAAACACCCGAGTCCGGGTTCAAACACTTCTTTAAATCTGTAATTGAGATTTTTAACAAATTCATTTTTGTTCCAACCGTCCATTAAAGGTGTACTAATTGTATTTATACAAATTTTAGGTACAGACATCTCCAGCTCGGCTAACCACTGTCGGCCTAATAAACTAGTTGTACCTTTATTTATTACATATAAATCTAGCTTTTTTGTAACGCCCTGACATTGTACATCAACACTTATGAAACCTAACGGTTTTATGTTACTTCCATCGTAGAATGTTAAAACTAATTGGCATGACTGTAAAGGTACATTTATAAATTTTTGTTTATACACTTTATCATTAATACATGAAATTGCCGATCCCGTATCTATTTCCATATTAATTAAAATTCCATTAATTTTTACAAGAACGCTCACCGGTCTATACTTTGCTAAGGACATCTGGAACATGGGTTCTTCATAGTCACCACTCTCCTGGTCCGCTTCATCGTCCTGGACATATTCGGTCGACATGCCCGTGACGTCACCCTGCCGGTTCCCGGTGTCCCGCGAGTCCGACCGACCCGCCGCCGCCGTCGATGACTTGTTCTCCGTGGCTTGTCCCATGTAGAATTGTCTTCCGCCGCCCCGTGCTGCACCGCGGCCCCGGTAGGTGCTCCGAGCGCCCGCTCGGCCGCCGCCTCTCGATGACGTAAACGAGCCGTTAAAGGTCGTTTTACGGTCACCGTCGTTTACCTCCGCCAACGAGCACATTCGCCGCAAATGTCCTACATTTTTGCACCGACTGCACACATAGTCCCGAAATTTACAGTTTTCCACCTTATGTCGAAAATCTCCACAGGCCACACAACACCCCGTTGTTCTTCTCACCGGCGGTTTTTTTATAAAATTAACGCCGGTAGTTTCAACTGCCAAAGCGTCCCGTTCCGCCGCCTCTAACGATAACGCGATCGCCGTTGCCGTTGAGAAAGTCAATTTTTTTTCCACAAACAGCCGTTGTCTAATACCGTCACTGCACAGCCCGCACACAAACTGGTCCCGCATATTACTGTCGAGTTCGGTCCCAAAGTCACAAAAACGCGATAATTTCTTTAACTGTTCCACAAATTGAGCAATAGATTGGCCTTCACATTGTCTATATTGGCGAAACTTAAACCTCTCCGCTAACATTGACGGGGTAGGTTGTAAATGCGTAGACATTAGTTCCACCACTTCCTTATAAGTTTTTTCCGCTGGTTTTTTAGGTGAGCACAAATTAACCATGAGTTCGTATGCGGCTTCACCCACGATTGAGATTAATGTTGGTAACTGTAACTTATCGTCCACATTGTTCACCAGAAAGTACATTTGTAACCGATCACAATATAACTGCCAATTTCCACTTTCCACATTAAACTCGCCCAATTTTCCGACCGACATTTTTAAAATAATATTATTAATGTAATGCACTTAAAACCCAGTCCTGTCGCCACTATTATGTACCAGTCTTTTGGGATTTAAATGAGACGCGTGTGTGCACTACAAGATTTATTTCCGAACTGGTTGACATACAAAGTTTGCTTGCTACCCACTTATATTATTTATAAGTAAACTACCCAATAATACAGATACGCTATTGGGGCCAATGATATCATTAACCTCACTTTTTTATTATATTCAGGTCTCTCTGACCCTAGAACGTAAAACACACTAGTTCCGACTGAATATCCTATGACATTCACTTGTTTCTGTTTGATCTTGTCCAAAATGTAGTCAATGAAAGCAGCCATATCATATATTCCGTACTCGTGGAAACTGAAATCCCAGAATGCGGCATCGACATCAGGATTAAGTGACACGTGGTTTCTGGAGTACTTGGTCCCCCTTTTGTTGCCTATCCATACATCATAGTTGAATTCTGCTAAAGACACAGCTAGAGACGTATTCCCTCTCACGATATACTCGTCTGCTGTCCCCATGTTTCCAGATATGAGCAATACCGGTCGAGTTTTGTCTCCTGGTATATGGAACAGTTTGAGAATATACCCATCCTCAGTTATCACGATATGTTCTTCAACCACTTGACCGTACTTTATTGCCAGCTGCGTAAAGTTCAGTTTTGCGTCTTCGGGCACAGCTAGAACACTATCACTGAAGTCGTTCGTGAGCAATGACAATATTAATAATGCAATCCGCTCTAATACGACGCCTATCATGTCTCAATAAGTTCTGAGTGGACGTAATGTCTGTTGTTCTAATACTAAATTATCAGCTCAGTGTCTGGAGTATATCAGTGCAAATTTATGCCTGTTAGGGTAATATCTTGTAATGGAGCTAGATAATTACAGTACCGCACGAAAGAGATGTACACATCAAGGCTTTGTAATTTGTCTTCATTGTATGTTGTAGGGATTAAGTATATTAGTAACATTACGTCTTTCGCGTGACTAATTTTGCTCGCTATATTTTCTTTAAGTAACTTTGTGGTTTGATTCAACCTCGCGTTAATTTTGGCTTAAAGTAATTAAAGCTTTTTCTCTTCGTATACGAATTTAGTTAGTCTAAAAATAGCTAAGCATCATTGTCTAAGTAGGTACCTAATTATTACATTATTTGGCTGCACGAAACTTTGTTCAACCCTGTAGTAAACATTTATATTGAACTAGCTGACCCGGCGAACTTCGTACCGCCTTAGCGTAGAGATTTTCTTAATATTTTTTTCCGTAAGAACCATCCTTGGACTTCCACAAACATTAAAAAAAAAGAATTATCGAAATCGGTTCAGCCGTTCACACGTGATGCCGTGACAACGCGAAACGGGTTTCATTTTTATATATATAGATGTATTTATGTTCGTGACTTGTCGATAAGAAGCAATTATAAAACTTATTATCAGTGCCATGCAAGCGGTAATGGGCTGTGCTATTATTATGCACTACAATATTATTAGTATATAGCAATCCGACACATTTGGGTTAAAATTCGCATTTATTAAACAAAACAAGGTATGATTATGTCTTGTTTTGTTTCTAGACTTTAAATATAGACTACAAACCTTTTGTCGGCCGATTTAGTCCGCTTCTGCCGATAATTTGTTTAAGGAATTAGCAGATACCAAATCAGTGTAATGTGCGGTGCGCTCTTTCATACATGCTCATACTGATTAACAGCCCAACTATACTATCGGCTGAAAAAAGTTTGTAGAAAGCAGGGACTTTTTTGTGCATAACAAGGCAGGTATTTGACCACAATCGCACCTGATGTTAAGTGGGATGCAGACATGCAGTCTAGGATGGTACATTATTTGCCTTGTAAGTGTCTTTTCACTCTCGCCTTGAAAAGACCCGCATTATAGTCTTCGGGAATGACAGCAGCAGGCAGCGAATTCCAGTCCCTAGCCTGTTCGCATTATAAAAGAGTCATCGAAACGCTTAAATGTTACATATTATATCAGTTAACTGCTTTAAATTTTTAGTAATATCTACTTCGAAACAATTGAACATCGAAGATCACGGTTACCAGCAGGCCCTAGTTCTGCCCGCGATAGTAAAAAAGGCGCATCTAAAATTTTTTCGAATAATATGAGTTAAACTCAAGAACAGAGAACAAATAATAACTATTTAAATCATTAATATGTCAATTTTTTAGGGTTCCGTAGCCAAAATGGCAAAAACGGAACCCTTATAGTTTCGTCATGTCCGTCTGTCCGTCTGNCCGACCGATTTTTTTTTTTAAATAATATTATTAATGTAATGCACTTAAAACCCAGTCCTGTCGCCACTATTATGTACCAGTCTTTTGGGATTTAAATGAGACGCGTGTGTGCACTACAAGATTTATTTCTGAACTAGTTGACATACAAAGATTGCTTGCTACCCACTTATATTATTTATAAGTAAACTACCCAATAATTATGTTGGCCAACCTTGAAATATTTTAGCTCATTCGTTCAATCTCGTTCATTTCTGCTATTAATTCGGCTAAAACACATATCTTAAAGCAGTGAGAACGTCATTAAAAAAAAGTTATGTCAAATTTGTTGACATTACATGACTGCTTGATTGTATTGATCACAGATATGGATTAGAGTAGATACAGCAAGTTGATCATCAAAGCGTGCCATTCCGATATGTCCAAATGGACATACATGGTCGAGTGATGTTCATGTAATCCGATTACAACAATCGGTTACGATGATTTTACGAGGACAGTAGTACGAACACGGTAGAAAGAAGAAATTATTTACTGATTGAGAATTGTAAATNTAGTAAATTTAAAGCTTATTTACAACAGGATATTGCAAAATTCCCATGGGAACGGGAGTTAGCGGGAAAAAAAATTGTATGAAAAAATCTGAACCGCGTAAGATAGATGAAGGGGGGGGGGGGGTAAAACCAAATCCACGCGTACGAAGTCGCGGGCGGCCGCTAGTCTGAAATAAACTTCTATAAAAGAAATGTCTGCCAATCATCAAAATATATGTCCAATCTTATTCTTCTTGTCGTGTCGACAACAAACACACAGCGTCAGCCCAAAACTCCGCTACAATTACATAAGAGTGGCGTTGTATGACATAATAGTATTTTTCAAATAAATAGGAGAAAGAAGCCATAAAAAAGAGTAGGTATCAGGTAAGAAAAAGAGGCCATTCAACATTTGTGGCCATTCTTATTAGGCACTGTTGATAGCCAGGCTCTTACCAAAACGTCTGATTGCGTGATTTAGCCGCGACGTGTACTCCTGTAACTGAAAGCCTGGCTGAAAAGGCGAGTGTTTTCAGCGCGTAAAAACGAAATTGTTTTATGTGACCTCGTAAAAATACAGCCGAGAGCACTTCAGGCGCAACACTAGCTTCTTATTATGTTTGTGATAGGAGTTATTTTGCAATAAAAGGTATATTCTAATGGGCCGTCTGTACGCCAGCTTCAGACTTTGGATGTGACGTGTCGTTCGATGGATGGTGACGATGTGTCGATTATTAAAACGACGTTTTATGATCTTTTAATTTTTAATTAGACAACCCTTTGCAAACTCCTAGATATAAACTAAAAACAGCTTCATAAGAACCCTTTAATTAGCTTTATTACTTCCAAATATCACACGCTAGGACTCTTGCTCGTGCTCTTAATAACTTATTGAATAATTTCTTCCCTAAATACTCGATTATCTCAAAAATACGAGTAGCTTTTTTCTGGAGCTTCATCGACTTGAGTTTCCCTCTGTTATAGAAAAACAATCGTCGTCGTCATCGTTTCAGCCAAATGACGTCCACTGCTGGACAAAGGCCTCCTCCAAGGATTTCCACAATGCACGGTCCTGCGCTGCCCGCAACCAGGCTCTTCCCGCGACTTTTACCAGCAGTACCTCTATTACGAAAAACTTTCGAGTTCGTTTCGTTTGCCCCCTAGGGCGGCTATAATATAGGGGGCGCTGTTTAATTTTTCATACAAAATTTTTCGATGGCACTTTGAATACGCAAACGAAACGAACTCGAAAGTTTTTCGTAATAGAGGTACAGATCGTACAGAAAAACAATAGTTCAAGTCAATCAGGAATAATGTATTTCATTGTTTCTGGTGTAAGAATTTTCAAAATTGGTTGAGTGTAGACTCGTTTAAAATAATGAAACAAACGAGAATAACGTAAAACCTTATATACCTAATTACCTACTCTATTTATTTATTCTCTTTATACAAAATTTAACTTAAGTAAATATCCATAATAGAAAATATACATTTTCCCTGTGTTATTAGCGTGAACCACCTCTTGATAAATAAAAATATTTGTGTTTTTCCCAAATTGGATATCTTACTTTTATATTCTCTCTATATTTCGCCGAAACCGCTTCCCTCTGTACTAGTAATATTATAACTACGTAAATAATAGTATATTCTAAATAAATTTTGTACGGAAAGGTATTCGGATGTCCCACGGAAAATAATTTCACAAAAAAGATTACGTTATTGCAGGAGGAAACCGAAACTTTGTATGAACTGCTTTGAATATAAACAGTGCTGGAATTCAAATAAAAATAAGCGAGACGAGGCGGTACGGAGCAATCTTTCCCTCTGAATTCCACTCTTGGCATTATTTACACCGAAGAGTATGTTAGAACGAGGTTTTTACTGGTTTTAGGCTTAGTATAATAGTAGTTGTTCACTGTAGATATTAACAAGTATAGAGCCGTGAAGAAGTTAAGCATAAAAGCATCTTGTTATAATAAGTAAGTACATAACCATGGCCATTACCAAGAGCCAGTTGGAAAATTCTGCTATGAAGATGTTATTTGTCATCCTACTTTTTTGAACTCGTTTTAACTGCTAGACATTAATATGCCTCTACCAACGCAAAAACATTACGTCTTGAGGGATAGACAATTTTGCAACATGAATGTACAGGCTGATGTGATTCCTTCTCTATTTGTTTAATATTTGGCTATCCTTTTCAAAACATGTGTAACAAACTTAACTGTGTCCCATATTTTAACGTCATGGGGACGTATTTCCATGGTAAGGATCCAACCCACAACTTCACTCATATTGGGTTGGATTCTTTTCATGGATATACGTCCGGTAAGAAAGAAAGAAGACAAAATTAATTTAAGTTCTAAGCGTTACACCACGGCCCGTAGCACGCGGCCTAGTGTAGCCAGCGACTGCGCTGGTCCGACTGAAACGTAAGACTCAAACAAACTCCCAAGTTCCCATGAACTATTGCTCGACTCTCGAAAACGTTTATTTTAAAAGATGTCGCATAGTTTCCGTTTCAAGAACTGTTTTTTCTAAGACGTTTGTTAGTGAAGACTTCATTTATAAAAGGTTAAGCACAAAATAAATATTTTAACCATGGACTAATAAAACCATAGAAATTTTTCATCTTAGGCTCGGAAGGCCATGATTTTGGGAATACAATCCTTTTCAAAACGTTTATGTTAATTTATCCAAGTTATCACTGTCACGGGATTTTGCAACAAAAATACTTTTATAACGGTAAACAGATACTTATTTATCCTCCCGACGTGTTACCGTTACAAAAGTGTTTTTCTTGCAAAATCCCGTGACAACGATAATTTTATGAGTAGTAAAACTGCAAGACAAAGTTTTGAAAAGGTAGGGGTACAATGGTATGCTTAGTCAACAAGTAGGAGATCGAGTTCTTTAGTTTACATACAATACAATAACACATATACAGGGTGTTAGGTAAATGGGTATATGAGCCGACACTAGCCCATGTTAACATGGGCACATAAATGGTATGGTGAAGTCAGAAATTTGGTATCATCATTTTATGTTTTTTAATTTTCATACAAAATAAATTTTATAAAATCCGATTTGTATGAAAATTAAAATAATTAAAATGAAGATATCAATTTTCTGACTTCACCATACCATTTATTCATCAACAGCCCTTTACAGTCCACTGCTGGACTATGAGCCTCCTCCACTATAGTGGAGGGTTTTGCCATAATCCACGCTTGGCAGGCGGGTTGGAGATCGCAGTTTAAAAGATTGATGTTTTTCAGAGAGCGCTGCTGCCCATTCTCTGTTTGATGTGTAGTCCCTAAGTCGCCTCTTACGACACCTGCGGGAAGAGTAGGGGTTGGTGACAAATGTATTCTACTCTGCCGTCACCACACGGCATACACATACCATTTATATGACCATGTTAACATGGGCTTGTGTCGGCTCATATACCCATTTACCTAACACCCTGTATACTCAGTCTCCGATGATAAAGAAATAAAGCTATTTTCTTGCATTGGTATGTTGTTCGACGTATGTCGGCGTAGTTATACATGCTTATATTACTTGTATAATTCACCCTAATCGCCGCTAATCTGATGTCTGTCAGCTAATAACAATTATTATTACACGTCGCACTCACGCGCTGAATTACGACCGAGCGCAGATGCTGGTAATAGAATTAGAAAAATAATTCAAAAACCAAACATAAATTATATTATCTAGGTCTAAAACGCGCATTTACCTGGTTTATCATACGGCAGACTTTGCGGAGTATCTAAATTCTTACTTACGTGCATAATTCCTATTGCACCAATTAGTAATAAACGGTAGTTGGCCCACTCAGAAACTGTGGCCAGTCTTAAGTTCGTTCGTTCGTTCGTTTCAGCCAAATGACGTCCACTGCTGGACAAAGGCCTTCACCAAGGTTTTCCACAATGAACGGTGTGCCCACCATGAGTTTACGTTAGGTGAGCTCACTAGCGAATACAACAATATGTCATACATTTAAATGACATTTTTTTACGCAGTCGCTAGCGAGCACACCTAACGTAAACTCATGGTAGGCACACAGTCCTACGTTGCCCGCATCCAGGCTCTTCTCGCGACCTTTACCAGATTGTCGGTCCACCTAGTAGGAGTCTTAAGTAGGCATGCCTAAAAGTATTTGAGTCTCTTTTGCCCAACTTATATGGACCCACCATTTTCCGACCAAAAGTGCCCACTTTATTATAACAGTATTATTTTGATCATTGCCATTATTATTATGATAATGACTACTGAATACTGGCTTAACCCCTCTAAGCCCAGACATCACTGCAAATTCTATTTAGCCGATGTCACATGCTCATAACTCAGTTTAGTCCTAACAAATCAACTGTCTGTCAACCAATAACAATAACCTTGTGGTCACGCGCCGAGTTACGACTGGCGCAGGTGGCGTTGATAGGATTAACGCGAGACACGGCCTTTGTGATTTAGAAAACCAACCGCATTGTAAACGGACCATCTATTAACAGCTACGTGGAGGTGGAAGGGTTAAATGAAAATTTTGGATAACTTGCAAATTCTCTCATGACGTCCTCCTTTATCCATATTAGTATCCTATAATACTCATATTAATTTAATTATGACTAAAACTATTATTACTTACGTCTCTGTTTTTTTTGTATGTCAAATAAAAACATTGTAATCCCAATGGACTAACCTATTGTTTTGATAAAATACCCCTAGAATCATAACTTCATACCTTCTTAATTTTATACTTGGGTTCTTTTACAGCCCATAGCAGGTATACAGCCGTTAATAGTATGTAGACCCCTTAAACAGGACCTAAATATGTATATATTTATTTCATCAACATTAGGGAAAAAAAAAAATTTTTATACACAGATTAATAAATCACTCACAAATATATGAGAAATCAGCAAAGTTTCCATAGTTGTAGAATAAATAATGTTTACCTTACCTTCTACCGCTATGATGGTACATGAAAATATTGACGGAAGAAAACAGTCACCTAGCTAGATGACCAGTTCAATCACCAAGTAATTTGATCACTAACGATGCTTCTAAATACCATCCCACTAAGAACTAAAATCGTCTAGCAATCCAATCCAATCGTGTGCAGCAGACGCAGGCTAATCGTGTTGTATTGTCATCATATGGCCCGATAATCCTAGTCGCATCAAATCATCATCAACATCAACAATCGGACAATATCAATTACCCTGCAGTCACACGCCGGTTACGACTAACAGGTGAAGCTGATGGCATTATTAGTGCTTAACAAACGGGATTTATTATCTGACCCGCAAAGAAAATAGCCAGTCAGAAAATCTTCGATATCTTCAAAAGTACTTACCTCACCTAGCTCTATGAAATAAAGACTTTTATTCAATCTTTTTATTTTTAATAAATGTATAATAAAGAAAAATACGTCATAGTTTTTCCAATGCGTTATTTTTCTCAAGTAGGTACTTTTGAAGATTTTCTAGCAGACCCTTTTTCTTTGCGGTGCAGTACTTGTTGATACCTATATCAACAAATAATTGTTAAGATTTAGCTCACCTCTACTTGACTGTTCCTTTTGCGACAAATAAATTGTGCCTGGTCAGAGTTACAATGCAAAAGTTTGACAATTCAATGTTCGTGAGACGGTTTTTTTTGCAAGGAAAAACAAATTTTAAGGATAGAGTTAATCAAAAAAAACGGATTGCTATCCAAAAACCTGTATTATAATGAATTGTCATTGAAGTTACAAGATGTAGGTATTTATCAATAAATCATGGTGTATCCGAATGAATGAGATTGAAATGCAAACGTACACAAAACAACCCTCGTTTGTACGCAGGTGGCGGGTAGCTTACCGCGATCAAGCGGGCACCAAACAAAGGACTGACACGTCCACTTCAGAGCTATGAAAATGTTTTGGTCAGTTTCCATGATAATGCTTTTCCATGGCTTTGACGGAGATTCGATTTCTCACCAAGTTAGGTATGCGGTGATAAAGAAATGAATTGGTTTAGTATGAATATTCCGAACGAATGTTATGACGGCTCGGAACTGTATTCTCGGTGGATCCATACTGCACGTTCCGAAGGCTTTTACCAAGACCCGTGTATCATTGATAGGCTCTAGGTATATGGCGCGGAAATATCAGTATAGGCTGAGTCGTGCGTTGTTGATCCGATCGTAACTTTTTGGGACACTGCAGAATTTCAGTGGTTGCATGACGACTGACAACCGTTTAACTCGTACGACATAGCTGCAAAAAGGATGGCGGCCGATAAAAATATACACAGAGTTTTTTACCTGGAACAGCTATCCTGCACTGTAGAACTGTAGTCCTGTAGCTGCAAGAATAATACTAAGAATAAGAATGATACAGATCCAAAAATACGGCAAATACGTCCAAACTGACACACAGCTAATTCAAAAAGACGATTGCTACAGAAACACGTAAATTATTACATCCAAGTCAAATGGTTAGAAAATAAAAATTTCTTATATCTCAGTAAAAAAAAATCATTGTGGCTCAACCGCAAAACTGCCGATCGTCAACAATAGATCTGCTTCAATTGTTCAGAAGTACAAGTATTATTAACAATAAAACGTCCAAACCTTCCTACATCGCGTCCAGTTGAGCACCTGAGAACCGTCACACTCCGCCCATTGTTCTAAAATGCCTACCCTACAACAATAGAAGGAAAATTCCTTGAAAACAATGAGCATAGCAGGTCCTTCTATCGTTTGGACATAATTAATGTAAACTCAGTAGCTTTAATTGATTCAAAAACGTACAGTCGCCTTTCAATGGTGTAGTTTTTTCAAATCAACTAGCAGTTTTTATCTTCGTGATAAAGACTGGATCAAGAGACATTTATCTAGGACTTTTCTTCTCTATTTGTCTTTTTTTTACTTAGATACTAAAATTAGCTCTCACGTCCGTTACTCAACTAAGAACGTTTCACTATATTCATGTCGCACTACATACACAAATAAAGACTCTACAATTAATAATTTGTGTTGTACAAATTCCTAATAAATCAAATCAAATCAAATCAATAGTCCTATTAATCCCTCAAAGTAAGATAAAATGCTAATGTGGGAATGGATTCAACACAATAGTCCAGCGGACGACGTGGTTAATTCGAATCGGTATTCCTGTAATCTCGAATCTGCTAGTCTGACACCGACACCGTTGGGTTTTTATTGATTTCTTAGAGTTTTTGCAATAACTAAGGGTCTACTGAACGCTCCTACTTTACGCCTACAGTAACCAACTATAATTTAATCTCTGTGCCTATGGTGATAAGGATCAAGTGATTAGCATTTGTACTCGGATTACCAGCGTTCAACGGCTCATACAAAGTGGGCGATTAAACTGTTGAGGTAGATCGTTCCAAGGATCAAGTAATTATGTAACGTTTGAAAATGAAATTCGTAAATAAGTACTTAGTAGGTAAGTAGAGTTTGTTGCGGCGCTTCTTCTTAGAACTTGCCAAATGTTGGTCTCGAAGTGCTGGTAGGGTAAAAAGATTATGAGACATGTAGAGGCTCCTCAAGAGCAAAATATTGGACGATTTGTAAGTAGGTACTATTTAAAAAGTCTTTACAAATAAATAATTTTTGACTTACACTTTAAACAAAAATGTGTCGTCTGATTTGCTGTCAACTGTACATAAAAAAAGTAATTGGCTAAAACTCAATGAACAATTAAAAAAATTCTTTGCGACGTTCTATATTTTTACACGTAACGGAGAAAGTCTTTTTCTGCATCTCATCTGGTGGAAAATGATCAGGCTGTGTGGAGGCAAGCTTCACCCCTAATCCTCAACTACAAAGGAACTGGCTACCTAGGCTTACATCCGACTGTCGAAACACAGTGATACTCATAAAATTGTAGCTATGGCGACCATCTTAGGTGAAATGGCGGTATCTAGCGGACTTGAAAAAATCCAACCACTTACAAAACCGCGCGCAGAAAAACTTGCCTCTGGGACTCAATATTTTTGAAAAACACTGAAATGGTCAATAATGGTAGTAGTTTTGACTGTGTGGGATTCTTGAAACGTAACCAGAGCTATATTATGATACCTTAACCATAATTTGAACCATAATAATACCAGCACTAAAAAAACATTTTCAATACAATTTCCGTAATGATATTAGATTTTTCACGCAAAAGAAAACACCAATCAGCGTACTAATTACATCTGGCATGAAATAATGGATCTTTTAATGATGAAAATCACATTAAGAGATTCAGTCGGCTTAATCGAACGCTTTACAAAGTGCTCACTGAAACAAAACTGGTTATGAGCTAAAGTACAGATTCATTGTTTGTTATTTTAATTACAATATTGTTTTGTAAGGTTTTGTAAGTGGATAAACTGTATCTGGAATTGGAAATCCGATTCAATTTACGTGAAATAGCTTCATTTTCCCAAATATGTATTTGCTGGAGTTATTTCAAGGTATTGAAATACAGACTAAGTATTTGATTAAGACAAATTTATTTATTTAATACTAACGTATAATCTACGATGTTAATATCGATTAGTATTAGTTTATTAAAGATCTGTATTAGCCGAATGCTAAGATTGATTAAGAAATTATCTTCCATTTAATCATCATCATCATCATTTCAGCCATAGGATGTCCACTGCTGAACATAGGCCTCCCCCAATGCTTTCCACGTTGATCGATTCCATTTAATAAATGTCAAAAACGTTACCAAATAATTTAATCATTCCTCAAAGTGTATATGTAAGTTATCCGTTCCCCAAGTCATTATTGAGGACACAGAGTCCCTGAATGCAGAAAGTTCCCGTTCAAAATTACGTATGGCCACTTCATTCATAAAGCATCAGTAAAATAATTTTTAAAGCCTACCCTTTCGCCTTTTCCCTTTAAAATGCTTCATAAAAGGCATATCCAATTGCCCCACGGGCATTGTCACGTGCAATTACGAACGCTATCGTGTGCGGACCGAAATTGTCGACAGATGCAATAATAAAACGACGAAGATTAATGAAAATTTTCGTCTACCTTTAACATCTATATATGGGAGAGTTCGGTATATTGTACCGCCGGGTAAATTGTACCACCCTCATATTTCGTAAAGTATTTATTGAATGTCTGTAATTGCAACACTCAGCGATACACAACTAAAATCAATTAATATCGGCCATGTGGTTTTTGCCGTGACAATTAACACGTGTGTTTTATTTTGAAAAGTATTTTTTCATTGTTTTCAAGTAACTTTTGACAATACATGTTTAGTTTGTAATTTTGTTAAATTGAATCACAGGGTGTTTCTAATATATTACTTAGAAGCGTAAATTAGTGTGGATTACAATCATTTGAAACATTTTTCGGTATTTATAAGGTATATTTTTTACCGATTTTTTAAAAGCACTATCACCTAGTCGGCTGAATTGTACCACATCAAGTTGTATGGAACTTTACCAAAGGATTTTGAAATTTTTTTTAGTAAATCATATTTTGTAATTATAATAGCGTAGTTATGTTTGACTAACAATAAATGAAAGCAAAAGACTGGCAAAGTACNGTTTTTGCCATGGAAATTTAGATATTTTAATGTTGCAATATTTTACATATTTGTACATAATTTCTTCATTTTTAAGAGAAAAATTATGAAAAAAATTGACAATATGTATTACCTCCTTCTTGATTTTTTAGTGCAATAAAAAAAATATCGCACAAGTGGACTTGCATACTTATTCCAGGGGGGGTGCGATATAAAAGAAAGTCGTGTTAGTTACTCCACTTATAACTCAAGAACGGCTAAACCGATTTAGCTGAAAATTGTCAGGGAGGTAGTTTAGAGCCAGGAGAAGGACATAGGATACTTTTTATCCCGTTCGAAATAAAAAAAAAGTCTGCTTATTTATTGCCATTAAGGCGGAACAAAGTTCGCCGGGTCAGCTAGTTAATCATATTGAATGTAACGAAAGATATGCTGTATTTACAGTTTTAAGCTTGTAACAGACATATCAACTCGGAAAGGGATCAGCATCGTATCGCCTTTTGAGTGCTGTCATCGCCTTTCGTGCGCTGTCAATCGCGAAGCGAGGCGTTTACGTTACGGTTAGGGTTGCCAGATGGAAACTTACCAAATCCGGGACAATCCTACTAGGACAACGGTGTTGGGACTTGGCCATAGTAAAAATATCTTCTCTATCTATCTATCTCAAATGATTTAATTTGTATTTTAAAAGAAAAATGCCATTTATTTTCAAATACACACTTTTATTACATAAGTAATGTACGTCAACGTACATAATAGGACTCACAGGCAGGCCAGCCGTGTCATTTGTTATTACATATATTAGTTTATTTTGACACAAAACTATTAGGTTTTCGGAAATCCGGGACAGTAATGTCTAATTACTGGACACGGGACAAGTCGCAAAATTCCGGGACAATCTCGGATTTCCCGGGCATCTGGCAACCCTAGTTACGGTGCGTATAAGTGTGCGTTGCAGTGCAAAGAATACTGGCCGATCTAAATAGAAAGTATACAAATACTTATTATGATTTTTCTGTTCGAGCACAACTTTTTTGGCTATGGAACAAATTTTTACTACTTTACTAAACCCTTTTCCTTTAATTAATAATTATTAATAAGTATTAAGATTTAAAGAGCTTTCCTACCAATATAATTGCTGTCAATATCAGTCAAAACCAGTACATAAACTAATTCATTGGTTAATATCCAATCAAGTAAACAGACGGCACACCATGCCATAATATTATAACTATGATCTTATGCGCTTGAAATACGTGCGAGTTTGCAACAAAACTGTATAATCAGATGTGCCGTTGGCTGTACAAATGCAATACTGGATACAGCTATATCCAATTTATATTAGACCGGACAGTTTTAGGTTGGATGAGAGTATCCACAGCGATTCGCCACGGTAATGACGTGTCAACATTTCAAACTTCCATGGGAACAAATTGCTAGAATTTTCCGGGAAATTACACAGATATTGCTTCGATAGAATAAATGGTATGAAATTTTGGGTTAAATACAGGTGTTTATTCATTTATTTGATCACCAACAAGGTTACATTGAGGCTTCACAAAAGTAACTATAAAAAATTACACGTGTTAATAAAAGGTTGAACGTTCAACTATAGTACGTATTTAAATATTGTATATTTTTAACACATATGTACACTTTACGTAGCTGATCTTCTTCTATGCTGTGTACTATTTCATTTGGGGTCGGCCCTCTTTCTAAGACCCAAAACACACAATGCGGTGCGGCGGGGATGTGACGACGAAGCGGTGTTACATAATTTGTGAATACGCCTCAAAACGTAGAATTTGGAGCGTTTCTATTATTAAGCCATGTATCTACTATTGTTTACCTAAATTCTTTGCTGTGTCATCTTAAATAGAAATATCTGTAGCAGGCACACGAGCGGTGCGGCGCCGCCGCGCCCGATACGGCAATTTTTTTTGCGGCGTGGCGCCGCAACGCATCGTCTGCTTTGGATCTAAGGCGCTAAAACAGTTTTGTTTTAGGTAGTCTAGTCGCTGATCTGAAATCGTTCAAAATTCCTTGAAACGATTGTCAACAATTTACGTAGGCATCTAATATTATACTGAGATCATGTGGTTTATTTTTGTTTGGTAACGATTAAATAATAGGTAACTTTGTAGTCTCTATAAATAGCTAGTAAGTAAACTCATGGTTTGGAGATTACTTATTTGCGAATTGGTCTGAACCATTAAGACAAAAGCTACCTTACGTAACCAAATTCTCGGAAAATATTTTGAGGAAAAAAGCGAGTAAATCATAATATTCGCTGCTGTCAACTTCAAAGTAGACCTTACTTTATATCGCAACTTCACGAGCACCAACTTTTATCTTCGAGTGCAAAATATGAAAAAGTATCCGATCCAATAATCGAGCTTTTAAAACTTATTGCGAAATGGTTCCATTGTCGCGAAACCAATATCAGAGCGTGGAACCCTATCCAATTCTCACTCCATCCCGACAGGGCACTTTGTTCTTTGAAGGATAGATCGAAAGCGTGGAGGGAATATTAAGGTACTCTCAGTGTACGTAGAATAACCGTATTGTTACTTCGAAGTTTCGGTCGTAAGAGCCGGCCGTTGAGTCGTTCGATGTTTCGTGATAGGAATTATCCTGCTTTCGCCTCCGAGATTTATTTTACCATGTAGTACCCCTGTACGACAACCCAATCCGCACACAATATTCAGCGTAGTAGTAGTAAAAAACAAAAGAGCGGGCAACCCCACCCCTACCACGCTGTGGGCTCGGTGTCCGAGCGGTCTCATTCCTTTGTGCGCACGCGCAACGACCGCACGCAGTATAAGAAAAATGCTTAAGTGACGTCACCAGGACGTTTTTNTGATCATTCAAGCATTTTAAACGCTACAAATTGTTTGGTACCTGTCTATTAGTGTTTTGTACCTAATATTATATTCGTTTGATAGAAACAATGTAGCGGGCCTATCGATGTTTTTGTTCTGAGTAAGAAAAATAACTGAAGCTTCAGTTGTTACTGATCAAAAACTATGGTTGTTTTGGTTCATATTTTTATAGTTATCTGTCACTAAATGTGCTGCGATTTCGTTCTTTCGCGTGAAATGGTTTGAATATTTATTTACCTTTTTTGTAACATTTTTTATTGATGATCTGCTTCTATTGGTCATTATATTGGTCATCGTGATGTCGTGTATATATATATATATAGCCTTCGTTGACTATAGTCAGGGATCAAGTAGGTCCTATGATCAACCAAATAACTTTTCAGCTATAAAATTAATATCAGTAAGTACAATAGATAGAGATAGTACATCGTAAAAGACTTATAATTACTTATATTTATATTACTTACTTAACCCATTTAGACCGATAATTATTTTTGTAAATAAAAATTGATTTTTCAGCAAAAACTTACAAAGGGAAGCCTAAAAATCATGAAAAAAATATTAAAAAAAATAATCCATAAATAGGGGGCCGTGGGGAGCCCGTACCATATAGGGTACAGTAGGTCTATAAGCAAGCAAAACATATGTAGTTGTTGTTCAAAGAAGATTTTTATTTATTTTTGTATGATATAAAATAAAAATAAAATCATATAATCACTAGTATCACACATGGCATATCTTGTAAGACGTTTTCTGTGATACTAACCACATTTGGTTCTTTTTTCCTACCTTCTCCGAAGTTAGTGAGTATAACTGAAGAAGACCTGGCTTCTTCTGATTTGTTACGTTTAGTGCTATCCATAATCGCATTTAGCAACACGACGATGGAAATTTAACAAATCCATCGAAGAAAACTCTGAGGGTTATTATTTACATTGACACTATCTTTATCGCCTAAATCTTCGTCAGTCTGATCATCATTAGCGGTCATCTGACAAGACAGCAGTAGAAAAATACCAAAATTGCTTTATGTTTGCTGAAATTATCAAATTTTTCATGATTTGTGGCAATAAAGTGAAGCATCAATTGCCTCAAACAAATAAAAATAATGAAAATTAAATTCTATTTTTTCGCACGATTTGCTCATGCATAGACCTACTGTACCTTATACGGTACACCTATTTTAGACTGGAATAAACCGTATAAAAATAATCTCAATAGTATTTTTTTTGTAGTCATGATATCTATTGTACTCTATTTTTTAAATAAAATTGATAAATAACATAATTTACCATGAATAATAAGAAATTATACCTTCTTAAATACATTGTAAATATTTTTTTTGTTTTCTGTCGAGGAATTTCATAAATATTTCCGAAACCACTTGTTAAAACATATTTTTAAATATTTTTATGTAAAATAATCACTTTAAGCTTACTGTCACAATCATTTTTACAAATTAATAACAGTTTGGTACTTCGAAATATTTTCAAAAAGATACCGTACCACATAGGGTACGGTAGGGCTAAATGGGTTAACTTGTTCATTTACGACAGATTAGTACAGGGTTTCCCAATTTTTTTTGCCAAGGAACCCTAATTGATTATACTTTTCCCAGCGGAACCCCTGTACTACTCCGCCCGCACGCCCTGCCCCTCCCTTGTGCGTAAACAAGTCGGTGCGCGCGAACAACGTCGGTCACAAAACGTGGGATAATATTTTTTATCTTGCGGCCTTTCCACGGAACCCCAGGGTTCCGCGGACCACCTTTCGGGAACCGCTGGATTAGTAAATTACAATTTAGTTAAATCTAGCCCCCACTAGGTTTAGTAAGGTACACAGTAAGGGCTTAAGTTGTAAGGTGTATGGGTATTTTATGGTCATATGGCTTACGACTACACTTTATATGAGGGTGGAACTTAGTTAATTAATGAGTTACTTTAGAATAATACGAAAGGTCATACGAATAGTAGTGAAATTTTATGTAAAATAAAATAAGTTTTCTTGCAAGATTGGTAAAACGTTCTTTTTAGTTTTGATTCCTTCGATCGTTTCAAGAAACAAATTCATAAAACTTTAATTGTATAAATTGTGTAATGTTCTATATGGTGTAAAATGTATGTATAAGATTTCATAATCCCCATAGAAACGTTTTGTTTAATCATCATTTAATGATAGAAATAGTGACAAAAATAAGTAAAATTTTATAAAAAAAAATAAAACCGACTCCAAAAAACCTACACTAAAACGTAGAAAAATAATTACTAATTACCTACTTATTTATTAGGACGAATTATTAATATTTATGTAGGTATACCATGATTGATACTTTTGGAGTCGGTGCAGGCAAACTTTACATGTTTCATAATCTTGGCACCGACTCCAGAAGTATCAATCATGGTATACCTACATAAATATTAATAATTCGTCCTAATAAATAAGTAGGTAATTAGTAATTATTTTTCTACGTTTTAGTGTAGGTTTTTTGGAGTCGGTTTTATTTTTTTTTATAAAATTTTACTTATTTCTTGCTTTTTAGTTAACTAATTATTACCTTGATGTTACCACTGAAGGTAGGCAGTACACTGAGACCAAAAAAAATTGGTTCATAATCGGCGGAGATATTGCGTATAAAAAAGTTCATCCCCAATTTTCCACCCTTGGGGGTTGTTTTTTTTATTATTAAATTTAAATGGAACCACCCTTGAGGTATTACCTATACGCCGAAAAAAGATTTGTTCAAATCGGTTCATAATTGGCGGAGTTATCGCGTAACAAACATAGAAAAAAAAAAAAACATACGGGTCGAATTGAGAACCTCCTCCTTTTTTGAAGTCGGTTGATTACATTTAAAATGGATTACTTACCAATAAAGTTCATAATTATGATTTATTAGTTGTCAACTTCGGTTACTGGCTGGTAACAAAGTTAATTCTCTAGATATTTGAATTTAGAAAACAAAAGAATAATCACAGACATTAGTAGCTGCCTGCCTTAGCAACAATCAAGGGTAAACTCCGTGTCAAGATTGCCGCGGGCGTTACGCGTATTAACAGCAATTAACCAAACAAGGCTTTAAATCAAAATTTCAAATTGTGGCACCCCCTAGCCCAGGGTTGTATCCGTGAAATCGCATTCATCAAAACTTGGGAATTAGCTCCGTTCCCTAATTAAACCTGGAGGTTGTTAACTTCCCGCCGGTCCCAGGGGAACTCGAATCTTACGTAAATATTGGGTTTGAGTCAAACTTTTATTATTATAGCTTTATTGGTGCTTAATACCATGATCCTTTTGTAAAAGGGAAAGTTGATTTGACCAAATTTGAATTTGAATGGAATGGGAATTTGTCACCCCTAATTGGGAAATAGTCGCATTTTGAATACTTTGACGACATTTTCGCTTTATATTCAGTAAATTATGTAAAAGACTGTCTATGAAAATATGCAAGAGCTTTTGCTTTATCGTACCTTTTATAAATTTCATTTTAATTACGTACGAATAATCTAAAGTTATGTAAACAACTATATTTTATGTATAAATAGCAGTAAATTGTTCCTTCATTTGACTTTGTTCAATGCCTAGATAACTAGATCTTATAGTAAGGGTCTTATTCTTATTACACAATATTATAATTTTATTATCGCAAAAAACTAATTTGAACCTCAAATAGCTTTCAGACCATAATTGTTTGTCTTACAAAAACTTTGAATAAAATCTGTTTTCGAAGCACTTCACTGCTCCGTTTACTCATTATGATTTATATTTTCCTAAATTTTCCCCTTCATTTAAGCTGCGGAATCTTGATAACAAATTAAAGCAGGTAATTTTCCGAAAATAGCGTTTAATTTCCCAAACATTTGTTTATCGTGGGCGCCCGATTTTCCAACATAAATAACTTTAACTTTGATTTATAAATCTTCTCAATTTTGAGGCTCTAGCTCTGAGCAGGTCAATCGGCCACTTTCTTAGGCAGTTAATCAGTTTGACTTAGGGCAATAACATTATGAATAAGTAAAAATAATTACACTAAGTTGTAAATTTGTGTTTGATTGAAAAAGAGGCTGCCAGAGGTGACTTTTTTCATTTACTTCTTCTCAGCATCAGCTCATAATGTTGTCCCGAAGAGGTGGTAGGGCAAGCTATATTTGGGACGTGTTATAAGCGCCTCGGAAAGGGCCTATTGCTTGATTACTGATGAGATGAAAAAAAATGTTTTGTAACAAAGGTCCAATAAATTGCCATTATTGCTGCAAAATATAGGCTTTCTAAGTAAACATACAGATACAAAAATACAAGAAACTACATAAGTGCCTATCAAACTACGATAACTTTTCCACATAATCTCACTTGATAATGAACGACAATGGGATAATAATATTGTAGTTCTATTTATTATGTAACACTATTATAAAAATATGCTTGGCCGTGGTAATAAATAATAATGTCGATTGTACGAAAATAAATAATGATATTGATAGCTGGACTTGTGTTATTTTTAGATTGTTACAAAAATATGTATCCAACTTATATGGAATGTATGTTATACAATACTTAGACTGAAAATATTTTTTTAGAAATACCTACTTACGCTAGAAGATAGTGAAAGGCATTTTGTTTTGCTTTCGCTTTCGCTGGGACTGTTGGGCTAAAATTCTCGAGTGGCAATAATGAGCCTGAAGACGTAGTGTGGGCAGGCCTTTGTCCACTAGTGGACGTCATTCGGCTGAAACGAACGAGATCTTTGAAAACAACATAGTTGTTATAATATCCAACATTTCAATAGTTGGGGCCGGTCTATAAATAAACCTAAGCACGGTCCACAATCGCGAGAGCAAAGTTTTCATTACGTTACGACAAAGGAACAATTTGGCCGAGGATTAGGCCCGTAATTATACGGCGACAGTATGAATAAATTAGGCGACAGGGATGGGCGTGACACGCACAAAGTGTAATGCAAGAATAGGCAGCAATACTTCTAAGGATGAGTACGGGATGAAATCATATGTAATAAGCCTATTACCGTTTTTTGTTTTTAGTCTCTCATGTGTCATGCATATGAATAAATAAGGCGACAGGGATGGGCGTGACACGCACAAAATATAATGCGGGAATGTGCAGAAATACTTCTCGGGATAACTTATCTGGAATGAAGTCATGTGTAATAAGCCTAAGACTGTTTTTTTTTTGTTAAAATTTTGGTTGAACTTCCTTAGATAGTTTTGGTTAGTCTCATATAATTAGGCGACAGGGATGGCCGTGACGTGACACGCACAAAGCGTAATGCAGGGCAAAGTGATCAAGACAACTGTATTTGACCAGTGTGTTGCCATGTGGTCACACTTACTGTGGGCCTCATATGAAGGTTCAATGTCACCCAAAGGGCAATGGAGCGTGATAGAATAAAAAATTATGAGATCCGCTGGAAAACTGAAGTAACCGACGTATCCCGCAGAATTGCTAAAATCAAGTGGCAGTGAGCCCGGGCACATTGTGTATCTCGTAGAGCTGGGGCAGAAAAGTTCTCGAGTGACCACCACGGGCCGGAAGACGTAGTGTGGGCAGGCCCCTTCCCAGGTGGACCGACGATCTGGTGAAAGTCGCGGGAAGTATCTGGATGAGGGCAGCGCAGAACCGGTCGTTATAGAAAAACTTACGGGAGGCCTTTGTCCAGTAGTCATCATCAACAGCCCTTTACAGTCCACTGCTAGACTATGAGCCTCCTCCACTATAGTGGAGGGTTTTGCCATAATCTCCACGCTTGGCAGGCGGGTTGGAGAACGCAGTTTAAAAGATTGATGTTTTTCAGAGAGCGCTGCTGCCCGTTCTCTGTTTGATATGTAGTCCCTAAGTCGCCTCTTACGACACCCGCGGGAAGAGTAGGGGTTGGTGACAAATGTATTCTACTCTGCCGTCACCACACGGTCCAGGTTGTCCAGTAGTAAACGTCATTAATGTGGCTGAAACACACGATTATGAATAAATTGATTTATTAGGCCTATGATTGGCTGATATTCCACACATAAACAATAACTTACTGCTTTATTATTCAGTGTAGACATAATTACATCATTTTATAATGTAGACCGTAATGTAATTACTGTGTGTCGGCTGTATTGTGTGAGTGGTAGGCAATCAAAAATTCTGCTTTAGAGACAACAGACTGGGTCTGTCAAATACTGACTCTGGGAGTTTAAGGGTTAATATATCGTTTAATTTTGGACTTGTTGCAATCCTTGTTACGATTAAGCGTTATCTTTAATCGTTTTCTCACTTGAAGATACTATACTATTGGTCTAGTGTTTAACTGAGGGGCACTGGGCCACAGTGAAGATACTATACTATTGGTCTAGTGTTTAACTGTGGGGCACAGGCACTGAGCCTGTGGGATGACATTAACATTTATGACGTGACAGTAGAGCATACAAATTTTCTGAAGTCTTGCTGACGTTCCCGTGCCGCTTCCATACGTCAGGCATTGGCTCAGGGCCCCGATTGTGCTAATTTGTAATGTTTCCATTTCATTCGCGTTTCAACTCAAGTCTACACTCCAGTCACACTCCAATTGATGTGCAATTTGGTATCGCGGTAAAGTTCACGCGCAAACAAAGACGAAACAATGGATAATAATAATAATAAATACACTTTATTGCACACCAAAGATAAGAACAGATAGAAAAGGAACACACAAGGTACAACTAGGCGGTCTTATCGCTATGAAGCGATCTCTTCCAGACAACCTATGGTGAGGACAATTACTTAAAAAAATATATGAAGGGGAAGGCGGTGTCGACACTAAAGAAATAAATGAAAACAAAAGGCATAAAATTGATTTAAGCACTTTCCATTAAAAGTCCGAACATTTTATTTTTTCACTAAAACAGCAAAAAAGTAGCTTTCTGTCAGCTTTTATACGAAGACGCAGTTGCGTTCCGTTTACGTTACAACTTCGTGTGAACTATCTGTCAAAGTGACACCGCGATACGAATTTGTGCATACAGCTGATTTTCGTTTGTTGTTCGGTCACATTACAGTTGAAAATATTTAGCGCAATCGGTGCCCAGTTAAGCGCTAGATCGAGACTTAATTTATTTCTTTCTTAATAAGCAATTTATATTTTGTCCCTACTAATGCTCGTAATTAATTAATCTTACAAAATTGGGCTGTCTGAATTAGATCTGTATTTACCTAAACCTGACTCCACTGATGAAATAAAGGGAAACCTTACTTAAGTATGGAATCACCTTACGTCTCGGCGTCTGGGACCTATGTACACATCATTATGTTATCTATAAATTATTAGGGACCTACTAGTAATTTAGTCCAATAATTGTATGTACTAAACTTTATTAATATTAATTGAAGATCCAACATTATTCCAGGCAACAGTGCCGTCCATTTATCACCTAACACTAAACAAGCTATTAAAATTCGCCTGCGGTTCGAATAATTTGCCCAAAAAATTGTAATGTTTATTTTTAATAGCGAATATCAAGGGCGTGATTCTGGCAACACATTGTTCCATGTAAACGGCCATTTGTGGACCAAAATGGATCGTAAAATGAGTTTTATGAGTGGACAGGTTCGCAGTCACTTCGTCCATTATTCCCCCATTTTGGGCAGAGAAATTAAATTAATCGGTGTTGCATTTACGCGGCGAATCGCTCGAAAGCGATATTCGTTTGTTTTAGCGCGGTCGTTTCTCGATCGTTTTAGGCGTGTTATTCCAAATTCAAAACGCAAATGACGTCTGCTTAAATCGTTCGAAACAAATGACGGTGCGATTCAATTTCGCAAGTCTATGATGGTTACGAACCCCCTTTAAACATCATCCTGTTTTTATTTTATTTATTTGTTTTAGGGTAATTTAATGTTTAAGCGTGTTTTAGATTAGTGTGCAAAAAATACTTTATTTACATTCATTTTCACACTCTATGTAGAGTAGACCTTTTTGTGTATTATAAAGCGTTACTTTAGTTAAAAGTTTAGGTAAACATTTCCGTGTAGTCGAACTACATAGNAGCCCTCGTAGATACTGCTTTTTCAGTTACCTACACTAATTTCGTGTTTTGAAATGTCATTATTAAAGGAAAAAAAAAAATTAAACAAAAGAGAAAAACTATAAATTACTGAATCACGGTAATACTGAATTAATCAAAGTAATCGATTTAAAATCAGCAGAAAACTTATCGAATGGAACTAAAATTGTTCACAACATGTTTGTTTTCTCGAGAAAATCTCCGGTTAAAGTTAAATTGGAAAGTTTTTCGTTGTTTTTGCCGAGACCCGGTATTTAAAGGCAGTAATTGGGAATACGTCAAAGTCCTCGGTAGTTTTTCTTAGCGTTCTTTCTCACGGAGCCTTCCCGTTTTTTGTAGGAATTTTTTTTAGGATAGGTACCGTTTGGTAGTAGCCGTATTTTAATATTAAAATTCACATAATAAATAATCATCCTGTTTGCAGGGTCCCATAAAAACCGATTCGTTTCTGGAATTGGATTCGAATTTCAAAAACACGTGTTCACACGACAGTCCAGTTTTGCGGAATCCTGTATTAGGTACTTATTCGATCCCGCAAAACTGANTTTACGTAGTTTTTCCTCGAACTATTTGTATTGATATAAATTCGTAAAAAGGATAACGTACTTATACCTTGTGAAAAATTACATTACTTATGGTAGTATTTAAAATTATAGCTTTATTCAAAATCAAAAAGTTACAATATTTTTCCATAACTATATTAAAATTTTCGGAAATTGCATTTTTGGGGAGAGACAAGCTATCAAAAGGACTAATGCCCGTTTTCACCATCAATCCCTAATTTGTAAGTGACCTCTATGGTGATACATAGCAGGAATTTTGTTTTTATAGGGGTCACTTAAAATTTTGGGATTAATGGTGAAAACGGGCATAAAACTCATTTTATTTTTGCAAGTAGGCTTTTATAAAGCACTTTTATAGTTAAACACTCCCCAGTATTAACCCAACCACTGCTTCAGGACATTTTTTTTTACGGAAGCGGTAGATAGATATTTTGTAAAGTTACCATTTAAAACAGAAAATCCACAATCACCATTTGCAGATACCAAACCGAGGAATGAACTGCCGTTTGCAGTATTTGCGGACCAATACGATCTACAATCTTTCAAGAGGAGACTAACACCTTAGAGACTGTCAACGCACCTGTAACTCACCGAGGAGCGGGTGTCTATGGGCGGCGGGTAATCACTTACCATCAGGTGATTCGTCTGCTCGTTTGCCTCCTTTCCCTTAAAAAAACCCAAAAACATAACCACACAGAGGTCCGTTCAGTTAGAAAGAAAGTTGCAGAAATCACCAGACCTGAAAAAGATTAACGAACACACAGATTTTTTTTTTATAAAACAAGGAACAAGAATGACAGTAATACTTACCTTATCATGCGGTTGTCTTGAATAATACGATGACAACTCGCGCACGATTGTATTTGATGCTTCGTGTTAAGGTTCGTGGTGTGGCGTGTAAATAGCCACACCAGGCGGGATCTTAATCGGAAGTCCAAATTACGTTTCCCAAATGATCTTGCCTGCAGAGGAGAAATAGTTGGTCCCACTAACCTCTGAGCCAATCTCGGGTCCCCTTCCGTCAGCTCGACCACTGCTGGCACCGGGACACTCCGGGATGAAGATGGTCGAGCTGACGGAAGGGGACCCGAGATTGGCTCAGAGGTTAGTGGGACCAACTATTTCTCCTCTGCAGGCAAGATCATTTGGGAAACGTAATTTGGACTTCCGATTAAGATCCCGCCTGGTGTGGCTATTTACACGCCACACCACGAACCTTAACACGAAGCATCAAATACAATCGTGCGCGAGTTGTCATCGTATTATTCAAGACAACCGCATGATAAGGTAAGTATTACTGTCATTCTTGTTCCTTGTTTTATAAAAAAAAAATCTGTGTGTTCGTTAATCTTTTTCAGGTCTGGTGATTTCTGCAACTTTCTTTCTAACTGAACGGACCTCTGTGTGGTTATGTTTTTGGGTTTTTTTAAGGGAAAGGAGGCAAACGAGCAGACGAATCACCTGATGGTAAGTGATTACCCGCCGCCCATAGACACCCGTGTAACCCTTAATCAAATACGGGGAAAATCATTCCCACTTGGCCAGTTTGGACAATATCAATATTTTCTCCAGAATGACAACACTTAATATGAATGCCAACTATAGGTACTTAAAGAAAAATATTGTTTCCATTTGAGTTTAATTTGATTTCTTAGTCAAAATATTATGATTTATGTGTACCTACCTACTAATTGTTTGTACAAACTTACTATAAAAATAAAATAATTTATCATAATAACTGTGTTTTATTTTCATAGGCAGATTTGATCCTTCCCAAGGATGTGAAAATGCGAAATTAAAATTTTCTTGAGTCAGTGTCAGCTCAGGTCTTATGTTAAAATCTGTCAGAGTTAATAATAATAAGTATATTAGTGATACATAAGATTATGATTATTTACACAAGATTCGTAATTTGTAACTGTGTGAATCATATGTGAATCATATTTTGATCAACATAAAACCTGACACTGACTTGCAAACAAAAAAAGAAAATTTGAAAATTTAATATTTCGCGCCTAGGTACCTCAACGCATTCACCTTCCATCCTTTTCAAATGGCACGGTATAATTTTGTCTAGGTATATTTCCAAGTAACATATCTGCCGATCTATGTTTTTCTTAAAATAAATGGGTAAAATGTTTTGGCTAACATGGCATCCCTAAATTCACTCACACAATAGACAAACGCCAAAATTTTGCGTCACAGTTTTGTTGTAGCGCGAGTTCCGTCCGCCTTTTTTTATAGGTCCATGGAGTCCACTTAAAGTTAGTGTCTCTACTCGTAGAAGGTTAAGAAGGCCATGTAAGAATAAAAGGGTGTCGTAATTTTAAGTAACTTAAGTTTGTAGTGTTTATTCGTCTAAAAATAAACTGAAAATTCACACATCTACATTGTCTAGTAAAATTAATTTAAAATGAAAATCTTGACTTTGTATACTATGTTTGTAACTATGCCTATTAAAATAACGCTTCAGTTCACAATTTCTTACTAAAGTTTGTAAAAGTTATCTGCGAACAACGTTTTTAAAATAGCTGTTCCCGCGACTTCGCACGCGTCTGTTTTGACACAATCATGGTGGTCAACAACAATATTGGTGTTATTTAAAAGCCCAATAAATATCCTTATTGGGCTTTTAAATAACACCAATATTGTTGTTGACCACCATGATGTCAGCCATTTGGCTGAAACGAAATATCCTTAAAGAAAAATACATTTAATTTCTAAATAAATGATTAACATATACCAAAAATGTGACTTGAAAATATACCTAACTTTGGGCTCACCTCTGGGATCAATTAGACCAATTTTTATGGTTATAAAACCAAATAAAGATCTCACGTGTCCTCTTTAACAGATGGATAGCGATTAATCCCAACTTAACAGTTTTATAGTCATAAAAAATGGCTATAGCGTAACGACCTATTTTTTGAAGAAGTAACTCTGGATCGTTGTAAAGACACATTTTTGGGGTAAAAACCTTTCCTTTAATGAAATGAAGTTTAGAACTAGGCTTTCAAATGGTACCAATGTTGGTGGGAAGTGGGGATGCATACGTTTCATAAGTGCTTGTCGCGGGAGGTGCGATTTATTTGATGCCGAGTGTAGTTCCGTTTTTGCAACTTTTTTTTTTCACTACTCCGCTCCTATTGACTGTAGGGTGATGTTACTTAGCCTAAAGTCTTCCTCGATAAATGGGCTATCCGACACAGAAATATTCTTTCAAATCGAAGCAGCAGTTCCTGAGATTAGCGCATTCAAACAAACAAACAAAAAAACCTCTTCAGCATTATAATATTAGTATAGATTATAATATTATAGATTATTGGATCATACAAAATATAACGCTCCTTAAACAGAAACAAGAATACAGAATGTCCGCGAATACCTCTGAAGATTAACGAAAAAAATATGCCGACATTGCGCACATCTATCTACCTTGCTCGCCCTTAATCTGAATTGAATCAGAAATTCATAAACGTCACAAACTTTTTGGCCGTCGACAAAATGGAAAAAATATACAGAACAATAATCCCAGAAAGTTTTTACATTAAAATGGTTTTATTCGGAACGGTTTCGGTATTAGAATGCAGATGGCGTGTGCGTTTCAATTAAAAGGTCCGATATTAAAAGTCGCGTGATGAGTCATTCTGGTACCGGCTTATTAAAGTCTGTGGCGGTGAAGTTAGAACGCTATACGATTATAAGTAACTAGCTGTGCCCGCGACTTCGTACGCGTGAAAACCCGTTTTCGCAACATTTTTCATTATTGCTCTGCTCCTATTGATCGTAACGTGATGTTGTATAGCCTATAGCCTTCCTCAATAAATGGGCTATCTAACACTGAAAGAATTTTTCAAATCGGACCAGTAGTTCCGGAGATTAGCGCGCTCAAGTAAACAAACAAACAAACTCTTCAGCTTTATAATATTAGTATAGATATTAAGTAATAGATCTTCAGCTAAGTAATTTTAGAAGTTTTATTGCTTCAAGCGGTTTTCTAAGCTAAATGACTAAGACTTGATTGGGTAATACATTTTTAATTTTTTGAGTCACGATATTTTTTTACGTACCTTTATTATGCGAGTTAATCTGCAGTAGTAGTAATAGTTTCAGCTGAAATATCTACTTACTTGTCAGTACACAGTCGATGAAGCACCTGATGTCGTGCCCTGAGTGCTCGAGCAACTGCATTCAGAAGGATTTGATTAAAGCTGCTGACAACACCACTCTTGTGGCGGAGTTTTGGGCTGACACTGTGTAGGTTTGTTGTCGACACGAAAAGAAGAAAAAGAAGTACACTGAACCTTTAGTATATTATTATAGTTAACATTATTATGATTACTTACCTTTCTATGTTGGCCGCTAGGCACATTCTCTTAAAATATCTGTAAAATACTTAAGCTATAAAGTTTAAAGCTCAAAATTAGCTATTTATTGCGGCTCANCACCGAACACTATTGTTATATTACACGAGTACCGGTTCACCTCGAGAGAATTATAGCATTATTATTTTGACGTAACTGAAAATCCGAGTAAAACAGCCTATTGAATACATTGACAGCGTGGCCTTTTCATATTTCAGCAGCAGCTTTCTCTCCTAATCGTTTCATATTACGAATGCAGAGGGCGTGCGAAGCGCGTGTTTCAATTAAAGTGAACCGATATTAAGTGTAGCCGCACACTACGCCGCCAGAGGGCTATTATACTGCTACAAGTGGCTTAGCGGAACCACTAGGCTCAATCAGTACCGTGTAATGGGTATGCTGAAATGACACTTCGGTAAACATTTAAACACAAGGGATAAAATAAGAAAAAACCACTACCTCATCATCATCATCAACAGCCCTTTACAGTCCACCGCTGGACTATGAGCCTCCTCCACTATATAGTGGAGGGTTTTGCCATAATCTCCACACTTGGCAGGCGGGTTGGAGATCGCAATTTAAAAGATTGATGTTTTTCAGATCAGAAGAGACTACCTAATATTGTCACATCTTAAGCCACTAATAACATTTAAATTATTGTGACTAGTCCCGTATCATTTATAGTTCATCATCATCATTTCAGCCATAGGACCATAGGTCCACTGCAGAACATATGCCTCCCTTAATGATTTGAATAATGACTGATTAGTAGCGGTCTGCACCTAGCACCGTCCTGATACCTTTATGAGTCACTTTAGTTATTCAGCAATTATACTGGCTATACTTGGTTGAGTCATAAGTAAGAGGGACAAATTACTAAGTAGTTATTGTATGTTACGACGCAAAGCGAGCAAACGAACGAGTAACAAGTTGTCTTGAAGCGTACCTAATTTATAGAGATGCGAGCACTAAATGATACCAATCACAGCCCTATAATACGAAAGTTGACACCATTGCAAAATGTCCGCAATTTGTGGCAGCCACCATGGTCGCCACTAGTGGCTAAGTGTGCGGTATTGCGTGTCACGTGGCTCACAAGTATGACGTCAATATGGTGGAGATTTGAAAAATAAAACTAAGGATAAAAAAATTTTGTTCCTTATCACCACTTATGGTAGTACATTTTACAAGGGGGAATTTTGTGACAGTCAGAAAAATAAGAACCATAGTTATGGTTATTTATAATGTTTTGTTTGTAATTTCATCCACGTGGATTTGTTTTCAGGCGTGGTAAAAGAAATGCTTTGGAAGACTTTTGGGTGATAGATATCAATTAGTGTTATTTTTACTTGAAAAGCCTTAACTACGTAGAATTGATATAAAAGTTGGACATATTAAATGACAAAAACTAAAGAAAACCAGCTCGATTGAAACAAAGAAAAATGTCTGTGGTTGGTCCTTTATCAACATTAGTATTCAGTTGCTGCCTGCCCTCAACCTTCGAAACAAAACAACATGAGACAAATATTACTATTGTCCGTAAAAAGCAATGTGACTTGTTGTTTGTTCCCGAACAAAAAGAACACAATAAGAAACCTTGTTTAGCAAAAATACTTGAGAGACTTCACAAAAACATATCATCCTTCAAAATCAAACGTACAAACAAGTAACAAACTGTATTAATGTTAATAAAAAGCATCATTATAAATAACTTGAATGCGAACAATTCGTCACAGAGTCGGGAAAAATTCGGCGATCCTTAAAGCCTAATAACATATCCATGTATTGTGAAGACGTGAATAAAACCTCCACGTAGAGATGCGCTGAGCCACATCAATCTTTTCTAGAATCGAATGAATCATTCGATTTTTAGATGCTGAATTCTTGCTATGCTATTTCACTTTTTTACAGTGCCAAAGTCAAAATTTCTTTATGATGGTATAAATAGTGCTTACAATAGAGCTTAGTGCAATAAAGGCTTCTAAGTTCGTTTATAAAACGTTTTAAAAATGGTTTTGTGGTTTAGTCGTGAAAATGTAACAAAACATGAGGCAGGTAGAGTTATTTCAAATATTTCAAAGTGAAATTAATAAACGAACAGCAATGGATCGAATCTATTTTATAACGAAGTATCTTTATAAAGTTTTTATTTTGCATGGGCAGGCTAGTCCCCCACTAGGTGGACCGATGATCTGGTGAAGGTTGCGGGAAGTACCTGGATGCGGGCAGCGTAAGACCGGTCGTTATGGCAATCCTTGGGGGAGGCCTTCATTTGGCTGAAACCTTGCATGAAAACCATAATGCTGTCACATCATTTAGGTACTTAACTCCGATTTAAACGATACTATTTTGTATCGCATCGCGGTCTCTGCGATCGCCGCAAAATTCGATTCGAACACAAAAACCGCACATCCCTACGTCCCAGCAATCCAACTCCGCGGGTGATTCATTATAAAGATGCGGAAACCAGGGCTGTGACGAGTGAATATGACATGAGTGAAAACGAGCGAACCTTATTCTGGTTTTATTCTGATTTGACAGAATAGCTACATTGTATCAGAAGGTTTCATGCAGGAAAATTGTTATTACTAAAAGAGGAAAAGTATTCATACTATATTTGTGTGTTTTAATCACGCCGAAGACTATGTGTGATGAGCACGCGGAATTTAAAACTAAAGCCAAGTGAGGCCTTCATTTTTAACCCGCTTGCTTTACTTAGTACCTACTTAGATAAGGGTGTGGTAGGTGTATTATAATTATGTAAGAGGCAATTATTAAAACTCTACCTCCTAGTCTCATTATTCAGAGTATTTAGTTATTCGTATGATAAGTGACCAAGTTGAGGTGTTTGTTTATACATCGATGTCACTTGTTTTAAACAATTACATGTAAACAAAGTACCTATAATATTGTTTCCTTCAATAAGCTTTTTAACTTAACTTCACAAAATAAAATTACGAAATTAAAAAGAAAAAAAATCCCCATTTTACACCTTAAAATTGAAGCGGAACGCCCATTTTAATTTAGTCTTCATTAACAAAACACCGAACTTGGCATCAAAGGAAGCATTGTTTTTAATTCCGATCGCTGGAATTCTGAAACAATTCGAAAAAGTCGCAAAAAGCGACAAATACCGGGTTTATTTCTGCCAAAACCCAGCATTTTTCTCGACGGCTTGTAAACGCGCCGACAAAACGCTGCCAGATTCCCTGCCTCCTGGGTCTTATTAACACATTGGGGAATCTTGCACGGATTCGTCCATTTTTCAAATGCGAGCATCCCTTGTGATTATCCTTCGAGGAATCCGTGTTTGATCAGATTTTGGCACTTTTGTAAAGATTTTTTTGAGATTCGAAACAATATGGTAAGCTTGGGAAATGTGGGTTATTGGGTCAATTACATTTTCACTATTATACGTCATAATGCGTAATAACATTGCTGTAAACGTAAATGGAAGTTCTACAAATATGAAGCCCTTAAGTCAAAAACGAGACAGATGAAAGTTGGGTGAATGGTACTATTACAACCTCTCGGTTTCACCACTGCAGCCAGTATCTTTAAATTTTAATGTTGTCTAAAAATTCGTAATTCTTATCGTGTTTTTGTAACACCTAAAAATTGTTTTACGCTGATAATGCGCGGAATGTTACTTTATCACAACATCAAAAGAGTTGTCTGTCAAATCGAGACATACCCTCTTTATCTTGAGGGGTTTGTTATCCAAAAAACAAAAGGCGGTTGGATGACAGGGCATAATACCCACTTTTATTTTCCGCTCCCATAATTCGGGTAGATTTATTCCTGCTATCGATTGGTTTCGAGTAAAAGGGAGTTTTAATTGAAAATAAAATTCCTCGTTCATTAAATGTTTCATCGTGCCTTTTGAAGAGCCGGAAGGTATTTGCTTTAAGTAAATAATTACTTCTAGTAAACAACCTTTATAGACACGCCGCTCTGTCGGGATTTTACCAGGTAAAAGCTTTGGCTCGTTTATGTTGATTTTAAAATAATATTATTTATGTAATTAACAATATTCCAAGCGACGCGATGTTAGCAGAGTAAATACAAATGAGTAGGTCATCTTCATAGAAACGTACCGAGTGCGGTTTATATATGAGCGCGCGCCAATACGTATGCGGCACGCACGCACACACTGACAAAATTTAACGTTGATTAGCGGTGAGGTGCGCACATACAAACCGCGCTCGGGCGTTTCTATGAAGATGACCTACTCATTTGTATTTACTCTGAGGTTAGTAATCTTTAAATGGCAAACATAAATAATAAGAATTATTCCCAAACAGTCACCAAATAATTGGTCTGGTTGATGGTGCATTATTACTAACGCAACTCTATAAATTCAAAAGATTCTGAAAAAACATGCATGCATGATGATTATTAATATTTTATGCAATCAGTTAAGTGTTCTCATGACTGTATTGTGAAGGGATCTCATCCGCGACCTTTAGGCCTACTTATGATTACTTATTTAAGTACTACTTAAACAGTAAATAAATTAATTTAAACCAAATTAATATTCTTAACTCAAATAATATTTTTAATTTTGACTTTAATTTTGTTGTCTGCAAAAGATTGCTTCGAACACTTTTGCATTTTACTCGTTTAAGCGAGCATTTCAAACTTGATATCAAGATATCAATGATCATCAACAGGTGTACCGTGGCGTCTTGGAATGGCATTCCAACACAGTAGATATTATCGGACATCGTTTCACTGGCCAATTACACACGGAATTCAGTTATGTTCATGTACAGATGACTGCACATCAAGCTATACATTAAGGCGTCATGCAGTTGTAATAGGTGAATAGTATTGTCGATTGTTTAATGTACAATACATATTATGTCACCGTAAAATTGTGAATTTTGGCAAATTATAATCCGACGTAGTTAGATTACAATCTAACCTAACAAAATTCACCGTTAGGTAGTTTAAAATCCCACGCGTTAAATTATAAACTGACGGAGTTCATAATTCTACGAGAACAATGTTGTTACATGATAAGACAAGCCTTACTTAATCTACAGTCAAAATTTAATTAAATAATGTGATCTTGGAATTCGACATCATGGTCATTGTAAGTAATTAATTTTCTTGAGCTGAGAGCAAGAAAATGTGAATTGGTTTTGTTCTATTATTTGTAAAATCACATGCTTCCAAGAAAACTAATTGAAGTGATGATTCAAGCAATTCTACACGTTTAAAAGGGCTTAGTTAATACCCAGGACGTTTTATTTTTGAAACAAAGTAGCAATTATGAATCATTCCAGCAACCCCGTAGAAAGTTCTGGAATTATTAAGGGCGAGCGCAGATTAGTTAAGTGAAGGGACATCATTCGTCCCGCGCTCGCGTGCAAAGTTCGCGTGCTTGCGCTCGTTCGGCCGTAATTAGGCTCTCATCTCGTTTGGATTTCCCACACTAATGGCACCTCAAAGGATGCTGCGGTGTCACGGAATAATGAAATTGCGACTGAATCGCGAGTTTTTGTTGTTGTGTGACTAATATGTATAATAGAGTGGCGAAGTAATTGGGTAAACTAGACTGTTACCTTGGTGAAAGAGATGATTTTTATATTAAAATTCAACTGTAAAAAATATTTACATAGCTTTGTAGTAGGTAATAGAGTTTTCTGTAGTTAATTAAATGTTAGAGGAAAAAGTAAATTAAATAACGTTCCAGTGTTGTCTTACTCGTATGTCCTTCACATAATAATTCTGCTCGCTGAACAACACAACATTTTTCATATGTTACGGCTACCTATCTGAGAAGTAGTGTTGGTTAAGCCTGTTCACACTACACAATATGTAATAACAAAATTGTACCATGTTTTTTGCAAATAAATATTTATTATTATTTATTATTATTATAAGTTATTAACGGTGTATGATAGTCTCTACCTAAAAGAGTTATGTATTTCTTCTGTGCCACTTTTACGCATCAGCCATTAGCGAAATTGAGACCGAAGAACGAAAATGTCTCTACAACGTACAAGCACGTAAATATGACGAGTTATTGAGATCAACACCCTGTATAAAAGTGTACAGCATCGTTTGTAATCCTGGTAATATTGAGCTCGAGGGCGGTCAGGCGCGATGCTCGCTGGTACAGTTTAAAACGCTGTAAGTGGCATAAACACCGGTTTAACTGGACTGAGCGTGTGTGTATTTATTTGTTTTGATTGCAGTTGAGAGAAATGGCGCAGATGTATAATGACAAGACTAATCGAAAAACGCCAAATATGAGGTTAAAACCACACGATGAGTGTCATTGTCAAATGTTTTTGCGCCGGCTAACAAAGTAAAATGCTGACACTTGATAATTTCAATGGACTCACCAGCTTAATATTTCAGTAGTTAGTTGCCTTTTGCCATGTCCGATGTAACAGATACTAAAACTAACGACTGAAAACTTAACGTAAAGGTACTTTGAGTCAGCTTGTTGAAATTGCAATGTGTATTATAATTACAAAAAACTGTATCTAGTAATATTCCTACATTACGCAGTAACTATGTAAAATTTCATCTTTTAACGGACAGAAATCCAATTTCTAGGTCCAAAGTCTAGCTGTAAAAGAAACCTACGATTTCCATCTGCAAGTAAAAAGCTAAATTAGTGCCAGAGTATATTTTAAAAGATTGTCTCGGGCAAGATGGCGGAAAAATTAAAACGTCATTTTCCATAATGGCGGCCGCACTTTCGCTTTTTATGGCGCGATTGCACCCCGGTGTTAAATGTTTTATCGAAAGAGAATGTTAAAGTCTACGTTCGTTTCAGCCAAATGACGTCCACTGCTGGACAAAGGCCTCCCCCAAGGTTTTCCACAATGAACGGTCCTGCGCTGCCCGCATCCAGGCTCTTCCCGCGACCTTTACCAGATCGTCGGTCCACCTAGTAGGAGGCCTGCCCACGCTACGTCGTCGGTGTTGGTAGCTTGGCATCCCCCGGGGATTCTTCGCACCCCTTGCCCCACCGTTACCGTGACCGCTGCCGTGGTCCGGGATAATGGGGCCGCCGGGGACTAGGGGCCGTTTTCCTGGTTGCACTATCATCTAGGAGGGTTTTGCCCTAATCACCACGCTTGGCAGGCGGGTTGGCGATCGCAGTTTTTCGCTTGGTTTCGCACGCAGACGCTGCTGCCCGTCCGGTGCTACAGGAGTTTGTCGCCTCTTACGACACGCCTCCTGTTGGCGGTGGGGAAAAGTATTCTTTTACGGCCGTCCCCACACGGCACAAAAGTTAATGGATGTGAGAAAAACGTGATTCCGAATTATAAACTTGAAACATATTATGTTAACATTAAAGTTGTAGAATAAGGCTGAATTGCACGACTTAACTATAACAGTACCTACCTAACTATGACGATCACCGGTGTGTTTTGTATGGAGTTTGACAGTTTTTTGATGTTTGTCAAAGTTAAAGTAAGATGGTGAAACCCACGCTATGTGTTGAGTTAGCTATGATATTATTGACTAGCTTTCCGCCCGCGGCTTCGCCCGCGTGGTTTTTTTCTGTCACAGAAAAACTTTATCGCACGCGTCCCTGTTTCAAAAACCGGGATAAAAACTATCCTATGTCCTTTCCCAGGACTCAAACTATCTCTATGTCAAATTTCATCAAAATCGGTTCAGTGGTTTCGACGTGAAAGCATGACAGACACACAGACAGAGTTACTTTCGCATTTATAATATAATATATATATTGCATGTATATTAGTATAGAAGTATAGATTATTAAGTAGTTGCTAACAACTGTTAATAAAACTGTCATTATATTTAACGTCTAATGTTAAATAGGCAAATGTTGAAAGTAACACCAAAATAACAGAGATGGAGTAAGGCCGTGGTCAGAACTTTACGCTGAATTTAACCGCCCAAGCTTCACCGAAAGAGTTATGTACAACAATTGTAAACGTTAGTTTTATTGATATCTATCAACTCCTAGAGGAAAGTTCTTCTATAGGTGAATTTTCAATACCTCTAAGTACTTTCTATACTTACTTGTCCATTTTAATATATTTTTCATTGTTAACTGAAAGGTCCTTATTTTAAATAGGACACTTCTCTTAATAGTTCTCCCTAATGTCTCTAGAATACAGTGAAAGCACTTCAGATTATACATTTTTAAAGCAAAAATATCAGACTAAGAATTTTTGTAGTAAAAGCGCACCTATAACAACTGCTTTAGATGCCATAGTATTTATCTAGATGTGGTTTTTACCTAAGAGATAAGATAAAAGCTTTCGCGAGAGCAGAATTTCCGATGTACGAGTATTTGATCAGTGAGGCGTTATATAGGTTATTCTTGAAATTTTAAATTTTCATTTGAACCCGCGGGCAAATTATGTTTTCCATCACATGCAGGAAAATCCTTTGTATTCTGAAGATCGTGACCACCCGTGTTTTTGACGGTGTGTTTACATTTAATGCAATTAAACCGCGGATGGAAAGTTTTTACACTTTTGAAGATTTTAAGGGCGTAAAAAGTAATACTATGATTGCTGAAATCAAGTGGCAGTGGGAGGGGCACATAGCTTGTAGAGCTGATGGCCGATGGGGCAGAAAAGTTCTCGAGTGGTGACCACCAGCCGGAAGACGTTGTGTGGGCAGGTCCCCCACGAGGTGGACTGGCGATCTGATGAAGGTCACGGGCGGTGCCTGGATACGGGCGGCGCAGGACAGGTGTTGTGGGGATCCTTGGGGGAGGCTTTTGTCCAGTAGTGGACGTCATTTGACTCAAACGAGAGACGAGACTGGAATAAATATTTTTGTTCTATTTTTGTTATAAAACCCATCAAAATCTTAAGATCGTGGTCGTCCGCTTGAATACTTGTTTTGTGGTGAACATGTCCCTATAAACATAATACTCGCATGAAGGCTTGTTTTACCACTTTTTAGTGTAGAAGTAAAAGACAACTGATAAAGAGAAAGTTCTATAATCACCAATCTTTATGTGTTAGATAACATTGAGTTTGAAGAGAACATTGCCAATTATTGATTCGACACTCAAGTCAGATATTTCTTGAACGTTTCAGAGTTCATTTGACTTTCTCAGTCCTCATTATTGTCTGGTTCTTATGACTGTCTCGAGTGGTATTTCAAGTATCAGAATTAAGACAAAATGCATAGACGGCCATTAACGGTCTCTTGGTTTTTAATTAAATATCGATGTGCATGGATGGCAGACGATATTTCGAAGTATTTGAGAATGTTCTAATAATGCAGCTAAAAATATAACGAATGAATGAACGCATGATATTAATTAAATACTAAAGTATTTGTCTGACTGCACATGCAACATTTTTTTTAATTAAATTCTATTTATAGTAATACTAAATTTTGTTTTTTGTATTCGTCTCTGATTGGTACAAAATTTGATTAAAAATGTTACACTTCACTCTTGGAAATCAAACGTTGGAGTCTCTGAGACAAAAAAGTCAATTTTCTAATTACTGGGCCATCATAAAAACCAATTAATACTAAAAGAACTTACTCTCAAAACTTTCCACTTTTTTTTAGCCTTTTTTCAAACACTGCGCTCTTTTCTAACAGTTTCAAAGCGACTGCAGCGCCTCTACCGACTTTAATAAGTATTACGGACCACGTTAAGCTCACAGCAGACTTATCATCTCGGAAAGGGATCAACATCGTATTGCCTTTCGCGAGCTGTCATCGCCTTTCGCGCGCTGTCAGTTGCGAGGCGAGGCGTTTACATTACGGTGCGGATAAGGCCCAGAACAGACGGTGAAATGCAAATGCAACGAAACTGCAACTGCTAGTTACTTTTGAGTTGCATCTAAGTTTCTGCCATAGCGTCCGTTGAGAGACCACACATGACGCGACCAGTTTGAAACTTTCAGATTCAGTTTCAATCATCAGAATCATCACAAAGTTGCAGTTTCGTTGCAGTTGTGTTTCACCGTCTGTTCTGAGCCTTAGTGTACGTTGCAGTATGGAGTTTCATACCGCCTTGAGTTGATACGGTTACGGTCTCTTTCGGGGTTGATAAATGTGCTACGTCCTTTAGAAGTCTTTGTTTAACTTAATAGAACCTTAGGTAATAGGTTCAACATTATTATAGCTTGTAATAGGAGCTATTTTACTTTGCTCTGAAAATGCAGGATATTAGGATCCTTTTCTTAAAGCAAAAGAAAATCTAGATTTTGCTTCAATTTTATATCAGTTTTTATAAGTAACTAAACCTTTTTAAGGGCGATTTCTTACAGTTTATTACGTGTAATATTTTCAGCCATCTCTTTTCTTTTATCCAACTGTTCCCGGGTTATCTGGGATTCATATGTTTCTAATAATAAGATACGCTCAATTTTCTTGTGCGCGTTAAAACTTATCGTATTTCTTGTAATTACTTGTCTCATGAGATACGATACCTTCAAGTAGGTACCAAGTTCACAAAATAATTTTACTAAGTAGAGATTAAATAAAAGTTGTCTACAAAAATCTATAATAGAATGAAAGCTAACCTGGAGCTAATTAATTACAAAAGAAAATTAGAAGCCACCAAATTTCTTCTTCTCCTTCCACTTAATTATATTACTTACCCACTAGCGGCCGCCCGCGACTTTGTACGCGTGGACCCCGTTTTAACCCCTTGGAGCGTTGGAGTTTCGTAAAATCTGTTCCTAGCGGATGTCTACACTCTGTAAGGAACCAACATGTTAAATGTCAAGTTTTGAGGTGTTATAGTTTCTGATATTTCGTAACATATTAAGTGGTATTTCGCTTTTTTGTTCACGGACTCACTATTCCCTCGGCAATATAACAATAAAATGAAACCAAAACTGTATAAGAAATAGACAAAGAAAGAAAAAGAAAAGCGTTTCAAACTACTTTCAAATAAACTCTTTTGCTTTATAAAATTAGTAGGTACGTCAAAGGCTAAGCAATCGTCCTTCGAGTTTTAACAAGCTAGTCCAAAGAATAGTAGCTGAATCGTTAAATGTGACGGCGACATGCTTTAGTTCCAACAATTTATTGCCGCTGACTTCGTAGTACAGCCAACTTAGTTCTGTAGACACCGCAATGGAAAGCTCTATTAAGTTGGAATCGATTAATCATTCAGAAAGTTGTTGAGACTAAGTTTAAGATCACCACCTATGTACACTTATGAAGCAATAAATGATTATGATTATGATTACGATTATGAAATACTTGGTTAAATGAAAACGTCTTTAAAACTACATTACTAACATGCACGATACTACGGGGACAGGAGTGTTATTCTTCGACGTAGCGAAGGCATTCGATAAAGTCTGGCACAATGGCTTGATTTACAAGCTTTACGAACTCGGTGTGCCGGACAGTCTCGTGCACATCTTACGTGACTTTTTATCGAATCGCACCTTTCGTTACCGAGTAGATGGCTCCCTCTCCTCCCCCCGCCCCATAAGAGCCGGAGTCCCCCAGGGCTCCGTGCTCTCGCCCATCCTCTTTTCATTGTACGTCAATGACATCCCCAAATATCCGAATACGGATTTAGCCCTCTTTGCGGACGACACCGCACTCTACAAGTCCGGACGTAATCGGAATTACGTCATCTTGGCGCTCCAACGCGCAGTCACACAATTAGGCGAATGGTTCAGGAAGTGGCGTATCGAGGTAAATCCCGAAAAAAGTGCAGCAGTGTACTTTTCTAGGGCTTTGTCTGCGAAACGTCCTCCGGTTCGCACTCGTCCTAATGTCCCCACTCATCTCACCTTATTTGACCAAACTATTCCTTGGAAAAGTGAGGCCAAATACTTAGGTGTCACCCTCGACCAGAGATTAACGTTCGCTCCGCACCTCAGACGCGTCTTGAGCCGTGCAAACCACTACATCCACCGACTCTACCACCTAGTTGGAAGGAAAAGTAAATTGTCACTTAGAAATAAGTTGACAATTTACAAAACCTGCATCCGTCCAGTGTTGACTTACGCCAGTCCGGTGTTTGCTCACACTTCCTGCACAGACCTTAAGAAATTCCAGACCCTCCAAAACAAATTCTTACGCCGAGCCGCGGATGCCCCGTGGTTCGTGCGTAATACGAATCTCCATAGAGATTTCGAGATCCCATCGATTGATCACTTTATGAAAGAAGCCTCTCGCCGCTACTTTGATAAAGCGATCAACCACAAGAACCCTCTTATCGTTAGCGCCGCCACGTATACACCCCAGAAAGATGTCGCTGCCCAATACCGACGACCTAGGCATGTCCTAGACGACCCGGACGATCCTATTACCGAATTTCTTAACACAGACATCACTGCCTTAAGCACGCCAACTACTCCACAACACAGTAGCTCGTTACACCGTACTCGCCGGCGAGTACGAGGCCCTGCTTTCCATTTCGGACGGTACAGACATGTACCGGGCCGGTTCTCCCCTATCCGTCCCCCGGACACGGCCTGAGCCGAGGTCCGAGCCTACCGTGGCGCCCTCAGGCCGCGTCCGTAGTCCCCTCGATCGGGCCCACTAGAGTGAGCCCGCCGTAGGCTGGACTTTGGTCCAACACCGCGGTGGGCAACCCTCTAGTTGGGTTCGCCACTGATCGGGCGCCTTATGCGCTCGATACGGCCCGATCGCGAACGTCGGTCTTCGACCGACGATCGCCCAATGGCTAGAGTACCTTCTGTACTCGCCACTCTGCCCGGTGAAGCTGGAAAAGCTCCTCAAGCTACCAGCGCGCGTCCCTTCAAAAAAAAAAAAAAACTACGGGGAGCAGAATGAATTACTGCCTCTCCGAGACAGAGTAAAGCCTGGTCTCCAAAGCGAAGAAGAGAAGAGACAAGGAAATGTTTTTTTTTTGGTGGAAACCGAGCCTAACGAAAGGGGTGAATTTCATATTGTTTTGTGCTAGGACGTACCGTTTTCAAGATACAAGCGAGAAAAAAAAAATCGAAATCGCTTACAATGCATCGTTACTTTTCTCATGTTTTTTACCGTAAACTAACTTTAGTAAAATCTAAGGCTGAGTTGCACCATCTTAAACATTAACAAACGTCAAAAATCTGTCAAACTTTATATAAAAAGCACCGGCTATCGTCACAGTTACAGTTAAAGTTAGGTGGTGCAAGTCAGCCTAATTACAAGATAAAGAGGATTGTATTGTTTCAAGTAGTCTATGTTCAGTACCTAAACGAATTTACTAGTTTGAGCTAGACATAACTGTTCCACTGCATGTAATACCAAATGGATTGAGTTTGTTTCAGACGATTGGGGTTGAAATCTTGTTTAGATTGAATATGCCCGTAGCTTATTTTCTGATCTTGGAACAACCACGAAAGAAACTTGTTATTGTTCGAATCTATAAAGCGGTTTAACATAAATTCTTGAAGTTTAAAGTCTACTTTTCATGAATACATTTTGCTCTCGATATTTTGTTTGAAGGTTAAGAAAAATAACTACTTTGCTCTTTGTGTACTAAAACTTTGCGATGAGATGAAAATCATAAGGCTGAGTTGCACTATCTTACTTTAACTTTGACAAACGTCAAAAATCTGTCAAACTCCATACAAAAAACATCGGCAGTGATATGACATCACCTTTACGCTATAATTTCGCATGGGGAATTAGGTATGCATAATTAACGAACATAACTTTAGTTTTTAAAATTTTACTGCTCCAAATTCTTTACCTGAGTCTTATACCTATTATTAGATATTCTGTGTCCGAGTATTGAGAAAAAAGATTTTCTTGACTTACAGAAAAACAACCATTTAGTTGGGTTTTATTGGCAGTCAAGCTGTTGCAGTCTAATCTTACTAAACACAAGTTGCAGTGGTAGAAATATGCCAGTTACCTAAACTGAAATAAATCCCATGGCATAATTATGGTCATTGGTCATTGAGATTATCTTTTCCCCGAATATTGTGCAGTTACGTGATCTTGTTAATGAGATTATTTTTGCCTTTTTAAGAAGAGAGCAAAAAGTAGACATGTACGTACTGTTTGGGATTTTATTGGCGATCAAGCTGTACCGAAATCCTACAGCACACATTTTTTTACTTGTTCTCCGAGTCGGTATAGATATGTAACAACTAACAACACATTTTTATTAAAAGCACAGATGTAACATCTTAAAGGTAGCTAGCCCTGAATATTGTGCAGGACATGTAATCTTAATAAGATTCTTTTTTCCTTTTATAGAAGGGAACAAATATCCTAACATGTACGTACCTACTCTTTGGATTTTTATTGGCGATCAAAGTTTAGGTCCTACTACCACACGAATTAGCTCTGGCCATAGGCCTACCTAAGCTGGTCCCATATGGTCATCCAGCGTCTCTTGTCCTGAATATTGCTTGTCAGGATGTAATCACAATACATCACCGGCATTAGTGCATTAGTATACCGCTGACGCAATATCTCATACGCCGTTGAATTAACTTGTCGTATTATCCTTAATCCTGATTGACAGACTGATATCGTAATAGATATACATTCAGAAAGGGCGGGTGAAATAGGGTAAGAATTAAGATGAATTGCACAAGTTTTTTTTGTGCGTACTAGTTACCAAATCTAAATTTTAAAATATCTAGAAAAAATCAATAATAAATAAATAATAATAATAATAATAAAATCATTTATTTGCAAGAACATGGTTAGATTGGTGTTAATTTAGTTAATTCCAGCATATTCTGTCGCATGCGACGTGCAAAAGTTTTTGTTCTTAAAGTTATGTTAATTGTTATTGCTACATTTGGTCTTAGATTTTACATATTTTTACAACACAAAATACTTATTTTACNTTGAAGCATAATTCTCTTAAATACATTTTACTGTGTGTAATTTGAATAAATTCGCAATTGTCATAATTTTTTATAAGTAAATTAATATTGTAGTTTAATAAGTCTACGTTTAAGTGTGTATTAAACAGGACGTTTACAACAAAAACTTTGAAATTTCTTAATTTATACAATGCTATCCCTAACTCAGATAGCAGGACGTAAGGATTTTTATCATTTGCTCCGATGGCCAGTACTACGATGTCGTCTTTCTTGAGAGTTTCTGTTAGATTATCGCAGGTATTCAGTACCTGTTTACTTGTTGCCTCTGTTTTCGTCATCGTAGTAATCGTATAGGGATTATTCAAGATGCAGTTCCGGCTACTATGCAGCTTTTTTGATAAGCCCTTGATTTGTTCGTCGCCCAGAATGAAGATCTGAGATTTTTTCTCACTCTGTGTATCATTTTTGGTGCTATTGTTGACACAACTGCTGCCATCCGTCGAGATGTCAGTGTTCCTATCGAAGGGTGTACAGGTTTCTTCTGCTACGTGGGGTTTCGAGTTACTCGGCGATGTACAAGTATTATACAGAACTGATTTGTCCATGTGTATTGGAGACGTCCGTGATATATTTGTGTTTATATGTAAAATTTTTCTTCGTATTGGAGTCATGTTTGTCTTCTTATGTACAATGTCACTGCTGATTGCTTTTAGTAATTCAATTTGTTTTTCCTGCTTCTTAATTTTATTCTGCAAATCATAGTTTTCGGAGTTCAGGTTGCTTATTTCTTGTTCTGCTCTTTCTAGTGAAAAACGTAGTGTTGCTAGCTCTCTTATATACTCTTCACTGCGTGACGTATCATTTTGTTGTGGTTCGCTTTGTATACTTAGCATCGTCGAATCCATAATGGTCGAGTTCAAAACATCTTGGGACATTTGAGAAAGATCCAATTCTGACCGTGATCTGGGCATTCTGGTACGAATTGTCACGTTTTCCATATTTATTTGCAAAATGTAATTATCGTAAAAAATCAAAAATAAAAAATAAAAAATTGTTTGAAATTAGTATGTCACAAAAATAAAAACNTTTTATTTCATCAACTGCCTAAGGTGGGAATCGAACCAATAACCTTTCGCTTGCCAACATGATTAAATTACTATTAATTTAACTTTTTAAACACCAGTTAAGTATGTGAGTTTTACACACGAACGGTTTATTACCATCATACAATACTTGAACCTTCTATTACTATAATAATAATTATTTGAAAGAAATAAAAACTAAAAAATCGTTTTTTTATATAAAACCCCCATATTTTCTCACTTTGGGTATGAAATAAAGAGGATGCCAATAGTGAGTGATTTTCTTGTGCTCAGCACTAGCCCACAATACATTATGATTATCCTAAACTGCACTACGATTATATACATACATAGTTTAATATCTGTAGACATTAATTTCATACCCTGTATATACCTTCCAAATCTGTTTCCAGTATGAAACTTGACACTCATAGAATATCGTGCAATATTAATAAGGACTTAATCTAACGTATTCAGGCAAAGCAAAATCATTAGTTCTATTGCCGATTCAAAATCAACACCTAATTGCAATTAGGTATTGCGAGAATTAGATTATCTGTAGCTTGATAGAGTCAGCAATAAACCTGAGGTAAACTCAGCTAGTTAATTAAATAATGTGCAACATCATAATGTTTGTAGAATGGACTTTTAGCATCTACATAATTATAAAAATAACATTTGTGATAGATTCAATTTCGTCATCGTTTCGCTACATACCACAATAAAATAAATAAATAAAAAATCGTTTATTGCTTTACAAAAAAGGAATTACAAAAGAAAACTTATATTAAAAAGGTGGAAGCGACTGGAGGTGGCTCAGCTTGTGCTGCCAAGGACTACAATGACATATTTTCTTAGACGGCGCTGGTTTCCAGCCATCCCCACTTCCCTTGAGGGGATTTTAGATTTTTAATTTTGATTCCTACTAATCATCATATTTATACAAAAAAGGAAAAAAAAATACTGTAAAAATATTATCTTAATTATTTTGTAAATTTTAAACCTTGTACATAAATATGTGTAAAGTATGGAGCTTACAAGTTTGCTCGTATACATTGGCGAGAAGCTACCAGCACTCTCTAAAATATACATTAATTTGTCTGCATATTTAAATTGTATTACCTTATAAAAACCAAACTCCGGTAATTACGGCTGGAGAATAAAAATAAAAAATAACTAATCATCATTGTCATCATCATCATTTCAGCCACAGGACGTCCACTGCTAAACATAGGCCTCCCCCAATGATTTCCACCAATGGCCGGTTTGTGGCGGCCAGCGCCTTCCTGCTACCTTTATGAGGTTCCTACTAATAGCGATCTTAAATAATTTATTTAGATAATTCACATTAATAAATTGCTTATTACATAAAATATATAGTTGCATTGCAGACAATGGCAGAATAACCTAGATACTCTGATATCTAAACCAAATTGTTCCTTATATAGGTACTAAATAGTAGATACCTATACTTACGATTTGGTCCAAAATATACAGCCTTATTTTAGCAAGTCATTCAATCATTATTAAGGAAAAATCCAAGTCACTACGTGGACCCGGATACGATAAAATTTTATTTTTCTCTTTGCATAGAGACGCCTTGGAGATCGATGCCTGGGTAGCGATGTAGACTACTTTGGGTAGGTATTTATAATATACTTACTTATTTCGATGGCTCAGCGAACTAAAATCTTGGCATATGATAGAAGACGTCACCATATCTCTATCTAGTGTTGTTTCACGTCAGTCACCTGCTTCTGTGATTCCTCCCAATAATGGGACGAAAGGGTAGTGGACAAAACACTGGATTACCCGTTTCAAGCTTGCGAAGATCCGCGTCCACCTTAACACCAGCCACCTGGCACCATCGAGTGAAAATGGAAACACATAAACTGTACTGTAAACCTTTCTGAAAAAAGAAACAGACCTTGTCTCCATATTTTCACATGTTTCCATTCCTCTTACTCGCGTCGAGATTTTGGCATATCAACTGAGACAAAAGTTCCAAAAATACAGTAGCAGCGTTAGGAGTAGCCATAGTTTAGTCCACCCCTTAAACCAGTCGTCAAAACTCGATGCAGACTCATTTCAAAAGCGGCAACACCGAATGAACTTTTTAATTACATTTCCTCCTTTTATTTTACCGCCAGTTGTGACTCGGCTCTGACACTTCTCATTTGCGAAAAATGTTGACATGCACCATTATTTGCGGTTAAGATATGAAATGTTTACGCGGTGGTTTGAATACGAAAATCGTGGAGCTTTTGACAAAGTGTGGCAACATTTTGATGTTAGTAGAATGCTTTGTTTTGAAGACTTTTTTAAGCGATTCCAACTTTATATTTTAGGAGTATGTTTGTGTTTCAGGTTTTCATGCTTTGACTGATCAAATAGCTGTTATGAATTTAGCTGAACTAGATTTTCTAAACGATCATTTTTCTTTGCGGTCCAGTTTGCGTATTTGCTGTTAGAATGGCTTGTACTAATGAACGGATTGCGCACTATTTGGCTATTTGTGGAATTACTTCCAGATCAATGCGAGCTGCCACTCGCATGCGGTCGGATCCGAGCACATAGACTCTAATTCTGTTGCTCGCCGTATTTCAATTTGGGCTGATTGCACTTTTCAGTGAGTGCTCATTGCTCTCTAAAAGCAATACTTACTGTTTTTCTTGTTTGTTTCAGATAACTGACAACTGAAAAACCTGTTCTTTGAAGACTGGCGTGAGTTTCTGTATGACCGTCCTGTAACAGGTAATTTTTTCAGAAGCTATTTACTAGGTAACTGATGGGAAGGAAGGGGAAAATACTCGTATATTGTAACTTTTGAAATTGCTGAAAAGGTACTTACTCCGTGTGAAATAAAATACCAGTCTTATCAATTTTAAATTTTCGATGAGATTGGTGAGGCTCGAACTCATATAATTTGTAGCTTTCCTTGTGGTCACTTATCAAGTGGGTTGCCGAAACTTCACATTTCACCTTATAGAAGTTCACATTAAATTTCTACTTAATGTAAACAAATGTATAACTTTTTAAGTTATGACTTAACAGTGATAACTTATGGCTCGGAAACGTGGCCTCTCACTATGGGCCTTATACAGAAGCTCAAAGTTGCACAGCGTGCTATGGAGAGGGCTATGCTTGGTGTTTCTTTGCGAGATCGAATCAGAAATGAGGAACCGAAGTCGCTGACATAGCCCGACGGATTAGCAAGCTGAAGTGGCAATGGGCAGGGCACATAGTACGCAGAACTGACGGCCGATGGGGCAGAAAGGTTCTGGAATGGAGGCCGCGTACCGGAAAACGCAGCGTGGGACGTCCACCTACAAGGTGGACCGACGACATTGTAAAGGTAGCAGGGAAGCGCTGGACGCAGGCCGCTACCAATCGATCAACATGGAAAGCATAGGGGGAGGCCTATGTTCAGCAGTGAACGTCATATGGCTGAAATGATGATGATGATGATGATGAACTTTTTAAGTGAATATTATTTCAGATCTTTGAAGCATTAAAAATCACAAATTCCATGACTTGCTGTGTTTCAAGTGTGAAAAAGGTGACTACACTGTAATAAAACAATAAAATCCTTCGACATATATATTTGTATTAAATCAACAATATTCTTAGTCTTTACAATCTTTGGTATAATCATCAGCTCGTTTAGGTACAGTTAACTATATTTAAATTCACGATTGCGCCAAATACATCTATCTATTTATAAAGTTAGCTTAACTATGTTACAAGAACGCGTATGTTACAAGTATTACAACTCATTATGTTACAATTAGGTGTTGTTGGCCCATACTAGGACTGTGGCGGTGAGCAGGAATTGGCACAAGTGGAGGTGAGACGCGGCCCCGGGGGAGGTTACTGTGAAAGAAAAGTACAAATTACATACACAAAAACTAAAAATATGTATTGGTTATGTGGGCCGTTTTCAGAGCACTTAAAGAACGGTGAAAATGATTTTGATCTAAGAAACCGGATTCGATTTCCGGTTCGATTCGCACACGAAGGGATTCGTACCATCGCTGTATCGTACAAGACCATAATAAAAATTACACTCAACAGCTATTAATAGAATCGATTGCTCTATAATGACGATGTATAGCTATTTAAGTACATTGACAATAATTTGGAATGCAAATACATTTTCACAACAAACTAGACTGAGACCCCTCATTCAAGGAAACCTTTTTCTTTGGAAAATGCATATGAACGACTTACAAACTTACATAATTGTATTTATTTTGGCTAACATTTTATTTAAACCTTTTATTATTACTGAACTGAATCGATGAGAACATTCAAAATAACCGATTCAAATTCGAAGAAGATGGGTATTTTACAATTAATCACCGTTACAAGAAGATATTTTTCCTATCTTTAATTCCAGCGTTCCTTGAAATTAGCAACTATTAATGAAAGCTCTCCTTCCAGTTAACATTGTCATGTCTTCACTGCTTTTGAAAGCCTTTGTAATTTAATTTGCTTTATAAGCTCAGCGCACACAAGGGCGCGCTAACGCTGTATTAACGCGGGATTAGTGGTGGAAGCGTGCGTGGATTAATCGATCTATCGATAAACTGGCAAAATGGGAACACGGTCATGAAGTATCGTTATCGAAATAACGTTATCGTAAAATGCGTATCTTCTTCTCAGTCGGTACACTCTTGTCAGAGTGGTCGTGGTCATTGTGAATCACGATGAGTGATGTTCCTCGCAAAACGGCGCTATTCCTCGCGTAAATTGCGTATAAAAGAACTTATAATGGTTTTGTGTTTGGCTTTTCAGGAATAAGTTTTAAACATAATCTTAAGTTTAACGTAACAACTAGAATAAAACAGTCTCATTTCTAATTGGTTAATTAATTTTACACTATAAATCGGCTACTATGCAATAGACACCAATGATGTTGTTTATTGAGTGTGTATAGTGAGGCGGGTCGTTACATTCCCTCTAATATGGTCGAGTGAAGCGATGGCTGGTTCACTCGTCATGTCTGTGAACAGGCGCTGCTTTCGGGGACTGGTCAATCCAAGTTATTCCAACTTATGTAGGTATGCGAGTCATTTCTACTAGTATTTGAGTATGTAATCTGTAAGTCTAGATATTAGCACGTCACTACCTTGTTTAATATGCCACGCAATTTTGTATACCCATTCTTATAAGATACACTATACAAGAATGCATGGTAAATTCAGTGAACTGCTCCTGAATCGAATGTACCTACTACTGCTATTTCTATTTATTTATATTAACCGGCAGACAGTGGTGACTGAGTTTGTTGCGGCGCTTCTTCTCAGCACTTGCCAAATGTTGGTCTCGAAGCGCTGGTAGGGTAAAAAGATTATGAGACATGTAGAGGCTCCTTAAGAGCAAAATGACGATTTGTAAGAACTATTTATTAGTCTAAACAAATAAAGAAATTTTGACTTTGACTTTGACTTTATTGTTATGCTATCGTTTTAGTTATGTCTACTTTAAAGGATTTGCACTGCAGTCATATCATGTCAAAGTACTTAATCGTACGAGTACATTATGCGCGCTGCATTCACATTGACCTAACCATCCAGTGTGACAAATTCTTCAGGATAGAGTAAGTTTAGAAGTAAATAAACTCTTTACCCCTTCTTAATAAAAGACACCGTAGTTAAACTCTGATTCAAATTGTCATTTAGTATGGAAATGTCATTTTAATCCAGAGTTCATCATAGGTGTAACTTTTTATTAATAAGGGGGCTCATCTTGAAAATCGTTATCGTGTTTTCATAGTCCCTTTTATCCGCTACCGATTGTATCGATATATACGTATTTACTCACAACTCTACCTAACATCAAACAGAATCAGAATTATGCAAATACAGCATAATTAAGAGCCAATCTGGCGGCCCCATCTAAGTCACCGACGAGATACGGCAAATGTATTACACCTACAGCTCTTTATCTCGGAGATAAAACGATTCCCTGTATAATCTCAACCAATTCAATTTAGTTTTGTTCTCTTTAGTTTTAATTGAGGAAAGTACATATACTCGTACCTAATTTACAAAAAGCTAGCTCAGTGAGCGTCTGGATTGAATTGCGTACCGGACCAAATGCTTACAAGTTGTGGGTTCAAATTCCGCTGGCAATAAATGTAATATTTTCTGTGATACTTGAAATAAAAAAATATTATCTGATAAAAGATCTTCCAAATAACGATTTTAAACGGTTTTTGGGATCGTGTAATTCTATGAAATCACTTGGGACTTGAATGGAGTGAGATAATTATTTATATTTGACTTGTTAAATAATTTATTATGATAGAGTACTAGGATAAAGCCGACAAAATAGAAAAGCGAATGCTCAACCTAATTTAAGGTGATCAATAAATTAATTAATCTCTCTGAAGACGAGTTGTCGATTTTAATCTAAAGTAAAGCTATTTTCAGTTAGAATTTGCTATCGGCAAAATCCTTGTAGTCTTCAGTACCCGTTGCTATTTTACGCATGGAGAAAATCAACTTTAACAGAGCTTCGTTATTTGAAGGAAATTGATTTTGTTAGTAATCACATGAGCACAAGTGAGCAATATCGACATGAATTAAGATAAGATTTTAAACTTTCGCGTTCCATTTCTAATAAAATAGTAAGACACGGGTCTTAACGTCGCGTTAGGACCCGTGTCTTACTATTTTAGATGAATAAAGAGATTCTATCTTCTTAAAAAATAAGATACAATAATAAATAAATAAATAAATCTTTGGACAATTTCACACAGCGCCAGCTAGCCCCAAAGTAAGCAACTTAATGCTTGTGTTATGGGTGCTAGCTTAACGGATATACTACTTATATACTTTTTTTTAAATACATAAATATTATATATAGTCACACCCAGACCCGTCACAGAAATTAAAATTCATCATTTCAATTTCTGCCCGGCCGGGAATCGAACCCGGGACCTCTCGGCATTGTAGTCCGTTCTGAACCACTACACCAAACGGCCGACAAAACAATGATTGACAATTACATTTTGCGATTAGTTCATACAGAGAATATTAGTTGTTGCCGTGTTGTTGTGTAAATACACACAGTCCCGGTAACCCCTCATGTAATCTAAATAATTATGCTTGTGTTATGAGTGGGATTACCACAATAGTCCAGCGGCGGCGAGGTTCGAACTAGTGTTACTCGAATCTTGAGTCAATCAGTTCACTGTCGGCAATTATCGCTTCAAATAATTCGCATTATAATAATACTTCGCACAAAATGACTGTTTTTCAGCTGACAAAATCACCGAGTGATTGAATTTCCTTTCAGTTGTCCTTTCAATTTTCTAAAATAAAGACACGGGTCTTATCGCGACATTTTTATGAATGAGTTACAATAAGGTAGCCTTTCGAACTAAGCGTCACAGACGCAGCGTCTTTAGCTTTGGTCTTTAGTGCCACCAACGCCACGTCACTAACGCCGCTACAGTGTCACTGCGTTCGAATGACGTTCCCTAGAATTACATACATTTTGCATATAACATCTATTTGTCGCTCTGTCGCGGCGTCACAGTCGCGGCGCCACTGACGCTATAGACACTCGCTTCGAAAGGCTATCTTTACATAGAATCTTAAGGTAGCCTTTCGAACTAAGCGTCACAGACGCAGCGTCTTTAGCTTTGGTCTTAAAGGTAGCCTTTCGAAGCGAGTTAGTGACGTGGCGTTGGTGGCACAAGACCAAAGTTATAGACGCTGCGTCTGTGACGCTTAGTTTGAAAGGCTACCTTTAAAGATTCACGGCTTGACGTTTTGGCTACTATGCTGCAGCCGTGGTCACAAGCCGACCCATGTCTTTCTATTTTAGTTGAAATGGAACGCGAAAGTCTAAAATCTTCTAATTNAATAAAAAAAAAAATAAAAAAAAAATTAATTTTCTACAATTTCCTTATAGCTTAGTTTAAAATACTTCAAGCTAACAGTTCGCGGAAACCAAGACGGATGCGCGGTTACGTGGCTCACTGTCCGTTGTTTGTAGCGCCGAAGCAAAATTTATTACTCTCGTACAGCGCCTCTGTTATCCTCGGAGGAAATTGTCTTCGCAAATGACGCGGGAAGTAATAACTCATCGCCCTCAATGCCCTCTTTGGTGCTAATCTTATTAGTTGGAAGCGGCTGAAATGTAAATGGAATGGCGGGATATGATCGGGATGTCTTGTAACGAAATTTATTTGCGATATTGGCTTGAGGTCGGCGGACGGAGGTGACACGATTTGGGCTGTGATTTTCGTTTCTAGAAAGTTTATATATTTTTTGCTATATTGAACTTGTTAAAAAAGTAACTCGCTGGTTTAAAAGTTAAACAGAAATACCAGTAAAGGCTGTCCAGCAGTAGGCGTCATTTAACTGAAACGAACGAACCGGTAAATAAACATTTTTAGTTAAAAATTAATTAGTTAAAAATTGTATCATTGTTGTTTATAAATCACTCCTCAAAGTTACAAAACGTGTCACGATAGCATTGTGTTATGTTTTATAAATATTGGGGTGAGTAACCTGAAAGCACGATTGACACCGCCCGCCCAGAAAGCTGCCGAAGCTCCTGAAGTTTTCGAGAAAAGTTTTTCTAATGACAACCATACTCGTACATCAATTCTTTCAGAATCAGAACATTCGGAAAGACTAGCCTTAAACGACCATTCCCGATTCAAATTGATTCCAGTCCCGACCGGCTCGCCGTCACTCGGCTGTAAAATTATCATAATCTACGTCATTAACTACAAATGGCGTGACGTCACTATTGTGATGCAGCTCGGGGCGATAACTTTTTATATGCTATTCCTGAATAATTTCAATTTCATTTTTTATTGCTGCATTCTTGAATGTTTTATAATAGAAATAGGAACGGTTAAAATGTTGAAATTGCTACGATATAACAACTGAACTAGGATTGTAATATTAATTGAATACCTATCTATTAAAGGCAATAGCTTTAGTGTAACAAACATCCTAAATTCCTATTTTTAAAACAAGAGGGCGATACGCCCCATTTTACCAAAACATCCAAGTGTTTAACATCTCATTGACAGTAAATCAGTCACTCATTTTCACTAAAACATTAAGGCTGGGTCTTACTTCAACTTTGACAAACGTCAAAAATCTGTCAAACTCCATACAAAAGGCACCGGTTATTGTTAAAGTTACGGTCAAAGTTAGGTGGTGCAACTCAGCCTAACTTTTTGGTACCTTTTATTAACTAGACCTAGTAGTGAAGATGACGGCAGATGCTAATGCTGAGAAGCTAAACCAATAGATATTGTATCATCTTACGTTTTGCTCATACTAAGCCTTTACATAGTACTTTACGATAATTTACAAGAACCATCACATCACTTGAAAAATTATGAACTAAGAATTTGCGTAAATTCAAAACTGTATCATCACTACGCATTCCTTTCAAAAACATTTCATAGTTTGCGTTTCAGTCTTAAATACAAACATACAAATTGAAACCCGCAGCGTGCTGCGAGCGAAATACAAAGCGACTGCGGGCCGCGCTCGTAGCTTACCTCCAACAAGAGCTTTTGCTTACAGAGGGTAAGCAAAAACTTACAATTAACACATTGCAATTATGTATAGATATCTACTGTAATATAAATTGTAGTGTTTTCTTGAAAAATAATCTTGTAAGAAGAAATAGGAGATGAAAGTTTGAATGAGTAAGCTTTTAGAATGATCACGCACTGCTCTGATCCGAATTAAAAAAATAATGGCCCGAATATTACTCGTATGAGCAATTGCATCCGATTTGACTATGTGAAAACTTTATAAAACGAAATGGATATCCATCCTAAGCCTATTCAGTAATTATTTCGTATACATTTACTGGTATAATGTATGTACCTAATACATTCAGGTCTGTTTATTCTAACGAATAACTGCCTACATTGTACCATTTCAACTTTTCCGTTCCGTATTCCGTATTGTATGTGTAATTTCGTATATGTACATACAAAAAATAACCACAAAATATGAATACACATATGTAAATAAATCACTTCAAGCAAGTTGCCACAGTTAAGCAGGGTACTCATCTAGCCGTGTAGCATGTAATGTATCAGATACTGTATCAAGGGAGTACATAGGCACGAGCCCGCTACGAGCTGCTCGCGCGTGGTGCGCAGGGAGATCGCAGCGACCGGCCGACTGGCGGTATCACTGCGAGCACAAAGGCGGCTCGCAGTAGGATTCGGAGCTCGCAGCCAGATACGCGATGACCGTAGACGAGCCGCATTCACTTGAAGGTTGATTACGTTAAATACTACGTTACGTGCTACATGGCAGGTGAGTACCCTGCCTTATACTCGTGGTGTAAGTTGACGGATGCCACATTGTACCCATGTCAACATAACAACTTATATTAGTTTTTTCTCTCTAGCTTTTAGTCATGTTGTGGCTTGCCGAGAAACTTAAAACGTATTATTAACAAGATGTCTGCGGAATCTTTCATAACTCCGAATAATAGGTTTCTCTGGAAAATGGGATAGCAATATTGCTCGTCATAGTCACATTTCATTACGTACATTGTTTTCGTGCTATTCTCAGAAGATTCCTTAAACTTTGTATGATCAGTGTCGCATTTCAGATGTCTAAAATAAAGTTTAATGGTAATTTTGTTTCAGAACAATATAAATAAAAAGTTTGTAATGACTGATGTTAATGATCTAGGCTAAGTTAGAGTTTGCTAACTATCCACTTAAAACTTCACTGGTTAAGTTGTAGACCCCAGTTATTAAGCAGGAGCGAGATCTCTTCGTCATCAACCTAGGCGACTAATTATGCCTGTATCTTTGATAGTCTCTGCGTCTGAAAGGCATTCACAGCCCCAACATATTAAGCACGAATACAATAATTATGTTATGAGCACTCGTTCTATCATAGATTGGATCTAGAGACAACCCATTTATTAGTAGTAGTAGGAAGTGATCATGTAGTTTGTTTACCGATGTCTGTAATACTAATTTATAAGGCGATATTTTAAAAGCGACGAAAGCCGAACGGTGAAAGGTCAAAGGTGTCTAACTGACCGACCCGAGATCCGAGGAACGCTGTTTCGAACTTCACTATTATGGTAAAATTACTCGTGTACAATCATATTAACTTAGCAGGGGTTAACTGGTCTAAATTACTTTTAAAAATTTATTTATTTATTTAAAACTTATATGCACATAGAACGGTGTACATAAGGCGGACTTAATGCCTTTCGGCATTTTCTGCCAGTCAACCTTAGGGCCAAACTGAGAATAAAGTAGGCGGTATAGAATTAATACGAATTTAGAAAAAAAATNGCCTCTTTCAGGGGCCCCCACCACTTAAGCACAACTCCGTCGAAGTCGAAAACTTAGGAGAGTCTTAATGGGCAACCAATGAAGCCATTAAAACAATAAAATCTTTTGTAGGAATTATTTCCGATTTAAAAGCTAATTCTACTGGACTATTGGAACAAATCTTGGACCACATGAGAAGTCAGCGCATAAATATAGGGATGTATTTAGTTTCTGGTCCGAGGTCAATTATTTGCTAGCTTTTGCTGTTCTAAATATGTATAACAACTTTTCTAGAGAAGTATCTTAAACTTAGTTCTTAACTTTTTTGCAAAATACAATCATTTATGTAGTATCTTATAGTCTTATGGATATAAAACTATTGTATAGGTTATTTTATGGTTCGATTATGAAAATAGGTGTTGCAAAAATTTTAAGAATACGAAATTCGATATTACGATAACGTAAGTGGAAATAACATAAACCTTTTTATCCAAGTGGACTATTTAACACATTGAATGCAAAACACCCAAGAATTTCAATCCGTATTACTGTTAAAGTTTTCATTTTACAAGGCACCACAATGTAATGATTGTAGCTACAAGTTGTTAACTGTAGTTGAACGCTTGTTATTCCAGCAATTTTTTCTAAGAAAATACCTTACTAAACAACGGAGGTAGCAATCAAAGAAAACGTGGGCGGTTCTCAGAAACAATACCGAGAGTCTTGCTTTGTTAAATGAAGGTTTGATTCCCGAATATTATTTATGAAGTGTCTACTGGAATACCTTCGTTAATACTAAAGAAGCTGGTTGTATAGGTATCTGCCCGTTTTATTTTACTTTGATTTTCATTGAAACAGTTTTTGGATGGAAAAACGCTTATAGAGAAAGATCAATGAACGTAGCTGTCAACTGGGTTGATATTATTAATATTGTGATGGTACAGATAAGATTACAGTACCTTTTTTTAAGGAGAAAAAATGCGTTGAATCGCATACCTACCCTGCGGGGCAGGGTAGATTATGTGGGGCTCACCAAGTCAGAAGAACGAGGTATACCGAATAGTAACCCCCATGTTGGTACCCGCTGAAAACCAGCTTCGTGACTTGACCACTTGTGTCATGTCACGATTTTCGCTGAGCGGGCGCCTTTTCAGCATGGTCATTAATTTAACCTCTGTACATGTATGCATATAAATGTTAATACTGAATAAAGGTATTCTATTCTATACCCACTAAAAGACCCCGGTGCTCCGTCACTCGCCTTAAGTGGGGGAAAATGTGGGTTTCCGGACAAAGACTTCTCTACCACAACCCTAGGACGGGGGGCGACAGGAGCAGCTGGAAGCACACAGCTGTTCCCGTCCGACGGTGGTGGTGGCCTGTGCAATGCAGGCGGGGGCGCCCTCACGCCTCCGGCCCGCTGGCCATTACCGAGGAGAGGAAACTGGAGGCGATCATATTGTCCTCCGCTTTGGATCATCCTCGCGCTCTCGCTCCGCGGCTTCCTACTGAGACATCACGTCTTCACAGAAGGAGGCCATTGCTACCCAGGCCTCGTTGCTGTCCAGCATAGCTTTGAATATACTGGGCAGTACAAGGTCCCGGCCTACCGCCGCGATAAGCGTATTGCGCTGCGGAGCCCACGCCGCACATACCGCAAGGGTATGGTGCGCCGTGTCCTCCGCACCGCCGCGACACACGTGGCAGGACGGAAGATGACAGTACCTACGCCAAGATTCAAGAAATACTGTGGATTCTTGATCTGATTGTAGTAGATGCAATTTTGCAACAATGTAGTCACACATATGCTGTCGTCCGTAAATAGAGTGTCGTCGTTGGTATCGTTAGTTATATGATATACTAGCTTTTCGCCCGCGGCTTCGTCCGCGTTGAATTTTATCTGTCACAGAAAAACTTAATCGCGCGCGTCCCGGTTTCAAAAACTGGGATAAAAACTATACTATGTCCTTTTCCGGGACTCAAACTATCTCTATGCCAAATTTCATTAAAATCGGTTCAGTTTAGGCGTGAAAGAGAGACAGACAGACAGACAGAGTTACTTTCGCATTTATAATATAACTTATATAGTATAGATAAGATACTTTTAGTGTAATTATAGACATTTTCTGGATAATCTACTTCTACACCATAGCGTAGCGTGGAGTTCGAATGCATCGCCACAAACGCAATAAACTATTGAGTATTGAGTAACCGATCAATATTCAATAGTTTCCCTACTGGTTGACAAAGCCTATAGGATCTCGTATGTACTGAGCTTACTGTATGTACATTTAGTGTACTATTTGGACCTTTGGATTCGCCCACGCTCTTTGAGAAAATTAGAAATATAAACAGTAGAATACAAACATTTCTGCCCCAAAATTTTATCCGCTGGCTTCATTGGAAACACACAGACTCTTTTTTGACAGAAATCACCGTAAAATAACTTGTTTGGTACCTATTCATTTGTTGCGATTAAAATTTATTGCCAACATAGTTTATCCAACGTACAAAAGCTAAATAATAAAAGTAATATAGAGAGCCTAATGGTCAACACAAGCGTCCCATGTTATTGCAACTTTAAGAGACATAAAGGCATTCTGTTTCAGTCTCAATGAAAGCAGTTGAATGGGAAATAATTTCCCATTCAACCATGTTGTCATCTGCAGCTTAACTCGCGTTTCCTAAGACGCTTTTCATAAAACAAGATTCCGTATGTTTCCAAATTTGTGGACCCGTAAAAGGACAAGCAAATATTTCGAGTAAACACATTTTATGTTATAGAACGTTAATAAAGTTGTTTAGGTTCTCGTCTCTGTCCGTAAAGTTCATCGGAACGCCGAGTTGACTTCAGAAACCACATTAGCTTTTAAAATGCAGGAAATTTCAATTTCGGAAGCTTTTCGCTGGTTATCATAGTTAATAGACAATATGCTGCCCACAATGAAAGTGGGTTAGCGAAATTTTCCTTTAAACTACGGGTATGGGATGGGTGGGTAAAATCATAGAAGCGTTATGAAATTCTGAGTGAATTCATGTTTGAACAATGGTCAAATTTGTAGTGAGCTTTTTAAAAGGTTTAAATAAAAGGCTGAAAAGCCGAAGCAATTTTGTAAAAAGTGTGTCCCCTCTCCTTCATGACGATCGGTCAAAAGAAAGATGTAGGTTATGCCGCCAGGGAGCTGATCCTCCCTGCCCTTTTGTCCATATGTCTGAGAGTCTTCCACCTGGACATGAGCTCCCCTGGCTGACCTGGAAGTTTTTCGGACGCAGGTAGGCCATAGTAAGGACAATCTGTTCAGGTGCATACGGGAAGTTTAATGAAGGCTACTGACAACGCCACTCTTGTAGCGGAGTTTTGGGCTGTTACTGTGTAGTTTTGTTGTCGACACGACAAGAAGAAGAAGAAGGTCGGTCAGGAGCTTTTGGTGGGGAATAGTATCCACGAGTTATTAGTTCTTCGAATTTATTGATCATAATTCGTTTTGATGTCTGTTAGCGCACCAATCGTAGTGGTTATCAATTATCCAGCAACTTAAAGATTGTATCCTTCTAGTATATTCAAAGATAGTCTTAGGAATAATTATTATGTCAGCTTTCAAATTAACCCTTACACGCTTATAACTATTCCAAACCATAAAATTCTTTTTTCTTTAGTTATATCTATTTATTTTAGTCTAATTTAACATAAAAGTAGTACAGAAAATATAAGTGCTATGTATTTCAGTGTTTTTCAGTCGGGGACACATATGTCCCTATATGCGTTAAGGTATACATTCCCTCATATATTGAAAATAAAATACTTCGACGCTTTTATTGCAAAATAAATACAAATCACACTAAAAATGCACATCAAAATTAATCAATAAGCTTATTTTTAATATTTATAATAAGAAATTTAAAATAGATAGCATCATATCTTACGTATTTTTATATTTGATCCTCATCTCATCATAGACCTCTTTCTTGAAGTTAGACCTACCTAACTAAACTGTTTGTTTCAAGAACAACTTTGAGTGTAGAGTCTCCAGCGTGCAGAGGAGTGCGTGTAACACGGATATTTGACATAATTATTTCGTGTTGTCCATGTTTATTTTGAATCCCATTTATTGAAAGCCTTTACTGAGGCCATAGAGCATTGATTCTAGGTCTTCCAAGGTCTCAGCCATGCCGTGACTACAATCGTTGAATCTTACTTGGGGGGACAACATCCGAGAGGCTTCGCGACATCTTTTTACCCAAAATACCGCAGTGTCTCAAGACCTTTGACTGAAAGTGTTTGACCAATGTGTGTTGGCTTGGCAGCGATGACGCACGGAACGGAGACGTGTTCCTTTTCTATGGGCCTTATGAAAAGGCTCAATGTCACCCAAAGGGTGATGAGGAAGTCCGCAGGAGACTCAAAGTAACAGACATAGCTCGCATAATTACCAAACTTTCGCGGCAATGGGCAGGGCACATAGCTCGCAGAAGTGATGGCCGTTTGGGCAGAACATTTCTCGAGTGGCGCCCACGTATAGGAAGACGCAGTGTGGCAGGCCTCATGTTCCTGTGCTGCTCATGTACATTCATGTATACGAGCAGCACAGGAACGATTGTTGTGAAAATCCTCAGGGAAGCCTCTGTCCAGCAGTAGACACCCTTTCATCAGGGAGGAAACCATCCTCGTTATCACTATTTTCAGTCATCATGACTTCTAAAATTCGTCTTTCCTGAGCGAAATTTCTTCAAGTCGATTTGAAGACAAATTATTTACAAAAAATATGTATGAATTATAAATAAAACATCAATATAAACATACAAATTATAACGAGGCAAACAATATCCTTAGTAAGAACCAAGTTGCCTTTGACGCACATAGGGACACCCGTGTCCCAATACAGATTTTTACATAATATTCATTATAAATACGAAGAAAATGGAAAATATGTAATAAAACGATAATTATACTTATTAGTGAATGCAAATCGGAAGAAAAATAATGGCCAAACAGCCGCTAAGTAATATTAAAATATTTTTTAATTTTGACGTCTAACGAATTTTTTTTTCACATTTTGTGCCAGTATTTTTTTACACAAGGAATCGCGTTTTTCATTATTTATAGCGTATAATCATAAAAGATAATAATAAAATTTAAGAATATTAAACTACAAAGGGTTTAACTTAACTAGTATTACTGTAAATCGTAAAAACTATGCGGGGACAAATGTGTCCCATATGCGTGAAAGGGTTAACGGGCTAACCACTCTTTATTTTTTCTTTTTTAGGTATATATTTAAAACCTTGTACATAAATGTCTATAATTAATTATGGAGACTACAAGTTTTCTCGTAGACATTAGCGAGAAACTTCCAGCACTTGCNTTTGGTTTGTGATGTGAAAAAATGTATGTGAGATACACTCTTCTCTTCGTCATCGCTACACTCTTGGCAGAGTGGTCGTGGTCGTCCCCTCTGGTTTGGTGGCAAGCAAACTAGCATAGATTAAACTAGACTTATGACTAATATTTAAAAAAAAGCTTCACAATCCGTCGCCATTTCTCCCGCACTGCAGCCTTTTATTCTTCAATTTATTGTACACTAGTGGAAAGAAAATGTATAGAAAACAACGATACCAACCTCTCTCAATCTTCGGATCACTGTTGGCCGAATACAGCGCGACGGCCGAGTCGTCTCTATACAAGTCCGTGACTTTGGCCTCGCACCGGAGTATAGGCGCGCCCCGCTCGTAGTGGGCTGGCCATAGCTGCACTTGCACGTACAGTTCGGACCTGAATAGCCCTTCAGATGCTGGATGCACCTGGTACATGCCTGGGGTTACCTGTGGGAAAACTTTGGGTTAGTTTCATAAGGCTGATTCCTCAATCTTCTTTGTAGGCCAGTAGAATTAAACACAAAAATTGATTAAATCGGAAATAATTCCTACAAAAGATTTTTTTGCTTTAGTGGCTTCATTGGTTGCCCATTAAGACTCTCCTAAGTTTTCGACTTCGACGGAGTTGTGCTTAAGTGGTGGGGGCCCCCGAAAGCGGCGTTTTTTCGGTTTTCCGGTTATACCGCGTAAAGGACTTACCCTATCGAAAAGTGGTCTTCATGACGGTTAAAGGGCACTTAATCCTGCATTGAATAAGACCAAATTCATATGTTTTGGACAAACCGTTCTCGCGCTAAAGTTCGGCAAAGTAGAAAATATACGTATAATTAATGACCCTCTCCACGTCCAATGGCTTGTTACCCACATGCTTCCAAGCCTTGTAAAGGGTCGCCTTAATCAGTGTAACCCTAACAAGGCTCACGAGTTTGATTCGCTTATCCTTGTTCATCCCAGCCGTTCCTTAACTGCGGTTGCTGCACCTCTTCCTAATCTGAATGCAGTGAGAACTTTGTACGAAGCACTAGTAAAGAGCCACCTGGAATGCAATGCATTCGTCTGGTCACCCCATGAGGCTAAATATAAGACTATGATAGAACGGATTCAAAACAAGTTTACCAGATTTTTATATCTGAAATTGTATGGCGTATATCCGTTCTATCCACTCATGTATCCAACTTTATTTGTACTCGGGATGGTGGGGTACAACAAACTAGAAGTTAGACGGGATCTAAGCCTGGCTACGTATATGTTCAAATTAGTACGGGGGCGGGTATGCAACCAGGTCGTACTGCAGTCGATGACGCTTTGTGTGCCGGACCGGTACGTATGGCGGCGCCGGCAGCCTCCTCTATTCGCAATTCCGAATGCAAGAACCAATATGCTAAAAGAGGCGCCAATTACCAGAACGTTGCGTACACTTAATGTAGTAGCTAGAACCGTTGACATATTCAGCTGTTCTTTGACTGAATTCACAAAGGTTACATTATTTATTTTATGTTATAGCCATAGCGGCAATCTTAATTGTTAAATATGTACTAATTAATCTACTCTATCGCATTGGGGTAACCTGTAATGTTAGAGCTAAGATTGTTATTAAATAAATAAAAAAAAAAAAAAATATATTTTGTAAGTATGTACATATTATGGATTAAGTCTCTTTGGGCAAAAGGAGTATGATAGGTACTTTATGTCCAAGGGTAAAGATGTAGGTAGTAAAAATGGCCGTAACGTGAGAGAACCAGCTTGAAATAAGATGAAATGAAAACGGTTGGTGTGATTTATGGTAAACAATACAAATATAATTTGCTTAGTTAGTAAGTCAATTAGTGATCAAAACGGTGCAAACGGTCTTTACGTTGTTATGGAATGCACAAAATACTAAGTTATTCAAACGTCATTAGTGGCACATTAGCTGGACAATAAGATTGTGACCTACACCATAAAAAGAGAAGAAGAAAAAGAAACCAAATGACAGCGAACAACAGCAACTACGAGTATAGTCTACAGCGGTGTAGTTTACAAAACTGGCAGTCTTTGCATTCTCAAACAAGTCAGATTTAATAGTTTTGCAGCCACATAAACCGGGGACAGTTTATTTAAAATCCAACTAGTACAATACTAAGACCGAGTTCCAAACAAAACTAAAGCATAGCAATATCCACAGAAAGGAAGGCTTTGGAGGCATTAAAACTTGCCACTATAGAATTCCAGTTGGAACTAGGTTTATTCCAATTCCCAACTGGAGTTTGCTTTCTCGCATGTTAATAAAGTATTTAAATCTAAAGTTAGCTGTAAGTTAGCCGAACAAGTCTGTTGATAGAAATAAATTAAGTTAAACTAATTTGCACAGGTAAATCCTGATGTGTTAATTAATTTAAATTCAGTATCACTGAGTTTGCAGACGAAATTAATTGCATTACCGAGTTTTGAGATGGTTTGAGTTTGTATTGTTCAAAAGCAAAATGAATGTTTCGCTGCAGGTGTTTTTGTTATGAAAGTCGAGTTATTTCCACACTATAAATAATAAATCTGTTATACCTATTTATATAATTTTAACTACAAGTCGATATTTTAAAAGGTATAAGTTGGCGGCTATGAGTGACATCATCATTTTTTTTCATCATTTCAGCCATAAGACGTCCACTGCTGAACATAGGCCTCCCCCAATGCTTTCCATGTTGATCGATTGGCAGCGGTCTGCGTCCAGCGCTTCCCTGCTACCTTTACGATGTCGTCGGTCCACCTTGTAGGTGGACGTCCCACGCTGCGTTTTCCGGTACGCGGCCTCCATTCCAGAACCTTTCTGCCCCATCGGCCGTCAGTTCTGCGTACTATGTGCCCTGCCCATTGCCACTTCAGCTTGCTAATCCGTCGGGCTATGTCAGCGACTTTGGTTCGTTTACGGATCTCCTCATTTCTGATTCGATCTCGCAAAGAAACACCAAGCATAGCCCTCTCCATAGCACGCTGTGCAACTTTGAGCTTCTGTATAAGGCCTATAGTGAGAGGCCACGTTTCCGAGCCATAAGTTATCACTGGTAACACACATTGGTTATACACTCTAGTCTTCAGGCATTGAGGTATTTTGGACGAAAAGATGTTGCGTAGTTTCCCGAACGCTGCCCAGCCGAGTTGGATTCGACGATTGACCTCCTTCTCGAAATTGGACCTACCTAGCTGGATCGTTTGTCCGAGGTAGACATACTTGTCGACAATCTCGAGAATTGAGCTCCCAACTGAAACTGGGTAGGGCGTAACATGGACATTCGACATAAGCTTCGTTTTGTCCATGTTCATCCTCAGGCCTACCTGTTGGGAAACTCGATTAAGGTCTTCGAGCATTGTGCCAAGATCTTCCAACGATTCTGCCATGACCACAATATCGTCGGCAAACCGAAGGTGAGTGATGTACTCGCCATTAATGTTTATGCCGAATCCTTTCCATTCCAGGAGTTTGAAAGCGTCTTCCAATGCAGCGGTGAACAGTTTCGGAGATATAACATCTCCCTGCCTAACGCCTCGCTGCAGTGGAATCGCCCAGGACGTCCACTGCTGAACATAGGCCTCCCCCAATGCTTTCCATGTTGATCGATTGGTAGCGGCCTGCGTCCAGCGCTTCCCTGCTACCTTTACGATGTCGTCGGTCCACCTTGTAGGTGGACGTCCCACGCTGCGTTTTCCGGTACGCGGCCTCCATTCCAGAACCTTTCTGCCCCATCGGCCGTCAGTTCTGCGTACTATGTGCCCTGCCCATTGCCACTTCAGCTTGCTAATCCGTCGGGCTATGTCAGCGACTTTGGTTCGTTTACGGATCTCCTCATTTCTGATTCGATCTCGCAAAGAAACACCAAGCATAGCCCTCTCCATAGCACGCTGTGCAACTTTGAGCTTCTGTATAAGGCCTATAGTGAGAGGCCACGTTTCCGAGCCATAAGTTATCACTGGTAACACACATTGGTTATACACTCTAGTCTTCAGGCATTGAGGTATTTTGGACGAAAAGATGTTGCGTAGTTTCCCGAACGCTGCCCAGCCGAGTTGGATTCGACGATTGACCTCCTTCTCGAAATTGGACCTACAATCTGGAGAATCTGGAGAATTGAGAATTGAGAACGACAATCTGGAGAATTGAGCTCCCAACTGAAACTGGGTAGGGCAGTGAGTGACATATCTACTCGTATATAAGGATGAACCTTTTAGATATCTGGCACATATAGCGGAAAATCACTTCGCTTGAATAGTTCTGTAAAAGAAATAATTTGGATCCGTTCTGAGTTAGGACACGTCTGCTCTTTAAAGGCCTAAATTATCCTGAGTAAAGGGAATCAGCCTACAAGAAATAAGGACTTGACAAAATGTATAACGCCTTAAAAAGAGTACAGGTAATAATATACGATGTACAGTCGACAGCACGTCAACGTAAACACTGTGGCATCTTACGTAGTTTAAATAAGCTTTATCAAATAGGTATCTGTCTCAACTAGGGTAAAATGAAGCCACGATATCCTAACGGTGAAGGGGTCGGACTGGCCGACTCGTGATCCGGGGAACGCGCCTCCGCCGCTCGACTGTTGTGGTGAGTTCACTCGTGATACAAGCATATTTAGCTTAGTACGAGGGGCTAACGGGACTATTAGTAATTTTGTGTAATAACAAATTACTAATAATCTTTAAAAAATGTGGGTAGGTACGATATTATTATCTTAGCGCCTCAGAACGAGAAGAGTCGTCCCCAAAGAAAGGGCAAAAAAGAAAAAGATAGAACTTCTTATTTTGGCTATAAAACTGATACTCGTATTGGTGTTGGTATTGAACTCTACGGACAAAGTTTGTCTTTGGAGTGATTCTAATATCACCAATTCAACAATCAATCAACGAATTCGATTACGCATTATTGCTTGCACGAATCTCAGACGTTTTCGAACGCTTCTAAAATACATGGTGTAATTTCTATACGCACAAATATTAACCTATAGCTCTGTGTGCGTAAATTCACTTTCATCTTAAAGCAATCATGCGAAATCTGAAACTGAGTATGGCAAATCGATCGAACATTTAGTTACCGCATCAAACGTGTTAACATCTGGGGCTTTGACGTACTTCCTTGTTGTGATTGAGAATAGAAAATTATGGTAGAGTTAGGTAGAGTTTTGAAGCAAATAATAGTTTGTTAGGGGATGAAGTAATTATTAAAAAGCTACAAAAATAACGGTATTTGGGAAAGTATTTGATCGTTTTATGTTTTGTTTACAGTAATCAAGACCACATTTCAATAAAAAAAAATTGACTTCTAAATAACGTTTTGTTGTAGGTAATTTATCGGATAACTATATCTGAAACTTTTAAGAATCAGTAAAACTAGCCCTATTTGCATCAAATAAATATCTCACAGTATTCCTCCAATTTTTTTTTACAGACGGACACTTCTTGAGGTATGAAACCTAAAAAATTAACACAAAATCAGTAAAATTGTATTTTCGCGGAGCACACTCAATTTATGGCTTCATAATTTTGCTATTTCTAAATGCATTTTTGCTCACCGCCTCTAAGATTATTAAAGGTTTCTCGTGAAGTTTTAATGAAGTTGCTGGCAACTTATTAGTTCTAAGAACAACTTAATAGACTTGAAGTGGATGAAATGCTGCAAAACTCACTTTACGAAACCACACGCTATTAATGAGAATATTTTTTTGGTTTACACTACAGTCAGTAAATTAAAAATCGTAGTAAAGATAGATAATATTGAAGTTATTATTTCAAGATTTTACCAAGGTATTTTACCATAATTACACCAGTAGGCCTAGGATGCGCGCCGTGATAACGTTTATCGACGTCAAAATGTATGGGCAAAATCGATAAAATGGCGTGATAACCGCTTATCGAAGCGCGCATCTTAGTGTTAAGTGGGATGCAGTCTAGGATGGTACATATCTGCCCTGTAAGTGCCTATTCATAGTATTATGATCTATTTCTTCTTCCTTCTTAAAAAGCAGACATAATATGTTGATTCTATTAATGTGTAATGACTTACCTAACTGAACTGGTAATAATACAAGGCCTAGGTAATTACAGTGTGATTTTTCTATTCTTGTTTCCCATCGAAATCGAACCCAAGATCTCCGAAAGATCTTACGCCTACTACCTATCTTACTCTAAATATGTACTAAGAAAAAGTTTCATAAATCACCAGCACAAAATATGAATGAATGCCAGCTGAATGAATTGGTATTCATTAATTTTACTTCATAAAAGAAATTTCCATTCAAGTTTAGCTATTTTTAGAATCAGATATCATTAACTTTTTCTCGTCAATTTACAGAATCAAAATATCTAGAATTTTCGTGAAAATTAGAATACTTTTCATAACACAGTCTTAAGTTGGATAGATTTGGGGCAATCTAGAAGCCGAGACAGTAAATCAAATATACCAGCTCAGTGGAGTGAACTAGCCTACATGTAAGGCTTACGTTAGACCGAGTTTGCCAAGCCAACGCGAATACTATCTGTATAATATGTGACTTCTTTGCTTTAGAATTTAAGACATTATTTATTAATATAATGCAAACAATGAAGTAAGTTTCCCAACGTTTAATTTAATGAAAATAACGGGAAAAAATAGTGGGATGGTTTTATTTACGGATCAAAAATATTTATGGCTTTGATGTTATCTCTTCTAGTGATGAACAAGTTCCATTGAATTTGTTAAGATTTTTGAGAAGGACTTTACCTAAATAACGGTATTTATGAACACTTAAAATGGAGCTGTGGATTTATGAAGTGACGAGCTGAGTGTAGCGTTCTCTACTACCACTTCGGGACAAGATTTCGGCTGATTTGTAAAGATACAAAAAAAGTTTAGGTAAAGTGAAAACGATTAGTTAAGTTTATACAGGGTGTTAGGTAAATATTAACATGGGCTAGTGTCGGCTCATATACCCATTTACCTAACACCCTGTATAAAAACTAGCGGCCGCCCGCGACTTCGTACGCGTGGACCTCGTTTTACCCCGTTAGGAGTGGAGTTTCGTAATATCCTTTCTTAGCGGATGCCTACGTCATTACATCTACCTGCAAGCCAAATTTCAACCCGATCCGTCTAGTGCAGGGGTCGGCAACCTTTTGAGTCGGAAGAGCCAAAAATTACTATTTACAAAATTTCAAGTTTTTAAAGAGCCACAAAATTTTTTCTTGCCAACAATAAATAGCCTCTATACTTTCATAAAGTTTGTTGATAAAAAAAGTAATCTATTTATTCATAAGAAAAATATCTATTTATTCTTGACAAAATGTATTTGCACACCTGCATGCAGGTTGAAAACTTAAACTAAAAAAATTTTGTAAGAACTTTATAACCTGTATTCTGTCTGACAAATAAACGCTTCTTATCTTATCTTATCTTATCTTATCTTATCTTATCTTATCTTAATAAGATAAAAATGAAAACAATTAAACATTTACTTACTTACAACACTAACTTGTAGGAACTTCAACAACAAACAATTGAGCAAACTACTGCGGTGAAAAGCGAGTATAAGTAGCTGAGAGAATGCCTAAACCTCGTTAATCGTTTCAGAACATTTTTTTTTTTATAAAATAAATAATATTTGCGAATGGAACTAAAGAGCCGCAGCCTCACATCCAAAGAGCCGCATGTGGCTCGCGAGCCGCACGTTGCCGACCCCTGGTCTAGTGGTTTGGGCTGTGCGCTGATAGATCACTATGTCAGTCAGTCAGTCAGTCACCTTTGAGTTTTATAATATAGATGATTTTTGAGACGCATGGTATTGCTTTTCTTTAGATATGATCTCCAAGGAAATCCACGAGCTGAAAACTGAACGATTATAATCATTTTTTGACAGGAATATGCCTCTATCGACATACATATTTCAAGTTTATCGGAACTATTCTACAAAACTATCAGAGCTGGTTGATATTATACATCGTACTATCTACATCGCATAGCATTCTGGCTCGAGATTGCATCTACAGGGATGCTTGGAATGCTTCCAATGTACGTGTATCTCGAACATTTCTCGTACGTGGAAGCTGTAAACATTTAAAGCAGTCTATCTTGGTTTGATATTATTATTACGATTTTAGTCATACTATTGGGTTTGTCAAAAAATGAGGAACAGTTCCTAAGAACAGCAAGTACGAGTATGTTTTTTAGTAATTTGTAGGCTATGAGACTTCTAAATAAGTAAGTAAATTTAGTGGCCTTTCATAGTCATAGTCATAGTCATAAATGTAATGCAAGTGCAAAAACAGTTCCTGCAAAAAACGGAGCTCTTAGGTCTTACATAATTTGCAAATATTCGAAAACATCTCCGGTCACCCATTTGCTTACTGCCCGGCCACCATTGCCTTACTTAAATCACGACGTGTTTATCTCACATAGAATTAGGCCACAGTATTGGCGCACTAGGGTCATTTTTCTGGGAGGGGGTCCTGGCCCCTGACATGCCATGATATGGGGTACCATTCTCAGGTGTTCGCGGCCCACCCGCCCCCGCTATAAACACGCATGGGCCACCAACCTCACTTTGGAAATAGTAATAAAACCATGCATCTGTTGCAGTCAAAACTCATAATCAGTCAAAACCACTTTTGACTGGAAAATAAATAAATAAATTGTTTATTTTCACACCTTATAGGGTTTATACATTACATCTAAAGTTACAATTAGAATATGAAGGAACATAGAATGGTGTGACTGGAGCCTAATGTAGGGCAGCCCTGTATTTCAGGACTCCAGGTCCCACCCGTGAGGTTGAATGTATACAATGAGAAGACATGAACACATGACATCAAAACAAAAAATCAGTCAAAAGTGGTTTTGACTGATGCCCTTGGTCAATATCACTTTTGACTGATTTTTCCATAACTGACTGTAACATTTCTACTTACAGGCAAGTCATTGATGAATATCGCGAGCTCTGCCGGCGGCCGGCTGGGTCCGGCCGAGCAGTTGGCTCGCATGACGTCACCCGGCGTGTAGTGGTGCTGGCTGGTGTGGATGGATGGCGACGACGGCGGCAGAACTAGAGAGGGACAGGTAATTATGTTACTTATTCTGATTGGTATTGACTTATTTATCGTGTTTTTGGAAGGTTTACAGCCGTTTTTCATTGCTATATTTTTTTTAATCTTTATTTAAGGAGCTTGATCAACATTGGGCGACCATGTTGCATCGTACAGCCACATTTTAGTAAAATGAATGAGTTTGAACAGAGACTTCCGCTTCAAACCCATTCAGACCAATTATTTGTATAGTGATCTGGCTTCCTTTGATAGAGGAAAAGTATTACATCTCCCGACTTCCCCCAACATTTCACAAGAGAACTGTAAATTATTCATTGCTATAATTAATATCAGCCTCTACAAATTATGTTGCTAATTTAGAATACCTACTAAATTATGATCCTTGAATCTCATTATTATTACCTTCTCTCCCATAAAACCTTTCAAAGGATTAAGAAATGTTTGAAATCGTTGAATTTCATCATTATCTATGGGCCACTGCTGGACATAGGTCACTCCTATAAAATGCTTCATGTTTCAGCGAACAAGTGACATCTTGCAACATTTTTACTACCTACCCACAGTATTTACTCCAGTCTTTGGCCATCCGAGCATCTTGATCATTATTTTTACGCAATAGATGTTGTTTGATGGCCATTGGATACATGCTGTTCTTTATAGCTAAAGTTAATCTAAAGGTAACCTAAGCCATAATTATGCTCATGACGTCAGCTTAATTAAAATATGTAGAGCTAGAACAAAACTATTAGGGGAGGCCTATGTTCAGCAGTGGACGTCCTATGGCTGAAATGATGATGATGAACAAAACTAGGCCTTACCAACAACCTCCATCGTATTGGAGACGATGGAAGTGGCGAAGGAGGGTGCATCAGCCGTGACCTCGCAGCTGAAGTTGCCCGACAGCCCGAAACTGACCCTCGTCAGCACCACTTGGCTTTGATTCGACCGCGCCAACTGTGAACAAGAGAAACTAAGTTAGTAGATACCTATACGAGCTAAGATAAAACCAAAGACTAAGTATTTCAATACGTAGACCGTCAATAGGTGAGGTAGCTGAGTAAAGAATAGACGAAGATTGAATTCAATGGTGGTTATAGAAGAAGGTTGAACAGGGAAGACTGATGTGGACCCGGAATAAGGAACTGTATTATACAGTTTTGACAGTATTTTAATATTTTTACATTACATGAAGCATAATGCGTCACGGATGCTAAGTATAATGTAGTCGCCACATAATACTGCATTGTAGCGTTTGGCAAAAACTTTCCGTTATAGACTAAAACTCACGCGATCGAAACCACTGCCATAACCTAATTAGTTAACATACTTTTTTTTTTTTTTTTTTTTTTTTTTTTTTTTTGACCTACTAAATCAAAATCCCAGATTCATGAGCTACAAAGTGTTCCAGTAAAGTACAAACATCAAACACAGGAACTGACTAAAGCCTGTACCCATGTTACAAGAATTATTGCGAAATTCCCACGTTTCAAAGGACGGTGCGCTAGTTTAATTTTTCCCGAGTTTTCCGGAGTTTTTCCGAGTTCCCCCCTTTTTACTGGAACAAGCGATCCTTCCCCGTCACCTCTGCGGTGGCTGTCCATAAATACAACTCTTTATCTTTTGCTTTCACACAACCCGCAATAATAACCGATGCTCCAGTTTTATTTTCGCATCATTTTATAAGAGGGTGTACTTACGTAAGTACCCAGCTGTGCTAACAGCCTTTAATATCTGCCCTGGTACTAAGCCCTGTAGATATTATTTTATTTATATAGGGTGACTTTGCAATCAGTATCCAATTTAATAAGCTCTTAGGACTTTAACAATACAACTTTATCTTAATTATTTCTATTCGTGGTATTTTTCGCGAAAAAAATTATTGAAAATCTATTTCGCGGCGTCCATATCTTAATTTTTAAAGGTTAAGGCTTATTTTCGCGCATTATTATGTTTATTAAGCTTTGCAGTTAACTGTGTGTACGTATTTTTCTATGAACAAAGTAAATTATCCTCGTGTGCCCATTTTGAAACCGCGTGCTGCGGATAAGAATAATAAGAAAAAAAAATTGGTTGTTTTACATAAATCGATTAAGTTACTGATTCTGAGTCGCTCCTAAAAATTTTGACATCGCTTACAAAATCACCCTGTATTTATTGGAGATGGAATAAAGATAATATATCTCAAGACTGAGTAACTAGCCGACCCTATCGTCTTGTCCTTAAAAATACAGTGTGAGTCACGTTAAAGTGTACATATGAAAATAGATGAAACTAGACCTAGTTTTATCGACAAAAAAGAGGTCAAAAAATTTTTGAGATTTTTTTTTAATTTTTTATAGAATTTTTTTTCTTCAAATTACTTATTGTAAAGAAAACGTAATAACTTTTAAACTAAGCGGTATATCCTGATAAAATAAAAACAGTAATAATGCTAAATAACAGGCAATACTAAAAAAATACATAAAATATACAAAAAAGGCCAACAAATAATAAAAAAATATACTTTTTGAAAAAAATCCGCTTAAAAATTCGTGTTTTTTTGGTTATTTGATAAATTTCTCCAAAAAATGCCCCTATAACCGGTAGTTTTTATTACTTTTTATTATTCTCTATCATATTACCTTCGTAAAACGAAAAATNCTCGTCTCCTACCGGCCCTCATGATTACCTACTTATGAAGCAGTCGCGTCGTGCGCTTCATTATATGCAGCGCTAGCTGATCCTCCCGGGAACGAGGAGTGTCATTTTCTTTNGTTTAAAAGTTATTACGTTTTCTTTACAATAAGTAATTTGAAGAAAAAAAATTCTATAAAAAATTAAAAAAAAATCTCAAAAATTTTTTGACCTCTTTTTTGTCGATAAAAATAGGTCTAGTTTCATCTATTTTCATATGTACACTTTAACGTGACTCACATTGTATATAGAAATCCACACCTCGTAGAACAAGAACGGTCCATTATTCTCGAATATGAAATGGTATTCGGAAACTTTTCCAATATTTGTTTATAAGAACTTAGGTACCGTGATAGCTACTCGAAAAAAGTCATTATTTCAACCGTTCTCAAGTTTTTCTCACATTATTATTATGCGACAGATTTTTATTTACTAAGACCGAGTTGCACACGTCATTTTACTTTAGCTTTGACAAACGTCAAAAATCTGTCAAACTTCATACAAAGAGCACCGGTCATTGTTACGGTTACATTAAGGTGGTGCAACTCAGCCTACGTATTCTGTTATTAAATTTTTAGATTAGTACCTACTTACTTGCTCTATGTAGAGGTAGGTATGGAGCTACATCAATTGAGTCTAAACTAATTTTATTTTAAACCTTGTTCATCTTATGGCATCCCACATAAATGCTTTTCTTCAATATGTTATTTGATATTACAAGATAAGCTAAGAAATGGTTACCTAACACCTCACGTTGCCGCGTTTCCTTAGAACAACGATCCCCCCGTCACCATAGCGCCATATGTCCATAAATACAACTCTTTATCTCCCTCACACGGGGGTTCCCAACATTTTCTGGACCATGGACCACTTTGATTTCTTCATTGTTAGCAAGGACCATGTCATATAAAAATATTATTAAATGATTCCGAAAATAAACTTATTACAAAACCTCTCAAATATTATTTCAATGGAAGGCAACTTATTTTTTGTGCAACACAAAGCAGGTATTAGACCTCAATCAAACCTGACGATGTGCATCCTCTAGTGCCTATTCACTCTCGTCTTGAAGATGCTGTTTTATAAAGGGAAAGACAGCAGCAGACTGTGAATTCCAGTCCCTAGCTGTTTGCATTATAAAAGAGCTAGCGAAACTGTTAAATACCAAATCAATTACATAATTACCAATGAATGAATGTGATTTTGAGCTAACATTTTTCTATACTATTTCGGTAAATCTAGAACTAAGACCATCTCCTGACACTCGAACGTGCTTTGCTTGCGAAGTTTAAATTCCTTCCAGATATTTAGACCCCTGTGGACCACCAGTGTTTCACGTACCAGGTTGGGAACCACTGCTTTACACTACCGTGATAATAACACTATGGCACATTTTGTGCCTTTTTACTGCTATAGCACCCGGGAGTGAATTTGAGGCAGTTGATGCTAAGTTTCGGACAATAAACGTCCTTTGGGAAGGTCACGGATTTTAGTTGGGAATTGTGTCGTTCTTAGCTATATCAGGCCTGTTCATCTCCGCGAGTTTACATCGAAAACAAAACACGTACGATGGCCCACCTACAGGATACTATTCGACAAGGCCTCACATACGAGCGAACATTGACTCACGCACGCGTATTCTTGTGTATGATGGAAGAAAATAAAGAAAATGGTGTACTAAATACTGTGCGGTATTTAACTGCCTAAATAATAATAAAAACACAGAATGTACTTTTTTAAGTTGCCTCAAGACACTGAGAGGTAAATAAGTAGTTAATATTATTCATGATAATTCATGCTAAATCATCTATTTCCTCCGCCATTTTCCGCAGTTTGGCACCTCACGTCACATCATTTTACCGAAGTCGGCCCTATAGCTTCGGCGTAGTGCCGATCACTGACGTTTGTCAACAAAATGGTGCTTGACAGGCTAAATTACGCCATATTGTTAATGACATTGAGCATAGATTTTTTTAAATACCTTCGCGAAGTAAAACTTCTGTACGTAGTACTTATTATTATTCTGTGGCTATATTGCGGCTTAAATTATTTATAGGCTACATAGGTTTGAAAAAAAGGCCCAAAAACAAAAGGTCCATATATACCTAAATCATGTAAAAATATCAGACGGTTCATTGATTATTATTCGGGTGGAGAAAATTTATTTGTAAGAGTGAAAACAGTCTACGAGTATACATGACGTCTTTCATATAACTTTGAAATTACTTAGGACTTCGTATTGATATTTATAAACATACAACAAAGTATAAATATACAAATTTTGCTTTAAAGAATGCTCATATAATTCTTAATTAACTTAGAAATAATTAAGAAAATAAACAAAATATACAGGTATAGTATAATATACATATAGTTTGTCTTTCACTTTGACTTGTTTAATTTAAGAGCAAACTTGTCGTAAATATTTATCACGAACTGAGAACTTAATTAAAAGCTAACAACTCGAAGTAAATTAACAATAAAGGGAAATTCAAAACAACAGTCTCGTACAGAAATAGGAACGTCTTCAGAAATCTCCAAGAGTTTCATAAGTCCTCAGTCATGAAATCAGGACTGGCATATTACGGGCGTTCTACTAAATTTCACAGTTCATTATTCAAATTTCGTCCCCATAATGTTCATTGTCTCGAAATCAACAGGTAAAAATAACGGCATGTTTCAGCAATTCGGACGAGCGTGGAGCATTCGCTCGGTCTCCGGGGATTTTTCTTTTTCTATTTTAGCTGAAAATATTTTCCGCAACAAGGAATTTTACATCAGTTGTAATAAATTGTGTGGAGCGAATCAGCGGATGAAACGCAGCTGGAGCTAAGCGAATGCGATGACATAAATCTGTGTTGAGTTTCAGCTAAAATGTTTGACAAAAGGGTACTTTTATACTACATGGAAGTTATGAAAAATATGAATCAGGCCTCAAGTGAAAATAAGGCTGAGTTTTACCATCTTACTTTGACCGTAACTATAACGATAACCGTTGTTTTTTTTTGTATGGAGATTCACAGATTTTTGACGTTTGTCAAAGTTAAAGTAAGATGGTGCAAGCCAGCCTAAGTTTGTGTAGACAAAATCCTAAGTTAATGCAATATAGCAAAGTAGTAGATTATATGAAATAGGGGCTCTATTAAATCGATACCACGAAGGTATATAAAGATATCGATAAACGTGGAAACGATTCTCGAAACTATTACTCCCGTGCGATAAGTGTTTCTCGCTAACACTCCCAAATGACTTTGGACATCTCTACCTGAAGACGCGATAAGTTTTGCGAAAGTCTTCAAATGAAAGTAGTCCCCTATGTGTGTCAGTTTGGCAATTCGAAGCGTTTACATAAGGTTGAGCGAGTGAATAGTTTATTATAGGTACAGCGTTTAACTCAATCAGTGCTTGAGTAGGAGCGGTACGAGAGGGAGACAATGACATATCATGACGTCACAGAGCATACAAATCTGAAGGCGATCTAAAGTCTCGCTGACGTTTGACCGTCACAAAAACACTCCCTTGCCACTCCCATAACTGAGGCACTGACTCAGTTAAGCTCTACAGTACAAGTACCTACATACAGGTTGTGGTTTTGTTAAACAACACCCATCTCAGGGGTGGTGATACACATGAAAGTAATTACAAGAAAAATATAAATAAAATGTTAACTATTACTTTATTAGTAAGAAACCTTGTTCAAACGTCTCCTAAAACTTTCGAGACGGTGCTTGTCACCGCTCGCACCACCCCCGCATACCCCGCTACACCACCGAGCACATTCGGCCGCCGCCCCGTGAGAGCGGGGGGACTGACCGATAGCTCGTCCGCGTAATAATAAAATTTTCCTGATGTCATGGATTTTTCAATGATAAGGTATTTTTTTATATTTTTTTTGGCATCAGTGTCGTGTATACTACCACTTCTGAGATGGGTGTTGTTTAACAAAACCACATCCTGTATGTAGGTACAGCTAGTAATTTTGGTCTGGTCGTTCCAGCCCTTAAAAAATATAGCTTTTCCCGCTACCTTCAGTGTGCAGCGCCCTTTTATGCATTTACATGACGCGAGCAGTCGTTTACGACATTTCAACGGGGACAAATCATTCTGTATGCGGAGTTTCGTTGAACGTAGGAATTCATTGGAGTTGTCAAAGTGCGTACATCCATCTTCGGGCCGTTTGAAATATGAGTGTTTCGTGTTTTACAAATGAGAAACGGTGAATTGGAAGTGGAAGGAGATAAGTTTTATTACGGATGCAGTTTGCAAGGTTTTGATTTAGGAAAATGGATTTTTCGGAGAAAATGGCCTTGCTTGGTTTGGTCACAATTTCATTTTTGTATACCTAAGTAGTAGTATTTGTATAAGCCCTTATTAAAGGCTTTGTATCCTGTATAATAGTACAACGTGGTCCGCACGGATTACCTAATTAGTCAGAAGCTATTCTTTAAAGGAAATGATGTAGACAGGGCGAAATCAAATGTTAATTTGTATATGGGGCGTGGAACATGTGATAATGGTTGCTTAGTTCACGTTAGTCGTATTATCAACTGGTACTGTGGCAGCTATTTTTTGTGATATTATGATTACCAAATTTTTCTAAAACTATTTACTTAATTAGCTGGTATAAAGTATTTCACTACTGTTTCACTTACATCAACATTGATCCCGGCGAAGGGAAATATTTTAGTCGCCGGCGTCTCAGTGGGCGAATATCTGTAGAACTCGTGGCGCCCTCTGTACCATTTGACGGAGTACAGAGGCGCGTCCGTCAGCTCGTACAGACACGCCAGAGTTGCGTCCGACCCCCGCTGGACGACTGGCGGGGATATCCGCAACTCTATGGCGCGGAGACCGCCTACACCTGGAAGGGAAGGTTGAATGAGATCTGGAAGTAAGTGATAAGGAAAAAATATACAATCTTAAGACTTAGAACGTGGCTGCAAATACAAAAATAAGATCAATGATAAGTTGATAACGATGTTCTAACCCATATATGCCCAGAGGTACGAAAACGACCAAAAGGTACAAGTTCTCTTGAGATGCCCATAAAAGAAACTTTAAATATGCCAAATTACATAAAAATCAGAGATTTAAATAGTTTCGTGCATTTATGGGCTAACGTAGAGCTCTACTTTTTTAGAATTCTGCATTAGGGCGCCTTCAAATTAGAGGCGTACTACGGTAACAAACGCTTATGATAGTGCATGGCGCTGCAACTGCGCTTCTTTAAAATATTTAAAAACTAGTAGTGGTGCTGCAAGCGAACTACAACGCCACTTTAATTTAAAGGCTATTATGTACGACCATTTCAGGATTATCTAACTCTCTTTAAAAATACCTCTTAAACATCAATTTTGCAATCAAATTTACCTCAGTTTTGTAATATGCAATTTATGTTTTATGCAATTCAGTTTTTCACACTAATCCTAAAACGAAGCTCGTAACCAGATTCAAACTCAAACATAAGTCAAACCTGTGATTGCCAGAATTTCATTTTAAACGTTTATTCTTAATACAGTGTTTACTTGGTCTAATACAGACTCTAGTTATCACTTTAGAATGTGGCAAATGCTTTGTAAACCGCAACTCTGTGGCCTCCCAACCATCGACCGCGAAGCAGATGTAAGGCTAAGAACTCATGGCGCGATATTCACCCGCGCCCGCGGCGGTTGTGGAATTGCGGTTTTATTTCAAAACTCACGGGACCGGTTATTTGCGCGGTTACGCAGCCGCCGATCATCGCCCGCAAACGTGGCGGGCGATAATTGCAAGACTTGCGGTTGCAAGACGGACAGTTAAGTCACTGGCACAAAATGGTCGCCCGCCAACCGATCGCAGAGTGCGCGGGCGAAAACCGCAAATGCTGTGCAGCGGGACCCGCATACAACCGCGCACACTGCGGGCGCAAACCGCTTCATGAGTTGTGCATTAATTTTTACTTAAGTATCTGCATTCTACAGAAGCTGCGGGCCCGCAACCGCCGCGGGCGCGGGTGAAAATCTTGCCGTGAGTTCTTACCCTAAGTTAACAAACCTCTTGACCTGAAATTTGAGGATTGTGCCCTAAATTTCGGACGCCTTACAAGATTTCGAAAGTTTAATTAAATTATTCGCACACCTAAACGTTTCCCGCTGCTTGTTTGGTACGTTGTAATGATTAAATTGCTCACAATGTGGGAGATATTATGAAATATTCATTTTTGTATTTGGGGCATTGTTAGGCCTAAAAATAAAAAAATAATAAAATACACCATCCAATTACTTATGTATCGAAATTTTCCTTCAATAAAATATAATATTGGGCTCGAGCCTTGTTCTTTCAGGAGTTTTTGAGATTATTTTTCACCCACAATAAATATAGAAGAAGAAATTTGCAGAAATATTTCGCATATTTTAAGGTTAAAACTTCCGCACAGTAAAGGCTATAAAAACGTTGTCTGACCGTGGAGTCATAGAATTCTACGATTGGACATAAGACCCATGAGTTGTTTAGTCATCATAGCACACGATAAGGGAATAAAGAAAAAGCTTGAGATTACAAAGTATACATTTAGAAAAGGTTTTTTGGTATTGTTTTACGTAATGCAACGTAGTGCGAAATGCAACGCAACGAAAATATCAGCTGAAACTCAACTGAAAATATTCCACACGTTAGGATGCTACCTATCGTTGACAAATAAATTAACCTTATCACCGTCACAAAAGCTACCTACTGAGTCCACATTGGTCCAGTGTACTCGCGACGCCTCTAACTGACAGAAATGGAAGCACATCGCCAGGAGAGCTACCCTCGGAGATGACACCCCACCGTGTACCTCGTTAGCGCAACCATGACCACTCTGACAAGAGTGCCCGACCAAGAAGATCGTTGACAAATACAGGAATCGCGTTCAGAGAACGTCGTTGATTTGTTTATCTCATGTTTATGGCTGATTTCTTAATGCTTTGTTATTACATTATCAAGTCAGTCTGAGACACAAACATGTCACAATTAATTTTTGTGTCACGAAAGCCACATCCCATCACTTCGCAGTGCGTCACAAATTGTCGCTTTACCCCACTCACCTGCAAATCAGGCATATTGTCTGAAATTGCTGAGGTTTCTGGCACATTTTTGTCTTAATAAATGCCTTTTTCTTACAATGCGGATTTCGGATTCTCGGGATGCGGATTTCGTCCGCATGCGGGCTGCCCGGATTTCATTATTTCATAAGTCATGTTTTATCTATTGCGCCAGCTACATACACGCAACTAGCCTTTGAAATCGTTGGCATCCTTTTAAACTAAGACTACTCATGATACATGTTCATGGAATTTACTATACAGGGTGTTAGGTAAATGGGTATATGAGCCGACACTAGCCCATGTTAACATGGGCATATAAATGGTATGTTGAAGTCAGAAAATTGATATCTTCATTTTAATTATTTTAATTTTCAAACAAATGGGATTTTATGAAATTTATTTTGTATGAAAATTAAAAAAAAATAAATGATGATATCAAGACTTCACCATNGGGTATATGAGCCGACACTAGCCCATGTTAACATGGGCATATAAATGGTATGTTGAAGTCAGAAAATTGATATCTTCATTTTAATTATTTTAATTTTCAAACAAATGGGATTTTATGAAATTTATTTTGTATGAAAATTAAAAAAAAATAAATGATGATATCAAGACTTCACCATACCATTTATATGCCCATGTTAACATGGGCTAGTGTCGGCTCATATACCCATTTACCTAACACCCTGTATACCATGAGTAGTCTTAGTTTAAAAAGATGCCAACGACGATTTAATAGTCACCTTGTAGGTATACACGCTACATATTAGAGAGACCAGTGGCCTAATTCACGTATTTTGAAACAGTCAAAATATCGTTGACGTTTAGAAGTCGTCCTATTGAAAAACAGTCCATCCGTATTGAATTGACGTGTTATTTCGATAGAACGATTACTCTATAGGATCGCAACTCAGCGATTTGTCACTTGACGTTTAATCACTGGCACCAAACTTCAAAATAAGTAATAGGTGAATACCGCGGAGGCACTGTCGATTATGGATAAAAACGAAATCGAAACAAAATCGGGCGATTAATAGGTACGTGAATACGAAAAGTGACAAATCGCTTGCATATCGTTGAAGTTTTGATACGTAAATTATGTCACAGATCCGCACGCGTGCCGCAATCCGCAACACCAGAAAAAAGGCGCTAAATGTTCCCTCTAAACAGACTTCATGGCCATCCTAACGGAAAAGAAACGTCGTTTGTCCCTTGTAATAAGGATTAATTGTAAAACGGGCGCGGCTTATTTTTTTACATTCCAGTGGACTGGCCTTTGTTTCGGGGTCGACACTGTTTGGGCGCAAATGGATGATGCCGTGATTAAGTGCAGTGACCTCTTGCTGCTAACTTCACAAGCAAATTGGGTCCGCAAAGACTTTTGCCTTGCCGATTACGGTACTAAAGCTGTATTTATATTTTTTGTCTGACGTTAGAAGTAGGTAGTAATAGTTTTACAAATTGTTAAGTTCAATTTTTAAGGTCATTATTAAAATCGGTTGTGTTTTCTGACGTGTGGCGTCGTGACGTATCAGAACAGCGATTTTCGGTGGTTGGCTTATCGATTAAGCCTAGGCGCAGATCACCAACTTTCAATCGGTGTAATGTACGCACTTTCATACATCTCCATACTGATTAACAGCCCGACCCAACTATCGGCCATCTAAAAGCGGACTTTTGTCTGCGCCAAGGCTAAGCAAACAGAGAGTCCATTGATGATCACGATGATGACATAACAGTTCGCAGAACTTCCCAATGACTAAGTACGAGTATTTTTGTAGACAACTGGAGTGTCCTCAAACAATATCAAGGTCATCACATAAAGCGGTCTCATCTTTTACACAAGCACAAATCTCCATTTATACATAATATACAAAACCCGAATGATAAAAAATATTAACAATAATCCCCGGGGGAAACTTTGTACGGAATTATCAAGGGCAAGACTCCCTTTGTTTGAGTTTCTTTCGTTAGCAGCTACGTAGCTACTTAGGGGCTGCGCAACCTCAGATACATTTTTTATTATTAGATTAGAATAGGTATAATCCATGACCATATTTATGTGTTTCTATGTAACGTATTTGTACTGTAGGTCAAGCGCTTAACTGAATCATTGCTTGAGGTATGAGGGTGGTACAGGAAATGTGGTATTGACATTTTATGAAGTGACAGAACATACCAATCTGTGGGTCTAGACAAAGTGCAAATTATAATCGTAAACCAGTCGCAAAGTGGTCGAAAAGCCCCTTTTTTGTATGGAGTTTTGACGGATTCGATTTTCGATTCGATCAAAAAGTGCGTTTTGTCTAGGGGGGCTGAAGCACATTTGAAGTCTCGCTGACGTTTGATGTCAGAAAATCACAATCCCGTACCGCCCTCATACCTCAAGCAATGACTCAGTTTTACTTATGTGCTAAACTTATAGTGACTGAATTTCTTGCGCTGCTTAATCTCATAACTGGCCCACATTGTTGTCCCAAAATATTTCACATAAGGACGTGTAAAAGCACTCTTTGCATTTAATATGTTTAAGTTAGTTATCTAGTGCTCATAGCACAATTGATTAGTTTGGGACTAGATTGGGAGTAAAATGTCTAAGGGTAACCAAGGATATTATAGCCTCCGGTTTCCTATTACGCTTAGGTAGCGCCTAATGGAGTGGAGAAAATAAGCGAAGGTCTTAGGTGAGTACACATTATAGTGTACTTCTATCATAAAGACATTTTAAACTTTTTGTTTCACAAGAACTACATTGAACACTTACTTACCTACACCTTTATTCATAAAAAAGGTAGAGTGATACGAAGCACTTTGTAAGTGACCTTAATGTAAAGAGCTAATAAAGAAAATTATAGACATCGGGAATGTTCAAGTTAATTTAATTAACATTTAATATTCTTGAACAGATATTGAGCCAATGTGTGCATGTGCATCGGTATGTGCACATACCGTACAGCACAGCTAAGGACATCCACCCACAAGGTGAACCGACGACCTGATAAAGGTAGCAGGAACACGTTGGATGCCAAGCAAACTTGGCGATGCATTGTAGCAGACGAGGCAAAGAAAATTGTCAAGACTTGGAGCGAGACCAAACGCGAAGCTCAAGACCGAACGCCATGGAGGACTGTTTTGGACGCCCTTTGTTCCATCTAGGGGACATAGGACCTTAAGTCAAATCGAAAAAAACCACTGTCGAATTCCGAATCAAATAAGCATAACCACATTTTAATATGACTTCCAAAGCATTTTGTATTAAAAACACAATAAGGATTATCACATAGTCGGATTACGTTTTCCGTAATAGTACGAGCTTTTAATTTACATACTAAAAACTTTCGGGTACACAAACTGTTTCATAATTTCAACGAATTGTTACAAAGGCTAGTCGGAATATTTATGTATGTTTGGAGTTATTTAAATGAATGTTGAAACTTTGTTCATTTCGGACGTTTTAAAAAAGGTTTACATTTTATACAGCGCAGGTATTTGAAATCATTTCAAAATATAAAATGTACACGTTAGATAGGTATAATGAGGAAGAAACAAATAACTTTATTCAAAATCAATATAATAATAATTATGAACTTTGTAGGTACATAAAGTTATTAATTATTAACATAGTTACGTAAGCTTCATTTATGTTATACTCGATATCGAATTTTGCTCATTACAAACTACGTAGGTAGATACAATTTATTGTGAATATTATACCTTTGACAATAAATAATTTAAGTGCATTGTCGAGAGCATTTCTGAAGAATATTATTTAGTCAAGGCGCAGACCACCTACTTTTAGTTGGCCGATAGTTGGGCCGATTCTAATTTGTTTGAAGAATCGGCCGATATCAAATCGGTGTAATCTGCACTTGTACATGGCCATTTAACAGCCGACCCAACTATTGGCCAACTAAAAGTCGGTGGTCTACACCTAGGCTAAAAGTGCTATTTTGCGACAAATAATAATAGTCAGTGTGCTGTCGGATTGTACAATCGCTACAAACCAAACATTTTTTCACTATTCTCCGAATCAAAAACTGTGTAGGACGTCCCTTATTGATATTCTACACACTTCTTTTTCCAAGAATCGTTGAATAACAGTCCCCACGCTATAGCCTCACGTTAAAACCTTTGCAAATTAAACAAAGCTAACATCTGAAAATACAAACAAATCGTTATACTTCAGCGGAGTGAATCCGAAGCCACCTGTGCCCTAGGGACGAGGGTTACCACCTGTCCGGGTATTATAGGACACGAGTTTGGACATTTTTATTTACCTGCCTCTAGCGCAGATAACTTAACTTAATTTTATCAACTAGTTTAGCATGGATCTAAAATATGAGTATATTGCTGTAAGCCTTTCGAAGCATCATAGTGGTTTTACATAAAGTATGCTCACTGTGGGAATCGTCGATCCGATAATAATATGTAAGAGCCTATGCACACGGCGTTTTTTTAAGCACGCCGTCGACGCGCGTTTGTAGCGATACCTACACTACACGCGAAAGTTGGAATCAATCTGTGGAAAAAACTTTTGTAGGAAAAAAGCGCGCATCGTTTGCCCGTTTCAAATAGGTACGCCATAGGGCCGAGTATAAAAAAAGAATGAATACTGTAAAAACATCCTCTGAGTTAGGATCTCGAAGGATGTTTTTACAGTATTAATTACCATTAGTTTTACCGTTTAAAAGGCTAGTCCCTGTTTATGGTAGCAATTTTTAACGTCATAGGTATTTTGGATTCTTATATTATCCGATAAAATGGTCACCCTACTAGGGATGAGCTTCTTTTAATGGAATTCTTCGGCCATATTTTCTTTTGAGAACAAAATCATTCACTTTAAGGCGTTTTTTGTTACTTCGATTTTATGTTGAACCTCATTGCGATAAATGGATGCTATCTGAATGTTTGAAGAAGGTCTAAGTAGTGTGACATTGATTCAGAGGGTATTTGATTTACTTAGAAAGAAGAGAAACTGAAGAATTTATTTATGTTTGTTTGGTTTTTAATGCGCTAATCTCAGGAACCACTAGACCATTTGGGATTGATACTTCATTTATTATGGATGGCTATTTAAGGCTTGGTATTTCTGCTAAAGTAGGTATTTCGCGCTGTCAAAATCTGCGCGCGCAATACTTCGCCGAAGACAGCACGCCAAAGAGCTCTCGCGGCTACATAGTATAGAAATACGCAGTTTAGAAATACGCAGTTGGTTAGGTTAGGTTGACTTCCTTCCGTTCAAGCGTCACACTCACAGCACTTTCTAATACAAATCATATCCAAGTGATACAAATTAAAACAACTTTCAAAATTTTTGGGAATATATTTTAGAATCGAATAAATATAGAATATAAGTCTAGAGATGGAACGGATAGTTGTTTGGCCGGATACCGGATACCGGATATCCGGCCAGCTGCTAGGCCGTGACATGTCGTGACGAGTTTAGCGCCGCAAAGGTGCTTCGAACGCGATCAGTGGGGCTATTAGCAGGCCTCCGTCACTCGCCTATGCCGGCCGAGATAATTACCTACAGCGCGCGACAACTTCAAGTTGCAAATCAGTCCGGGCCGCCACGCGCCTGTTTGCACACGCGTATTTCTATACACGCTCGGTCGATCATCGTCGCAATCAAGGTTTATTGTTCCAACAGCACTGTTATTCTTCTTTAATGAAAAATTGTAATATTTAGGAATAATAATTAACTGTAGTGATTTAAATAATAAAAAAAAACTACACTTTTTAAATAATAAATTATTTTGAAATACTTATGACAAAAAACTTTAGCAAAAAAAGTATTTTAGCTAATAAAAACATTAACTTTACTTCACCGTGTCTATTTTCCGACACTNTGTGTGGGAACCTGCCTCACATTAGGTAAGGTAAATTTAATGAAAACCTCATTTTCGCCATTTTCTCTGCTACCCGGCCTTAAGTAACATATTTTTTTAATAACTAGGCTTTATAACACCATGCTACGACCAAAGGAGCGGGGAAAATATTCAAACTATTTTCATGTTAGCAAAGTCGCGGGCACAGCTAGTTCTATATAAAAATACCCAATGACACAAATACATAGATACGTCAAAGTTAGCTAAAGCATTACTTAGTAAACTTTTTGTTTTCTTAACTAAGTTAGTAATGTCAAAGGCAAAATAAAATGGATAGAATAACGATATCGTCGTAACTTCATCAGACGAAGTTATTTAAAGGAAAAAGTTACAAAACAATTTAGGTTCCTAACATATTTTGTTTCTTAATGAACTGTTTTTTTTTAACATTTGTGTTATTCAATACTTTACTATATAATCTAAATTATATAACTCAACGGTGACTGACTGACTGACATAGTGATATCAACGCACAGCTCAGACCACTGGACGGATCGGGCTGAAAGGCATGCAGGTAGATGTTATGACGTAGACATCCGCTAAGAAAGGATTTTACGGAACTCCACCCCTAAGGGGGTAAAACGGGATCCACGCGTACGAAGTCGCGAGCGGCCGCTAGTTATTATTATAAAGCAAAGTCGCTTTCATGTCTGTCTTTCCATGTATGCTTAGATCAGAAATACGTAACGGAATTTGATTTTTTTAATAGATAGAGTGATTCAAGAGGAAGGTTTTTAAGTAACATTGTACCTGTGCGAAGCAGGGGTGCGTCGCTAGTTTATAGTAAGTTGCCTGTTCAAAATACCTGAGTCAATTAACCACAACGTGAACACATTCATGGGCAGGCCTCCCACTAGGTGGACCGACGATCTGGTGAAGGTCGCGGGAAGTACCTGGATGCAAGCGGCGCAGGACCGGTCTTTGTGGAAATCCTTGGGGGAGGCCTTTGTCCAGCAGTGGACGTCTTTCGGCTGAAACGAACGAACGAACGAACGAACGAACACATTCATAGTGATGGACGTGTCTCTACCGAGTGACGCCAGCGACTGACGGACTGACACTCTTCACTTGACACGTGACTGAAACTTGACACGTGACTGAAATCGCTTGCTAAGTCGTACACTATTGTGGTGGACCCACTTCTAACATAGCATATCACAAATTACGCACCTAGCCTACCTAGGACGCCAGCTACACATCAAAATAAAACTGTGGCATGATATTATTAAGGCTGGGTGGCACCATCTTACTTCAACTTTGACAAATCTCAAAAATCTGTCAAACTCCATACAAAAAACACCGGTCTAAGTCTGAGTTACACCACCTAACTTTGATAACCGGTGTTTTTTGTATGGAGTTTCACAGATTTTTGACGTTTGTCAAAGATAAAGTAAGATGGGGCAACCCAGCCTTTGTTTTAAAAGGTGCTCTATTGCAACAAAAAAATAGCCTGATCTCCAGACAGCACTATTTCTGTTTTGGTACAGTAGATTGTACCTATATTAAGAGTAATTCTATCAGAAAAAATCGTGATATTCAACATTGTTTTTAGAATCACAAAGATTATTTTGCTTTACTTTTATCCAGCAAAGAAAGCACCTAGATTGACGTAAACTTCGATAATGTTCCTGACTTTCAACTGGTATTTTATCGCAGACTTTTCCCTCAATATTGCAGTTATAGATCGTATCTCAGAACCATGTTCACGATAATAACCCAACTTTGCTAGCTTAGAAAGTTGCTAAAGAATTTTCTTAGGAAAATATCGTATAATCCAGTGGGTTTATTTGAAATAGCCGGCCAAAGTACAGGCGACGGCGCAGCAAGCGATTTTTTCACCTTTCACTATGAATTAACGTTCAAAATCGCTTATCTTTTTCTTTATTTCGAATTAGTTTGTGCCGTTGACTGTCCTGTCCCGTATTCTATTAAGGCAAACTAGAACAGGACAAGATTCATTAATAATTTATGTCTAATTGGATTTCTTTCGACTCTATCCCGAAAGTTCCTTATAAGGAACATTGACCTAGTTTAGTTTAACTGCTTTGGATGGCCGTTTGGTTGTGTGGAACTGTAATCAATAGCTAGTCAGTTTGCCTGGTTTTTGGCTAGCTAAAAGCAAATATAATAAAGATAAATAAAAACATTATTTTAACTTAATTTTCCCAAAAGATAAGAAAACATTTAAATAGCATCTTAAGAGCTAATTTTTATGAATTGTTTTGAAGTAAGCATATTTAGCAAGTGTTGATTATAGAAAGATAATTAATTTTGTTTCATTTCTTCCGTTACCTATCATAATTAGTCTAAACAATGACTTTGTCTTAGAAAGAGAGCGAAATCTTGATATTAGCTAGGTACTTAAATAAAAAAAGCCTTATCATTCATTAGGACACATAATTATAATGTTTTAAAATTGAATTAAAATTAATAGTAAGTACCTATCACTGAACTGCACCCCCCCCCCCCCTGCTGCCCTCCTATTTGCGTGTTCCCGCCGACGGACAGGCACTTTACGGAGTGCTTCTCCTTCGGCGGTTGGGCGCAGCAACGTCAAGGGACCCGCTGAAAATCAGTGTCGAGGCATTCCCACGGCGTGCCCCGATTAATGCTGAGCGGGCTCCTATTTGACAGCAGGGCACAATGTTTTTAATTTTGTAATTTGTGTAAATTTTAATGTGATGTCGCCCTTTTTGTCAAATAAAACATTTTATTATTATTATCTCTTTATTCAATTTCCTTCTTATTTTTAATATTTTTTTTACAATGTAAATTATAAAAAAACTAAAAATACATTATAAAAAAAATTCTTAAAAATAGTCAATCCGCTGGTAGCGGAGCAGGGCCCAAGCTACCGGTGGTCAGGGTCACAGGCTGAGGAACCTCCGGACAATGCGTGCCGTGCTGAGGATCACCGCTTTTTGAATCTGACCCTTGAGCCAACCATCTAGCGAGAGCTTCTTTAGATGTTGGTCGAAGCTCTTCGCTATTAGCCCGTTCGCCGAGACAACTATCGGGACAATGATCGTCGAGTCAACATCCCACATGGCGGTCACCTCGTGGGCCAAGTCAAGGTATTTGCTTTGTTTTTCCTTCTCGGCCTTCACGAGGTTTTCGTCATGCGGGATGGTGATGTCAACGAGCACTGCCCGACGTTGGGATCGATCAACCACCACAATATCAGGTTTATTACAGACAATAGTCCTGTCTGTGATGATAGACCGATCCCAATAGAGCAATGCATGACCATTTTCAAGAACTGGCACCGGCTGGTACTGGTAATATGGCGACTCAGATTCAAGAAGGCCGTACTGAAGAGCAAGTTGCTGCGTTTTGGTGCGAACAACTTGAGATCATCCATGTAGAGCAGGTGACTAATGACCTCACCCCCTCTTCGAAGCCGATAACCAAGCCCTGAATCCTTTAACAGAGTGCTAAGAGGATTCAGTGCTAGGCAGAACCATAAGGGACTCAAACTGTCACCCTGGAAAATGCCTCGCTCAATCCTTATGAAGTTCAATGGATCAGGAGACCTCTCACTACCACCTGGCTGCCGAAGGACTGTAGTCCACTGCCCCATGCATGAGCTTAAAAAGGATCTCAGAGTTGCATTTACCTTATACAACTCTAAAATCCTCTCTAGCCATGAATGAGGCACCGAATCATAGGCCTTCTTATAGTCAATCCAGGCAGCAGAGAGAGCTTTCCTGCTCCGTCGAACTTGTTGGCTAATGGTCATGTCTATGAGGAGGAGCTCTTTAGTACCACGAGACCCAACCTTACATCCATTCTGAGCAGGGGCCAAGATATTGTTCGCGACAATATGCGTATTAATTTTTGTGGTCAGAATAGATGTAAGGAGCTTGTAGATGGTAGGCAAGCATGTAATCGGTCTGTAGTTTTTTGGGTCCATGGTACTACCAGATTTGTAGAGCAAGGTGGTGACACCGGTAGTCATGAAGGCTGGAAGGGAACCGAGCTCGAGGGCTTCTTGGAATTGTTATTATTACTGGACTTATGCGTAAAGGGATCACTTACCGTCTATCACTTAATTAAATTAATAAAAAGGCCAAGCGTACTTAAAGTTAACCCCTACCCTTTGGTACATACATAACCAAATCTATTACACCAGCCCCTTTATTATTTCAAAGAAAACTGCGGAATTGCGAAGATAAAAAACGCTTAAGCAGCATTGTACTAATTGATGTGGTCGCTAATTACGGGCCCTTCGTTCTTAGGAGAGAAAGGGACAGAGATAAAGTTAGAGCAGTGCTTTGTTTAGGTTGTGATAAAATGATGAACTATGCTAATATTTTTTGAGAAAATAGCAACTCCAAAATAAGTCCGTAGCTTCGGCAGTATGGATTCAAGTTTATTCCTAAAAAGTATTTGTCGTACATTCTTTATTAAAAACACGTTTCTTACCAAAAGCACTAACTAAATTTTCTTATTTCATTCTTGTAAGTTTTTTGACAAACAGATACTTTCTCAACTGTATTTAGTATCTCTGTGCCAAAATTCATAAACGACATAAAGTCTCTATACTTCCCTATCAAATTCTAATTATTTATTAGTATGTAGTATGTATAACTTGCTTTACCACCATTTTGGAATAACTTAAGGGCTGGTTCTTAGAAGAGACTCATGTCCGTTTTCACCATCAATCCCTAATTTTTAAGTGACCCCTATGGTACAAATGACAGGAATTTTGTTTTCACTTTCATTTAGTCACTTTTGTCAGCGTCTTAAATAATATCTAAAATAGTAAGACACGGGTCTTAACGCGACGTGTAATAATGAGTTACATTATGTACTCACGGCTTAACATTTCGGCTGCTACAACTTCTACTGTCGTGGTCACAACTTATTTACGTGGTCTTAATATTTTAATTGAAATGGAACGCGAAAGTTTAAAATCTTATCTTATAATATAGACAAGTTTTGTATTTACTTACCTACAACATCTAGTCGTGCTGTAGATATTGAGTGAGGGTAGGACGGCGCATTGAGTATCACCTCGCAGCTGTAGTTCCCACTCAAACTGGTCCCCACCCTGACGAGGATTACGTGCGTCTCGTTCGATCTTAACCTCTGTGAAAGAGACGGCATGATGTAAGATGTTCGAGAAATTCAAGATTTTCCTCAAGCGTTCAACTTCGATTTTCCTAAAAAAAATAGATTGCCTGTCTTAAACAATGTTATTCCAAGTATTTACAACTATTAAATACTTCAGGAAGGTAAAATTTGTTTTCACAAACATTATTTTATGATAAAAGCGGAACTTAATAAACTTCAATCAATCTCCGCTATCGCTACAGACAATCAAAAATCTTTATTAGCTTAAGCGCAGACCACCGACTTTTTGTCGGCCTATGGTTGGGCCCGAATCTAATTTGTATGACATCGAAATCGGTGTAATGTGCGCACGTCCATATATGTCCATACTGATTAACTGTTCAACTAAACTATCGGCCAACTAAAAGTCGTTGGTCTGCACCTAAGCTTACTTAGATTTTGGCTCGAACCGCCAGACAAAGTGACAAAGTGACAATCGTGACAAATTCAGTTTCGCAATCGCTTCACGGAGCAAATTAAATACGTTAAACAATCTAGCGAAGCGATCAAGTAATTCAGTAGGTAGGTATATTACGAAAGTTACTAAGTTAAACTGTCATTGGACCCGCAAAGAAATTAATCAATAGAACATAAGAGGAGTTCGAAGTTAAGGTTCGATTGACTGATAAAAGGCGGAGAGGTGAACAGACGACATCGTAAAGGTAGCAGGAAGGCGCTGGACGCTAGCCGCTACCAAACGGGTGACATGGAAAGCATTAACGGGGCCTATGTTCAGCAGTGGACGTCCTGTGACTGATATCTCATCTCATCATCATTATCTCACAAGAAGTCCACTGCTGAACATAGGCCTCCCCCAATGACTTCCACATCGCACGGTTGTTGGAGGCCTGCATCCAGCGCCTTCCTGCTACCTTTATCAGGCGGTCGGTCCACCTTGTGGGTAACACCACGATAAAATGGTTTACTTACATCAATCTTAATTCCACTAACAGGAAATACTCTAGTCGACGGCGATTCCAGCGGCGAGTATCTGTAGAACTCCTGCGCGCCCTTGTACCACTTAACCGAATAGACACCGTAATCGTGGTGGTTCTGGTATATACAGTCCATAGTCACGTTCCTCCCTTTCTGAACGACACGCGGCGTGATCTGCAGTTGCTCAGTACGGAGGCCGCCCGCTTCTGCGAACAAATGAGAAGAAGCTTAATTTGGTTACGCTTAAAAAATGTTTTGTTCATTTCTTTATTTGATAAGGGTTATTAGGTTATCTTGATTTTAAGGCATATTTTGGGTGAGTTAATTTTGGACGCGGTTTTTAGAGGCTTCAGTCTGTTTGTTATTTCGTAAAAGATGTTTTCGGAATCAGAGAAAAGTATTTTTCTTTTAACAGAAAACTAGTGCCAGATTATATTAGCGTCAGACATAGCTAAATGGAATCAATGCTGCTACGAGTATAGCTTAACGTGCTTTTCGAGATCCTAAGACTGAGGAGGGGTCTAGATCTGATTACATAAGCTTTTTTCTCTATAACATGACCTAACCAAAGCTCGCGGATCGAAAGCTCTCCAACACAAATCATGGAGGTTATAAAAGAAAACAAGTTTACGATAGCAATTTCAGATTGTAATACCTACATTACTGTCTTTAATTTACCTTTTGCGAAAAAATATGAAAGTTAATCAAAATATCAACACTAAATTACCACAGCTATTTCCCTTCTAAGCTCACCACACAAGCGTACCGTTATTTTTCAATATCGAAAACTCAAACAAGCTGTTCATCAATTTCCAGAATCCAGCATTTTCAGCTAGCAGAGAAGTTAATATCACTCGATCAAAATTGCAAAACCAAAATTGTATTGCACTAAAACTGGGTAAAATGAAAGTGGGCACATATGGAACCTTAACGAGAAGCGAAATGAATGCATCAAACGGTAGCCCAGATGAAAAAAACATTATTGAGTAAGCTTGTTTGATATCGAAATATTTTGAACTGGTAGGTAATAAAAGTAAATATTGAAAATTATGTTACAATTCATTTTTGCAATGGCATACGGGTTTAATTAGATACAAGTGAAAATCTTTGTGTCCTAGGAATCAGGTTAGAATCATTTGTCGGCCTTTTGGTATAGTGGTTCAGAACGGACTCTATGTCGAGAGGTCCCGGGTTCGTTTCCCGGTCGGGCAGAAATTGAAATGATGGATTTTAATTTCTGTGACGGGTCTATAGGCCAGTAGAATTAAACACAAAAATTGATTAAATCGGAAATAATTCCTACAAAAGATTTTTTTGCTTTAATGGCTTCATTGGTTGCCCATTAAGAATCTCCTAAGTTTTCGACTTCGACGGAGTTGTGCTTAAGTGGTGGGGGACCCGAAAGGGGCGTCTTTTCGGTTTTCCGGTTATACCGCGTAAAGGACTTACCCTATCGAAAAGTGGTCTTCATGACGGTTGAAGGGCACTTAATCCTGCATTGAATAAGACCAAATTCAAATGTTTTGGACAAACCGTTCCCGCGCTAAAGTTCGGAAAAGTAGAAAATATACGTATAATTAAAGACCCTCTCCACGTCCAATGGCTTGTTACCCACAGGCTTCCAAGTCTTGAAAAGGGCCACCTCAACCAGTGTAACCCTATCAAGGCTTACGAGCTTGATGCGCCTATCCTTGTGCGTCCCAGCCGTTCCTTAACTGCGGTCGGTGCACCTCTTCCTTACACTCTCCTGAATGACCCTGTGTTACATACTGTGGTTGTTCCTCTTCCTTGCAGCCTCCTGCACGACTACGTTGCCTAGCCGTATGCCTGGTCCAAGGTTCGACGCCACAAAATCAACTTCGCACGCGTGAAAATAGTTTAAATACAATTTTCCGTGCTTGCAATATTTTTCTTTACTGCTTCGGCTCTATTAGTCGTAGAGTGATTGTATATATCCTAGAGCTTTCCTCAATTTATGAGCTATTCAACACAAAAAATATTATTTCAATCAAACTATCTCTTGAGATTAGCGCGTTCAAACAAACAATCAAAAAACTCTTCAGCGTTTTAATATGAACTTGTTGTTGTTGATTTTTGGCGTCAAACCTTAGACCAGGCATACGGCTAGGCAACGTAGTCGTGCAGGAGGATACAAGGAAAAGGGGCAGCCACAGTAGGTAACACAGAGTCGTTCAGGTGAGTGCCAGGAAGAGGTGCAGCAACCGCAGTTAAGGAACGGCTGGGACGAACAAGGATCGGCGAATCCAGCTCGTATGCCTTGATAGGGTTACACTGGTTGAGGCGCTCCTTTTCAAGACTTGGAATCCTGCGGGTAACGAGCCATTGGACGTGGAGAGGGTCATTAATTATACACATATTTTCTACTTTGCCAAACATTTGCACGAGAACGGTTTGTTCAAAACATATGAATTTGGTCTTATTTAATGCAGAATTAAATGCCCTTCAACCATCAGGAAGACCACTTTTCGATAGGGTAAGTCCTGTACGCGGTATAACTGGAAAACAGAAAAAGCGCCCCTTTCGGGGGCCCCCACCACTTAAGCACAACTCCGTCGAAGTCGAAAACATAGGAAAGACTCTCCTAATGGGCAAACAATGAAGCCATTAAAGCAATAAAATCTTTTGTAGGAATTATTTCCGATTTAAAAGCTAATTCTACTGGACTACTAGGTGTTTTCTAGATGTATATTAAGTATGTATTTACAAAAAAATATATTTAAGTAAGTATGTTAATATCCGTTGTAGTACACCCATAGTAGGTACAAGCTTTTCTTAGTTTGAAGCTAGCGGCGCAGTGTAAATGTCTAAGGATATTTATTATTATTATTATTTATTATTATTTTAGCAAGTTATTTCAAATTCCATATACCTATTAGTACATTTAAGTTCCCCTAAAATTCAAATAAGTAATATTATGATGGCATCAAAACCTTATCCAAAATGAACACATTATGATGATCATTAATTTTATTTGCACAAACAAAAAATATATTACGTAAAACCACGACATAGTTACAATTATTATTTATCTCATTCCTTCGAATACATCATAATATATCAATTATGGAATCACCAAAAAATAATAGATCGTCCAAAGGAAAGAACCAAGAAAATGAACAGCAAATAATTGAGTGCGCGAATAAATCCACTAGCAAATAACATATATCTTGGGAATCAAACCGGTTATCTTGGCAGACGACGGCCTGAAAAACGTATTAATCCTTGCTAATAAATAACGTCGCCGCCAAAAACCCGGCAACAAAGCCACTTGGAGCGGGCTATCATTAGCGAATCGCCCCACAGTAATCTGCCTTAAGAATAATCCGCTATAAAATGTATTTGAGACCGTTTCGGCTACTTCTATCTTGTAAATGAGTTTCTGAAGTGGGTTATTTTTAGAATCATTCATACAATAAAAGATCTCTGACATTGAACACTTAGAGGGGACAACTTTTTATAAAAAAAATGGCCAAGTGCGTGTCGTGCCACGCGCAGTGTAGGGTTCTGTAGTTGTCCGTCGTTCACACAATATATATCAGAAGCAAGCAATTACTTCATCTAAAATTCCTTGTCAGGACTACGGAACCCTAAAAAGGTAAATCCACTACATCGACACTAACGCACATATTCACAAACATTACTATGAGGTCTCACAGTGCACGTGGACGCACAGGGTGACACACGAGCCAATTACAGAGCTCTATTCAACGCTGTGCTTTCGTTTAACTTTGGTCAGACAGATAAATTAAGGCGGTGCGTAAATTAGAACAATGTTATACTTAACATAGAGTTACATATTTTTTATGGGACAAACAAATAGAGAGATCACCTGATGGTAAATGGAAATGCAGGCATTAGTAATGCCTGCGTTTCCATTTACTTTTTTTAGTTTTTCATGCCGCATTACGAATGCGTTGCCGATCTATCTATACTATAATATAAAGCTGAAGAGTTTGTTTGTTTGTTTACTTGAACGCACTAATCTCCGGAACTGCTGGTCCGATTTGAGAAATTCTTTCAGTGTTATTTATCGAGGAAGGCTATAAGCTATACAACATCACGCTACAATCAATAGGAGCAGAGCAACAATAAAAATTTTTGCGAAAACGGGTTTTCACGCGTACGAAGTCGCGGGCACAGCTAGTAATATATAAATACGCTCTCTTCTTGAAAGATGGATTGTAGACATAAAATGAGTAACCCAAAAAATAATAACTACCATTAAGATCCATATTCTCGCCATCTAGATCTACGTATGTCAATAGTCCGTAGCCAGAGTTAAGACAACACATACTGAATGTGCCAAAATATTTGGACAGCAGTGTTTCTTGGACCGGTAAAATTGATATCCACTTTAGACGTTAGGCGATTGCCAGTTTGCCAGTTATGCGGTTTGCACAACTCGAATAACTCTAAGGCCTTGTAGAACTTCCTTTGTGTATTTCGTCAAGATTGGTTAGACTCAAATTTTACTAACATTGTAAATCTATTGTTTTCTACTCAGAGTAAATAGACACAATTCTGCTCAATGTTTTACGTAAATATTTGATCCTTTTAGTGTCCTAGCATTGGAGAGTTAAAATCAATTTTATTGTCCGTAAAAAGACGATTTCACAAAGCCGTCGTGCGGCCCAATTGAGCCATGTAAAAAGAGGTAAATCCAATCTTCGTTTTTAAAACCAACACTATAGAAAAAAATACAAAGAATTGACTGACAAGTTGACAGACAAATGTTGCAACTAAGTTTTCTCTTAATTCCTCCTTAAGAGAAAACGTAGTTGCAGCATACGAGTAAGGAACAAAGGGATATCTAAATATTAATTCATGTACTGTAACAAAGATATTTAGCATCAGCTGGAGCTAAAATTAATATTCCATTGTTAAGCTAAAGCCTATCATTTAATTCACATTTCTAAGCCACATTGCGGTGTTTTGGATCCCCGAAGCTGGGTATATTACGACAGAGGTTGTATTCCGAATAATATTTCCATATTTTCGTCCGTCTGTCGCTCTCTCTCATCACACCTAAAGGTGTGTGACGAAGACAGATATAGCAATAAATACAGAATTTGTTTAGAATCGAGGCCTCCCATCGAATATACTCCAGTTGATGTAGAATGGCTTCAATCGCTGCTGTAAGCACCTTTCAAGAGATTGGAAACTCGAGTTATCAAAGTGAAGGCGCAATGAAATTGAGATGAAAGTGAAGAAAAAGGAGTCGTTATTCAATGGAAATAATTTGACGTTATGACATATTGATTACGCGTAATAGGAATAGGATATGAGATTGTACCCGGGAGCATTTGTTTTGATTTTTTGATTTTTTGTAAAATAAACAAAACTGTTCTGTGTCACAAATATTATTTGACTCAGTCGATATACTTCTAGGTTTAGGTTTAACTGTCGCAGATATGATATGAACTGATAGGATGGGATATTAGTTTTATTTCGAAGTGAACATAATGTAGCTGCAAATTGTTAGCCTAAATAACTTGTTCTTTTGAAAAACTAGAATTGAAAATGGCAGTTACATAGCCAAAGACAAATCTGAAAGTTTCACAACATTCCTTTTGTACCCAATTATATCACAAAATGCAGTTTACTTTTGTATGGCCATAAATATCCGAGTCGTGCTAAGTCCGTACCGATATAGAGCGATCGTGTCTTATTTGCCCTGCGTCCACCTGCTCCATGTATCTTAGCGATGTCTTCTTGTTTTAACGCTAATCACAAAGTGAGGAAAGGAGCTATTTTAAAGGCTTATTAAAGGATGTCTTTGGATGGACATTTCTCTAAGACTGACAAGCAATCTCCTTTTTCTAGCGCGAGAGTTGTAACAACTGAACTTACAATAAACTCATTAGTAACTTTATGAATCGCTATATACGTTTCCTGATCATAATAGGCTCCAAAGCACTATCTATACAATATAAATGCGAAAGTAACTCTGTCTGTCTGTCTTGCTTTCATGCCTAAACCAATGAACCGATTTTGATGAAATTTGGTATAAAGATAGTTTGCGTCCCGGGAAAGGACATATGATAGTTTTTATCCCGGTTTTTGGAACAGGGACGCGCGCGATAAAGTTTTTCTGTGACAGACAAAATTCCACGCGGGCGAAACCAAGGGCGGAAAACTAGTTCTCAATAAACTAAGGCTAGGTTGCACCATCTTACTTTAACTTTGACATACTTAAAAAATCTGTCAAACTCCATAGAAAAACCACAGGTTTCGTTAAAGTTACTCTTAAAGTTGGGTGGTGCTACTCTGCCTAAGTGTACCTGAGAAACGAAATCAGAAACTTTGAGCCAAGTCGACTCTTAAAGCTTAATCAGGAAGTCGCTTTTAAGACTGTCAATTACGTCAGAAAACTCTCTAACATATAAGTATGTAAAGCAGAAATTATTTTACACAAAGAAGGCGCGCACGTGTATAGGATTAAGGAATTATTTTGTACACAATTTTGTTGATTGAGGCAACTGTTGACTCTTGGGGATCAGGGCTGGGTGTACTTTGGTGTACTGCTATTTATATCTCCACGGCAAAGTAATCCACGAATCTACAGTAATTTTTGGAACGTTGTTTTCAAAATTGGTACGAGGACATTTTAGGATCAGAGGCCATCCATTTAGCTTTCGACAATACTAATTTTATTGTATACGGGGAAAAAAAGTTATCTAGTGGCGACCATGAGCAAGAAAATGTAGTGTGCGGAGGCATTTGTCCAGCAGTGGACTTCATTTTGCTGAAACGAACTAACGAACGAATAGTACCTACATGAGACTATTCTCACCTCTGGTTCTTACCGCTGCAACTCCTGTGTAGTCAGGATTTACAGCTTGACCGCCAATAAAAACCCGAACAATGAAGGCCAAGTTTGTTCCGGGGAGAATGTTAAGTTATTGGACCCGCAACGAAATTAATTAGAACATAGGAGGATTTCAAATTTAAGTATCATCTTCTCGCTAGTGCAAGGCGGATGACAGGTGACAAACAAAAGTTTAGTTAGCCTTTAAGAAAAGGTAAAAACCATGAACAGTATTATTATTATTATTGGTTTTTGGGCCTTCATTTGCGCCAGCTCGACCAGGTTTGATCTATTGTGGCAGCCCTTGTCTTTAGAGTTCATTGCTTAGTCCCGTTGAGTCTATAAATTTCCAGATTCTTTGGAGCGTGATATCTGCTATCTCATCCGGGTGCTTGATGTGTCGCCCGAGATGGATACTTCTTTTGTTCATAAGCGGGCCCATGGACAGAAGCATTACTATTAACTATCACGTGAGCTAATTAGTATAGTATTAAACACGAACACGTATTGAGACCTACAATAGAACAAGCTTCACAGACACAAGTCAGTTAACATAATATCCGAGATCACCCGCCTAATCACATGTAAATTGTATACATCGTCTAAACTAAGTATATTAGGTAGCTCGATTAACCTAAAATTAGGTTTGGAATGTACATAGACTGGCAATAGGTATACTTGTTTTAACTAATAGAACATTCGATTGATGCTACACTACATTGCCTTAAAGGAATACCTTTGTTAAGTGTGCTAATTGTTTCTTATGGTTTCAATATATTGGGATGTGTCCTACTTGGAAATTTCCACTCCAGAAATTTCTAATTGGAATTGACGGCTTTTGCCTATTTATCTAGAAATGTTTGTAGGATTTTGGAACTAGGCACGCCTAATATAAGACTAGATGTTCCCGCGACTTCGTTCGCGTGACAATTGTTTAAATAATTTTCCGTTTTTGCTACATTTTTCATTTAGCTTTCCGCGAATAATATCAAACCAGAAAGAAGTTCCTGACCAAATCAAAAAAACTTCCTATCTTGATAATACGTTTTTCATTTGTAAAGTAAATAATACAGACCTAGATCACGAATTTTATCTAAGGGTATTTTTGGAAAGAACAATAATAAAGTGGTTGTTATTCTTGAATGAGTGGGAAATACAAAATGTTCAGTTTCATCAATAATAATTGTTATATTACATCGATTTCCTAAATATTCATAGTATCTGTTGCGACTTACAGGCAGCCCGCTCTTAAATTTTGTAGCGTACAGTCTTCAACGTTTGGTATTAATATGGTGTGATTGTTCTGTTCGTTTTGCTGCTGTCAACAAGGTACATTATTGCTCGAAATATTTCATTTGCTTGAGCAGGATTCATGAAGTGTAATAAACATACAGATTTAAAGCACCTTGACTCTAACGGTATTATTAAACAAAATTTAAACGCTTTGTCTCTAAAATGTGACCTTCTATAAGGCATGACTTCTAAAATATGAACAGAAATGAAATAAACAATGAAGCCAATATCGAAACCGTCCCAGTATCATTTATAAACTGAGGCAGAAATATTTTTCAAGCTGTACAACTTTTGACAATGACAAATTACCCTGTTCTTATAATGATACATTATAAAGCTAAGAGTTGTATAATATGATGATCACTTTCATTTTATGTAGGAGGAAAACACCCTTTGACGATTTTCATTCTGCTGTTATTTTCCCTGAGAGTTTTATATTGAACAGAATCCTTATTCATAATTTATTTTCCCATCATTTTTCATTGTCAGTCAAAGATTTTCAAAGTGTAATAGTGAAACAACTCGAAAAATGTGTGATTCAATATCAGACTGAGACATTCCCTGTCCTTAGGAAATGGGAACTCATGAAGCACTTTTAGGATCAGTAACCAGTTTTTCGATATTTTGTATGAGTTTAGAAATAATCAAGGGAGATCACTAATAAATGTGAACGAATTATTGGCAAGATACAAGAGCATCGGTTTTAATTATACACATAAATATTATATTAATAAACATCATATTAATAAATATATTAATAAAATGTTAACTGAGTTTTTGAAGTTTTGTTGTAACATTCATCATTAACTTATAGTTTATTCGCTGGGTGCGAAGTACTAGGTGGGGGTAACATAATCTATCGCAGCGCTCATGGTGGTCAAAAGTAGAAATAATGTAAGCTCTGTCATCAGATGTATCTGTCAATGGCAAAGCGATTCTACATAATACATTTTAATATCATTAATTAATCGCATGAAAAGGGTCCTACTGGGAACTTAAATAAAAGAGTGATTGTATTTCGATAGGGCTGGTTTAATAGCCGTTTAAAATTTGGAAATAACTAGACTATACAACGTGGTAGTACAAAAATGAGTCACAGTAGTTGTTGTGCACAGATGTTTGCCTTATGATGAGAGCGTGAATTATTGAACTCTGCCCTTGTTTCGTTCTTAATTCTTCTACATCTCGGACTTGTCCAGCCAATATCAACAACTTTCCTTTAAATACGGTTTGTGGTTGGAATTTGATATTGTAACACTCATAAACCCGGTCTTCAAAACAATACTCATTTTGATCTGAAAACGATATTTAATTTATTACTAGCGATACAGGAACATTTAAATATATTTACTGTTATATAATCAAACCGTTAAAGTAGCTTTTTCTTTTTGTTTTACTGTAAAACTACAACTATAAATGAAGTAAACAAACCCTGACACAATCAAAATTAAACACACTTTTCGGACTAACCTCATTTGAATTGAATGACCAAAATGATTTCAAAACCTTTTTTCCACCCAAATCATGGTATCACAACAATTTATTAGTCGAAAATATATTATTATGTTATTTTTTCATTTCGATATTTTTTCACAAATAAACGACCTAAATGTCAATGTGACAGAGCCCACAAAGTTGTGGACGCTAGTTGGCGCTGTAATCGTGCACAGAGCCAATAGGATGCATGTTGTTAGGTTACAATTTAGTCCATAAGCTTACGTGATGTACAATTTGTGAAACCTTAATTGCAATCTGTTTTGCGTGTTTAATAAATAAATAAATGAATTGTAGTGTTAAGATAATGTTTAGAGCATCTAAACATAAATATTTAATTAAATTGGAAGAAGTTCTTTCTGAAAACGCGTGCTTAAATCTGCCCACGTTCAGAAAATTAACTAATTGTAATACTTGTCAACACGTCCACTTTTCCTATATTTCATCCAGTGTGCCTACCATGAGTTTACGTTAGGTGTGCTCGCTAGCGACTGCGTAAAAAAATGACATTTAAATGTATGACATATTGTGCAGCGCCCCTAGCGGCTACTTTCAAGAAATAAAATCTTCATAGAATTTTTTGACGTATTCGCTAGCGAGCTCACCTAACGTAAACTCATGGTAGGCACACTAGTCTCTGTCTGTCAACGGTACATGTACAAGGCACATTTATTGTTGTGAACAAAGGGAGACACAAATCTACAGGCTTACTGCCGTCAGCGTCCGTAATCCTATCATGTTCGTCTCTATCTTGTTGCCAAGTGATTCCAGATTAATTTCGAGCGCTTCCCCATTTCGGTCTATTTTATAAATTGGATGATAAATGCGGCATTCTTTCCCCGAATTCAATTTGGAGTTACGATTTTACCTCTCCGGTAATATAATGCCGGCTGTAATTTCATTTAAGTACAGATGCCTGTTTTAGGCTGGATACGTTTGGGAATGTCCGGGATTGGTTTTGTTAGATTGGTTTTCTCCGTTTCATTATCTCGCCACGCATCGTTTTAATTCTAAGGTTAGGCTAAGGTTAAAGCAAGTGTTTTTTTCCACGCTTTTATCATTAAAACTATATTTATTAAACTACTCACACATGATTAGGCGTAGCCAATGTCCAGCAGAAGTCCTGCTATAGACTGCTAGCATAAGATTATGACAAAATCAGCTCACTTTATTTTGTTAGAATATCTACATACAATTCAACAAGGTGTTATTCAATTTGTGTCATAACTTTTCGTTACAATGCATAACAAAAGATTTATAAATGGTAAACTTGATCAAACTTAAGTAGGTACTGGAGTCTTGAAGTACAATATTTGAGTGCCGTATTTTTCTAATGGTCTCTCCATCTATAAGTCAACTCTGTAAATGTTAATCATTTATTGCAATGATGAAGCGGAGAAACTCGCAACTGAACCGCAAGATATACCTAGACAGGATCCTCAAAGTAAATTATACGTACAAACGTTAGCAAAGCGTTGGTCCGTTCAGTCCAAACATTTTGAAAGGAATTCCATTCCTTTATTTTCCTTCATTTTATTTGTCGTGCTGCAAATTATTGGAGTGGGTTCAATTCCGCCTTAGGCAGTTCGATTTTTTCAAGTTATTTATAATTTTCATATTGGAGTGAAATTTCCAGAGGCTCCGCTGTACCACAAGAGCTAAAGTTGCGCTACATCTAATTATTCAAATTCAGCTGTCGGTTTCGCGTCGCCAGAGCCTCGCCTAACGAACCGACGTGATTTTCAACAATTAGAGAATATAAAATTATTTAAATGACCATGCACCTTTCGATCTAAATAAAAGCCTTGGAAAAAAATACATTCTTGAAATTTTTGATTAAGACAGCAAGAAAATAAAACAAGCTTTAATAATAAAGAAGTCAGCAAAAAATAAAGTATTCAAAAGAAAATCAGAACTCGAGTTACTAAACTTATTCACTCAATTAGCCTAACCAGAAACCTAACACGGGTATTCAGTAAGAATGCCCTAAGAAATCTTGTCTAAGTGTACTTAAATAAACTTCCAAGTTTGCAAGCCCAATTCTCATTACCTTACAATTCTGGAGAGCCCTCAAAAGTGCGAAGCAATTAGGCACACGGGATATATAGGGGGCGCTCCAAACAAGACGTAATTAGGCATTTGCTGGAGCAAAGAATCCCTCTTGAAAAATCTCTGAGTAAAAAACTGTGAAAATCGGTGCTCGCACAATTTAGTACGCATTTTGTCTTTCGTTTTGTGTTCATGCTATACAGGGTGATTGGTAAATGGGTATATGAGCCGACACTAGCCCATATGAACATGGGCATATAAATGGTATGGTGAAGTCAGAAATTTGATATCATCATTATATTTTTTTAAATTTTCATACAAAATAAATTTTATAAAATCCGATTTGTATGAAAATTAAAATAATTAAAATGAAGATATCAATTTTCTGACTTCACCATACCATTTATATGCCCATGTTAACATCGGCTAGTGTCGGCTCATATACCCATTTACCAAACACCATGTATACAGAAATGATTTATTTTTTACTTCTTTGTTCATTTGTTCTAAAATATCATGTTCTTTTTTTTTTCATTTTTCATCGTAATTATCATACCTTATTTAGAGAAAGTTATGTTCTTCAATTGTCTTACAGAAAATGACTGTGTCTTGATTGAGTCAAAAAGCAAAGTTAGCCCTCCACTTTCTTCCATTGGGCATACGCATTATCCCCGTATATGTAGCTCATATTGGGTGCTAATAACACACTTTACACAAACTAGAGAAGAAGAAAAAATACGCGATGAAATCATCTGAATAATATGGACGAAACGGTCACCCATCCATCAAACGATCACTGAGCGTATCCCCAAAAATTATTTTACTTGTAAATTCAAAAATAATTTTATTAAGAATATGGTGTGTAGAAACCTTCAAGTATTATAATCATGTTGATATAGAATTTCTAAAGTAGGCTCATAATTTTAACGAAATGAAATTTTCTTCAAGATCTAACTTGGGGCTCTTAAGTTATTTAATAAACTTTTCTTCAATACTGCTTGGTACGTTAAGGGCTTAGATAAAGTTTGGATTTCAACGCAAAATCAATTAAATTAATATCGAATATCTTCTTTTATTGATGTAATTTTATTGGAATTGGATCCCACTTCAATGTACTTTCAATTTGGTTTTATACGAAAAGATTATTTATTTATTTTGAAAATATTTTATGTGTAAATTATATGGCATCATTTGGGGAGGGGGATTTGTACAAAGTCAGAGAACATTCCTGCTAACATTGAAGTAAAATGTAGGTATTTAAGTTCTTTGATTATATTTACAGAAAGAAAATGAAATTTAATGGAGACCGAAAGTGGGCCTACCAACTGTAATAACATGACTCCAACACTGACACGCTATGTCGTAATTTAAAATAATTTCAATATCTTCGCAATTGTACTCTTGCAATTGGTTGTCTATGTCGTCATTGAGTTAAGGAGCAGCAAACAATATCATTTTGCCAAATTGATCATTTACATTAGGTTTATTACTAACGCAAATAAATGTCAGCTCAAATCTAATCCGAATAACAACTCTAAAGCAATTCCAATTTATTTAAAAGGCCCCTGAATATGCATGAGTTCATCTGGCGGCCTCCTCAAACTTTATGCGCGCATACAATCACAGAATCCAGGAATGCCTTAGGGACTTATTAACGCATTCCCGCTTCCTACTGTGATTCACGGGCGTATTTCAAACGCGTCCTTTTTATCGTGTGGTCCAAATAAGACGCGGTTAGGAACGGAGATTGTAGTTCGTTCGTTCGTTCGTTTCAGCCGAAAGACGTCCACTGCTGGACAAAGGCCTCCCCCAAGGATTTCCACAAAGACCGGTCCTGCGCCGCTTGCATCCAGGTACCTCCCGCGACCTTCACCAGATCGTCGGTCCACCTAGTGGGAGGCCTGCCCACGCTACGTCTTCCAGCTCGTGGTCGCCACTCAAGAACTTTCCTGCCCCAGCGGCCATCAGCTCTTCGAGCTATGTGCCCCGCCCACTGCCACTTGATTTTAGCGATTCTGCGGGCTATGTCAGTCACTCTGGTTCTCCTACGGATCTCCTCATTTTGGAGATTGTAGTAACACTCAGCAAACTACTATAATTTGTTGAAACTACATGATTTTGACGCATATTTAACGTCATTTCGCAAAATGTAATTGCCAATAATTTAGGTCACTTTTGCAAAAGGCCACTTTCTTTTCTCGTCATTCACATTTTTTCCTGTACAATCTTTACAGGATCTTATATTTTTTGCAGTTGTAATTTAACACTGTCTTATTGTCTTTATCAAGCTAGCAAAATATAGTGTAGTAATTTTAATACTTATTCAATACACAATACTTCATTCAATGCACAATCCGCTTCAGCTTTCACATTGATGATGCTTTTAGCGTTTCACTAACTTTTTTCTTCTTGTTTTCAGAATGCTTTTGTGGTTTTAAAAAGATGGCATATGATTTGTGGGCGCGAATATTTCGAATACACTGAGAGAGCGGGGAACGACTTCAATCTATTTTTGGTGATCCACGTAAAGAAGCATCAGTCCAATGGGAAATATACATAAAACATGTTTTATGTACAAATAGAACTTAGGCATTTTGGCACCTAAGGTAGTTGTGATAGGTAGGTGCGATTTTGCAATAAATCTAGTGTGCCGTTGACTTTCCTTTAGATTGTGAAATAATGATAATAATATCAATTGTGATGGTAAACTAGATGTACTTTAAAATACGAGAAGTACAAATTAGGCAGTATTCTTACATGCTTACGCGTACGTCTCTTTGTATGAACTTTTACAAACAAAATCAAGATTGTAAATCAAAATTCTATTACGGTACCAAACATTTTATCGCTTAAATCAAACACAATATCATTTCCTCATGCACTACAATGCTCCAAATACTCAGTATCCTAAAATAAACATAAACACATTAGAACAGCTAATGGTAAAGGTGGCACCCTTCAAGGAATGAAATAAACAAACACAAACTGAGTGATACCCTCAAAGGCATCTTCGAAAATAAACCCACTTCATTATACTCCATATTTATAAACTATAGGTACTCAGAATGTCTGCCAAAGAAAATATTTATAGCCCAATTTCAGTGGGAAATTTCTTAAGGTGATTTTTGCAGACAGATATTGGGAATGCCATCGTTTTAATTAAGGACGAACAAAAGTGGTCAAGGAGGACGTCCTTGTGAAGCTCCAGATTTGACGGAAGAATTGGAAGCATAATTGTATTTTTTGGTAACATTTATTGGAAACGTAATTTTGTGCGTAAATATTAATACAACTGTCTAGTAATAATTATTAACGACTTCACTAGAAAGTAAAGTAGTGAAGAAGAAAAACTTCTAGATGCAATGATCTAGATACTACTCCGAATAACAAACATATTCTCGATAATCCGAACAAAAACTTTACCAACTCTCAGCTAGCACTAAATCATTTCCTTCAACAACATCTTGCACCGATAATCCTGAAACTCACTTTTAAGAGCCATCTGAGAAAGAGCGAAGTCACCCACTCAAACTAAAACAGTTTTTTGCAGTGGACACGATCCTGCAGCGAGTCAAAGTTAAACAGTTTTTTTGTTGTCGACGATCTTGCTCGAATTGAAAGACTTAAGTCGGTCTCTAACTTCTTGATAAATGGGTTTTGCACCGTCCGGGGTATTTCACGATTACGTCCGACTCTTTACAATAAAGTGAGTTATGCCACTTTTTCAGCAAAACCAAGATTTTTGCTATCAATGAAGGAGATTTCGTAATAATTTACAAGAGTTGTTATTTAGTCCAATTAGCAAATAATAGAGTGATTAAAGTAACAATATTTTAACAATTTATATTTTTATCCTCAAACTAAAAACATTTGTTAAGATAAGAATATTTTCGAACTAAGAGTAAAACTAATTTTATTAATCGAAGGCAACTTAAAAGACTCAATAAACAAGCAGTTTTTCCTTTAATCAAAACTTTTAAAAATGTAAAAAGTTTTTCACATTTTTTATCCGGCATACCAGAAGTTTTTACTTCAAACTATGCTTCTGTCGATAGAGAAAAGATGGAATCTGCTTCAACAGACGCGTTTGAGACCGAAAAGGCTTGGGAAAACAACGAATACTGTAACGAGCTGGCAATACACGTGCAGAATTTTTAGTATCCAATTTAAACTCGCTTTGAAAACGAAACGATTCTATAATTCAAATATTAACTTGAACATTATTAGCGGAAGGCTTGGTCAGCTTAATTACACATTATGAACATGAGTCCATGAAGTAGGTAAGTTGACTAGCATAAAACTAAATGAATGAATGTCATATAAAGCTTTTCATAAAGCAGGAAGTTTTGCTGATCTTTGTCCCTTTTTAGGGTTCCATAGTCCTGACAAGGAACCCTTATTTTAATACCGTATATGTTAGACTTCAAATAAATAACGTCTTTTTGCGTGAAAAACTATAGTCCACGGTTTCAGAGCCAAACCTTCAGCCTAAGCTTCCGCGTATTTACTTGTAAGTTACTGTGAGTTTCGATGACCACAAAGTATTTAAGCTTCATTTTTGCCATTATTAAGAATACACTACAGCGTAAATTCGATTATATCCCGTGAAAACTGAGGGCGGTGTTACGGTTATCATGATATCTAATGGTCCGTTACTAAGACCCCGCAAAATTTTTGGATATACTGTTGTACCTAGATTTAATTTTGATGATGATGACGACAGTGTTATTTTCTTTTATCTCTATTGAAAAAATAGTCAAATTCTATCTAACTTTGTTCATTAAATTACTGATAGTATCAACCGTTACAATTTCAAATATATTACACGCATGTCGCAGCACCTTGTTACGTAATAGTGGAATGCTTGAGCTCCATCTGAGCAATGAAGAGAACCCGCTCGGATTAAATTGTCATCTCGCGGCAATTTCCCATGGCCCATATGCCAAAGGCCTACGTGCCTTGTTTGCTTGAGTTACTCGTTCATCGGCCGCTAAATTAATTTGGCCGGGTAGCACAATGGCGCCTTGAAGTCTAGTGATGTGCGCTAATTCAAGTGTCGAGATTAGTTCCAGCTCGGACGGTGTATCGTTGCAGTGTATTGCGATGGCTCCTACGTATAAGGGCGAAACTGCCGCTTACGCCTTTTTCCAATTATTTAAGCAATGATTTCACTTTGCTCTAATCTATAACATCAGTAAGAAAAAAAATTTTTTTTTCCATTAGATACAAAATAAAATTTTAGGCAAATAGGCGTATGTGCAAAACTACGCCACGTAAAAAGCCCAATCATACGATTCGTCAATCTATACGAGTAGTTGCTTACATAAACATATATTTTTTATAATCCAAATCTTAAATAAAGCCATGAAAATATTTAGCAAATTGTTTTATTTATAAATTATGACACATTATATAGTTATTTAATTTTTAGCGTTAAGAGTCGCATCTCAAATTAATTTGAAAATTATAATTAACTTGAAAAAATCGAACTGCCTAAGGCATCGTGGGTTCAATTCCCGCCTTAGGCAATTCGATTTTTTCAAGTTATTTATATTTTTTTAAAATATGACACATTATGTTAAAAGACCTAACTAAATCTCGAGCACAGTATATGGGCGTATTTGCGATAAAACGTAAAACGGTACATTAAACGACTTTTTCTAACTGATTTATTATTGATATAGCACATGATAACAATTAAAATAATTACATGCATAAATAAAGAGAGTAATCGCTTAAAATATTATATTTACGTTGTCATTTAAGTCTCTTTACGTTGAACAATATACATGAAATTATAGAAATATGCCGACGTAAAAGGGCAATGCGTAAAATCTCAAAATATATAAGAAAAATATAAAAATTGATAACAGCAGTAGCAAAAGCATTACATGTTAAGGCTAAATGTGAAATTTCATTAAATTCGTTTTATTAGGTCAGAAGATATGACCCAAAAATATGGTTCTGGCCACTAAAATGGCTCTCCTGTAAAATTTACTTTTTTCACTTACGCCAGTATACGTAGGAGCCATCGAGTACGAGATAGTTAATTTCCTGCACGTAACATGAATGGGATAAGATGACGGATTGCTATGGCTTAATTTAGAGCTGATATCACCAAAGGATGTTATTATCTGTTAATAAATGGAATTAAAGTTTGAAATTAAATTTCCGAACCGAATTCCAGGAAAATCCACCGCTCGATGTATCCACGTGGATCCTGGTAAATTACCTTCAGTGATTAAATTTTCTGAACATAAAACATTCCTTTTTAAAATCCTACTTCCTACTAATAATATTATAAATGCGAAAGTTTGTGTGGATGTCTGGATGTTTGTTACTCTTTCACGCAAAAACTACTGAACGGATTTTGATGAAACTTCACACATATTGTTTATAACCCAGAATGACATATAGGCTATAATATTTATGACGATATGTGACAAACTAAATTTCACGCGGGTGAAGCCGCGGGCAAAAGCTAGTTAATACTAATTGTGGTGCGACTGAAAAGTAAAATGCTTTATTTTGCGCCTTCATTTGAAAACAAATGAAGGCTGGCAGAAATTTATGCGGATTCCGCAAGTATTTAATTCACACTTACTTACTTACTAATGCAGTTGCATTGAACATGCATCAGTTCTGTGAACAGGGCCACGCTTAGGCATTTCACGGGTCAGAATTCGTGCTAAGTGTCATTGAATCGCATCGGAGGGCCGCACGGCACGGTCAAACGATGCTTTGACCAAATAACCTGCGTCCGCAGGATTATTAGCAGGGTTTTCATGCGTTCCTGAATTGCTGACTGGAAAGCCCCGAACATGGATGCTTTTTAGTATTGAATGGTATTGATGTCAGCGTAGAATTAAATGGAGAATTGCTTTGTGGATGGCCATAGCTATGCTTTCATGATTACAATGGCGTTGGTCAGTCAGCCTACAATTTAATAAGTTGAATAACTGAAATTGACTGACTCATCATAATTTATGTATCTTAATTAGTACCTAATGTAAATATATTGATCTATGTATTTTAAGGGGTTAGAAAATTAAACATCTAGTTAATAAACATCACTGAGTTAATTCGATTTTTTGTAATAGGTACCTATCTAAATAGTAATGTATCGAACTTTCTTGTCAATTTGGAAAACCCACAAAAAGTTTTTTTTTATGCAATATGAATTTGCAGCATAACTTCTACAATCAATGGTGTAAAACATTCTACATCGAAATATCACCCTTATACGAGGTAAATAAAGCACAAGTTTTATTCTACCCGTCGAGGTAATGGACTACATAAAACTTTTTTCATAACAACCTCTAAAATACCGACAAAGGAATTCCACCTAGCCCCTAGAATATAGTTAGGACCCACATTTTATACTGATCAGCATTACCTTGTCGTACTTACGGTCCTCAGTCCAAAACCGACCTTAAACACTTGTGTTAGGGCTGAATTTTCCTGTATAGTAACTTTTCTAAGAGCCATTCTCGATTCAGAGCCAAAAGATATTTCGCTTTGAATGGTTTGAAGTCATTTGATTTACAGTATAAACGCTTGGCTGTTAACCGGGCCCGAATAATTTGACGAAACTATTTCGGAGCGACCCAATATGCGAACTAAGGCACTTTGAGTTTGAAGACCATCGTTTCGCTTATAAAGTGGGAATTAACGATTGAAGACTAAAAAGATAAGATTTTCCTTATAAATACTTTAGATGCCTAATTGTACAAAGTAATGTTTATGTAAAAATAAAAATGTAGTAAGTTAAAGAAAAGCTCGGCCTCCGGTTTCAATTTTCCAGTACATACTATTACAGGACGGAAATGTGTGAGTACCTTAATTATACGACAACGCAAGAGTGCAGATGCGTTTCAGTATATTATTTTCCACACACTAAGGAGAAAATCCTGTGATGCAGGACCCGTAAAACTGGATTGTTATGTGAACGTACTGGTGTGTGTTTCAAATTCGAATTCAAAATTCGAGCGGCTCTGTTCTTTGCGGGACACTGCAAACGGGATATTGTTAATATTGAAACGCGTATCGCACTACTGAACGGGATCCTGCAAAAAACGGGATATCTCCAAATTGAATTAAAATCTTAAATCAAGCAATTTCGTTCTATTTCGGCAAAACTAACATTCAGCTTTTCATTCCTGTCACAAATGAGATAGCACACATAATGGCAGACTGGAATGGCCGGTCTTAATAATATTATATTCGAGATAAGAGACTATTGAAAACCCAAATGGAATTGTACAAATGTGAATCCACTCTTGTAACCGAATGACGTCACGGGAATCAATTTATAGTTATGGAGCATAAATCCCAATTCTCAGTAGATGAGACCACAGGATAAATTTATGCGTGTAATGTATGGGAATCAAATAAAGAGAATACTGAAATATAATAATGTTCAAATATTTTCAGATTTTAGTAAAGATATTATTATTTTTTATTCAAAACCAGTATTTGATTGTTTTATTATGTCACTAGCGGCCGCCCGCGACTTCGTACGCGTGGATCCCGTTTTACCCCCTTCATCTATCTTACGCGGTTTAGATTTTTTCATACAAATGTTTTTTCCCGCTAACTCCCGTTCCCGTTGGAATTTCGCAATATCCTGTTGTAACTAAGCTTTAAGTTTACTAAGCGACCTGCATGCCAAATTTAAAGCGTCTAACTTAAGCGGTTTAGATTTTTCATACAAAAGGATTTTCCCGGTAATTCCTGCTCCTGTGGGAATTTCGGGAATTCCTTTCTTAGTGCACCTCTGCGGTTCCTAAGCTACGTCCCTTATAAATTTCAAGTGCCTACGTTTAGCCGTTTAGGCTGTGCGTGGGTATGTCAGTGAGTCAGTCATACAAAAGGAATTTCCCGCTAATTCCAGTTCCCGTGGGAATTTTGCAATATCCTGTTGTAACTAAGCTTTAAGTTCNATGTTGAGTATACAGGGTGGAAACGATAAGTGATCTCACGCGATTATTTCTAAACTGTACAAGACATCGAAAAACTGGTTACTGATCCTGAAAGTGCTTCACGAGCTCTTTCCAACGGTATAAGTAATAGGTTACAGAATTAACTGGATCTATCAGAAAATTCAATGCTTTCAGCCTCCATACTAAATGTATGCCAGCCACACAATATTAGAAGTGTTTTTTTTCTTAAATAATAAACACTTAAATTGAACTCGTAAATTGCATTCTCATTTAAAATTATTCATGGAAAACATTGGTTTTAGGCTTTACTTGCTATAATATTATCAAGACATGAGTGCCATGACTATTGCAGTACTAAATGTATGGAGGCTGGAAACATTGAATTTTCGGATAGATCCAGTTTATTTTGTAACCTATCATTGATACCGTTGGATAGAGCTCGTGAAGCACTTTCAGGATCAGTAACCAATTTTTGGATATCTTGTATAGTTTACAAATTATCGAGTGAGATCACTTATCGTTTCCACCCTGTATATTTCATGTACAGAATTGACCTCTCTACAGATTTATTATAAGTATAGAAGATGTCAGATTTACAGTAAGATTACCCTACACTAGATTTTGCCCGCGGCTTCGTCCGCGTGAAATTAAGTTTGACACATATCATCATAAATTATAGCCTATATGTTATTCTGGATTACAAACAATAATATTGTAAAGTTTCATCAGAATCCGTTCAGTAGTTTTTGCGTGAAAGAGTAACAAACTTTCGCATTTATAATATTAGTAGGATATAATATTAGTAGGATAGGATAAAAACTCTGTTGATCTCCTTCCCTTTAACCTTCAAGCGGGCGCGCGGTCTTTTGTAACGGCAGCGGTCGCGCGTAAACGAAAAGACCTATGGGGTCTAGTAAATAAATAAAGCACTTATTTTCCAATAATCATTTATTATTTTGTACGCAGATATATTTTGATTGTATTTAAGTCTTAAGTAATTTGAATTAAGTTAAAGAAACAATTATTTAATCAATTAACATGACGAAAATATTATTTGGATCAAAAACTATTTTTTAAACACAAAATGTTTTAAAATACCTCAGAATAGTTCATAGACCTGGTAAAAACGATAAAAATGGCAAAATAATGATAAAACATAATTTTATAATTTTGGCTCAGTTCAGCTTGGTCTCTGAGCTCCGATTCACTCTCTTTTTCATCTTTTCGTAATAATGCCTCTGTTATTTCACTTTGTACTAGCAGTCTACGACTTATTTAATAAGAAAAAACAGTATTGCAAGCTTAATTCAATAATATTGGGTGATAGCCGAAGAAATGTTATATCGCATAGAGAGTCGCGCGTAACCTTTTCGACGACAGGCGCGTGGCGTGCTTTCGACGCCGGCGCCGCGACTAAAACAATAGCAAGCCATGGGGTGAGAAAAGCGCGGAGAGCTGAGATAAGCTCTTTATTTCGCTCACAATGAGCAAGCGACAGGCTACTAAAAATGAGAAATATGTGTAACATGTAAAAAAAAAGTTATGAACGAAAATGTGTTAGGCGCGGTCGATTCGACGCCGCGCGCCCGCTTGAAGGTTAAGGTGTTTACCCTTAGATATTACAAATCCTTTAACTCTTCACAGAACCCCAGCGTATATAAATTTTATTTATTACGAATAAGAAAATATATTTTCAATACGGAAATCTGTTTACATACGGTTATTATGTTTACCAAAGGAGTTTACGTAAATATCTTCACTAACGATTTATGTAAACATAAAGAAATTATGGATCGAGAAAGTACTTGTTATGTGTATGAGATGTAAATGGTTCGATACTGGGAAAACTCTGGGAAGTAAAGTTTTGAAGATCTTTGTAATAAAATCCGATAAACAAGTTTTTCTTACAATATACATAAAATATTAGGTAACTGCTGTTATCGGTAAAACAAAAAGTACTTTTTGTGAGACGTCAAAACATGCTTGGACTCACGTGGATTTTGTAAAAGGAAAAAGAAGCGCAACGACCAATAAGTAAAAAAAAAGAATATACCTAGTAGTGATTTGCGGCCAATGTGCCTCGGCTCAAGGCTGTCAACTTAAGAACGACAGATGTCAATCTAAGCAGAACGTCACTACAGTCACGCCTTACGTTTCAGATATTCGTAATTCGTGGAGGGTAGTTGAACGGAAAGCATGGTCGATCTGCTTTAATAGTTTTCATTTAGGTATTATTTAATGGACATAAGTGTACAAACACGGTGTTATTTTGTGTTTTAAAGTGCAGTGAAGTGATAAAATATAAAAAAAAAAACATTGAAACACTTCAAATTTGAGCGCGCATCGAGTGTCGAATGGGTTGTCATATGAACAACCCGCTTTGAACCCGATGGCGTCTTGAAAACTGCTGCGGGTAAGTACCTATGCCTCCACGAAAAGCAATGGAATTAAAACACCCATGTTCTACTTTACAAATTATTTCATAGAAACCACTCAAAATGCCAGAAATTCAGTTTTATTAGTGCAAGGATTTAGCGCTTGTGAACAAAAACTTTTGGTTGAATTTCCTCACAAATTGAATTTTATCACGATAGTAAAATTAATTTGGCAACGACGAGCAAAATTAGCTTGATGGAAATAGCCTGTAAAGTCTTTTAAACAAAAAATGGTGGTGGCGAGTGCGGTAATACACGCCATAACTACAGTTATACGTGCATGCTACAAATTTTATTAAATAATACGATATTATTTACTTAAAATTATTCATACTTTTGATGTTATTATTCGAACTTTGCTTTATTTAAGAGTATCACTGCACCAATTACCTAGTAAGGCTGAGTTGCATTAACTTTAACCGTAACTATAAAATAACCGGTGATTTTGTATGGAGTTTGACAGTATTTTGAAGTTTGTTTCAGTTAAAGTAAGATGGTGCAACCGAGGGTATTTCCACTCTAACTCCTTCAAGTTAGCTAAATATTATGCTTGTATTAAGAGTGGGTTCACCACGTAACAAACAATCTTGCGAACTATCATTTGGTTGATATTTTGGGAAAACGGGTTAAACCTTTTTCCATAGCTATAAAGCTTAATCTTGAAGACGCACTTAGACCCCCAGCCACAGATATAGCATTAAAATAAAGGATTTTATTTCCATGCAAATCATTCGCTAAAGGAATTCACTTAATACCAAGTAAGACCTCCTGTCTGCTTGGAATCTCTGGAATTTAATATAGGCATGCTTGGAGATACACAGTATCGCTCTCTGCCCAAATATGTAGAACTTTCTGGAGCAGGTGGGATTGTCAGGGATTGTGATTTATTTCGCAAACTTAAATGTGTTTTGGATATACAGCTACAAACTTAAGTTCATTACATACGTGGAACTGGTTTAGTGGAGTTACTAAAAGTACTGTTATACAGTATGCTATATTCAGCACATTAGTAGGATATTTGAATTTTATTGATATAAGCCTACTTACTTACTCCTTTGTCCAGCAGTGGACGTCTTTCGGTTGAAACGAACGAACGAACTAACTTACTTACCTATTGAGTTTGTTAAATAGTAATTTTTAAATTAATAAATCTAAACTATACCACAGAATAAGTAATAGTACAGGTACAGAAGGATTACTCCGCAAGACGATTTAAATAAATGCGAGTCTTGCTACGACGCGATACAGTGGAATTCAGCTCGCACAGCACTACGTACCTACAATTTTATTCACCTACAAGTTTTGTCTCTTTCTATCGCGTGCCTCTGAAATCTTCTTACGCTGTTAGGGTTGCTGTCTAGTGAAAAAATAATTAATCTACTTATTTGTAATGACCTACGTATGTAGGTAAGTAGATATGCATTCATTATGGTAAACCTTGGGAGAGGCCTTTGTCCAGCAGTGGACGTCATTTGGCTGAAACGAACGAACGCATTCTGAGCAGTAGTCATAGTAGGTTAGGTTCCTATACTATCCTAAGAATTATTGATTACCTACATGGCCAACATACCTTTCAGCAAAAAAAGATAAATCCGGTAGATTACTACGCCGCACAATATTTCTTTCTCTTTATGTCCATTTTTAAATAATACTTCGATCATAGAATTATAATCATACTACAACGCACGCCAGCGTCCTGACGAGCGCGCGCGTGACACTCGACTGATATAATACCCGCCGGCGGGGCGCTTCGCTGTAGGTAATTATCGGATGTACCGCGCGGAGTGAGCCAGGCCTGACTATACGCAGTAGCAGTGTCAGTGTCAGTGGCCACCATAATATTAATTTTGAAAGCTGAAAGAAATACAATGTATAATTCCATTACTAAATTTAATTTAATAACGATATATCCATTACTTTTTTTAAGTCAGATTCCACACGGTATTCATAAATGAGTTTCAAGCTGATTCACCTTTTGGTTATTTTTGCGTATTCAGAGACAAAGAACGTTCCGAAATCCCTCAACGCTGCAATATAATGATAACAGCATTAAAACTCAGAGGGATGATTTTAACCAATTTATAGGCGCAATCGAATAAAAGTCACCCTGATTTTATGCCGGTGAAATGTAGCATTTAGTCTCTTTGTAAGGATTTCACGCAAGATTGCTCTGCACACCATTTACCGAGTCGAAATTCAATTCGGAGTACCAGTCAACCGCGGTGGGCCATCAGCGCCCGTGTCCATTATTTTATTCGGTGCCCTCTCACGGGGTTCGCAAAAAGCATTTTTCGATAAACTGAATTCTGTTGTCTCCCTGTAAATTCATTCAAATTTCGAAGCGAACGTCAACCTATTTTGGCACCTAGTTGACTTTAAGGTCAACTACGGTGAACCGCTCAACCGTCACTGGTCGATTCATTCGATTTTATGAAGTACCAACGTAGTCCGACCTTCGAGTTTTGTATCGCTTTATCAAATATTTTTTCTATCGGCGTGACAATATGACGCATTTGCGGGCTGACAGTCGCCTAGGATGGAATATATTTTTTCCCCAACCTGGAAATTCGCCAAATATTAGGTTTCTTTGCCCAAAGTGAGCTGTCAACGCGAATAAGCCTCGGATATTGGAATATTCTGCATGGTAATTTATTCTTTACAACATGTAACGTTCGAGTATTAGATTATTAGATTACATTTCGGGGAAAGTGACAAAGCGACCGAATTTGTTTATGACATTGAATTGAAACCTTATTAATACAGGATGTAAAATATTTTTGCATATTTAATTTTGAAACCTTTTACTATTTTTAAAAGTACTTATGTCTTAACACACTATTATTTTTGTTTTAGGTAAGTACTCCAGTCATCAATTATATGGCTCAACCATTTTCTACCTTATCACTACTACCAAAAGTAAGTAATAATAAGCTATCGGCCATAAAATGCAGTAGGTACTTACACAATACAAGTAAAAACTGAAAACTTAATAATCCGACTCAGGACTATGCTTATTGCCTCTTGAACTACCAATATGCCATTGAGACTGAAAAGTAGAGGTCAGGCTTTTCTCCGTCTACGTTTATTTCTGTATTTTTTTTATCTTCTCATATCATAGCGGCCGCAAAAATTGTCTGACAGCTACAAAGCTAATATTTGTGCAGCTATTTTTAGATCTAGGAGGAAAATAACAATTGTACGAAATATTTTGACCTTCCTCTATGAGCGTAATATGATGAAATATCCCTGGGTACCGCTGTTATTACATAGTTGTTATTGTTAGAATTTGGCAAAACAAAAACATACCTAACTTCTGTAGACCGTTAGATTATTGTTTGCAATGTTAGTAAGTCTAATTTAACAAAATAATGTTTTTGGCAAGCAATTAATAGACAGAAAACCGCAGAGAAGAGAATTTAAAAAGAGCCTCTAAAGCGCGTTATCTTGTAAAAAAACTAATATTCTTGGGCTGCATTTTTCCATACCTATAAATAAAATAAAATAAATATACCTATCCATTTGCCAGCTTATTAAGTTACATAATTTTATACTATTCAAAGTATTTACTTAGTATTTCCTCTATTAAGTTGTACGTTTAGTTCAACACTATTTGATTATGGTCGAGTTCACAATCGAGTTTGAATTTAAATTAATCCATGAATGTGGAGCCAGAATTATTAGTTTCAATGGAAGCCACCGCGCAAACACGTCAATAGGATTACTGGGATCGCCACAACTTCCAGACTGGGGGTTTATTCCACAAAACTATTTCTACAACCTTTATCCCGTCTCTTTCTCTCAAGCCACAATCTCTATGTGACTGAAAGAGACGGATAAAAGTGAAATATTGGAACTTCTGCGCAGAATAGAACCTCTAAAGCCACAACAAGTTGAGCCACCTTACCGCTGCTACGCTCGGGAAAACTTGTCTATACGACTTTACTATAAACTTCAATAAACTCTAACAAATACTTTCCAGATTTCAAGCACGTAGTTCCGTTGACTGAAATATCTTGACGTGGTCGCTGCTATTTTTGTTCGGTTTTTAAATAACTAGACTTTTTGATTTTATATTTTGCAACGAACCCAAGTCAAGGGTGAGTGACATTGTTATAATTTTTTTTGTAAAATGTTTTTCTGAAAACCAATTTTCGTCCAATATTAAGAGGTTCGGTTTCTGAAGTAACGGAATGTGAGTCACGAGTACCTAGGTAGGTAACGATTCGTTACCACGAGTGCCCTGATTTTCAATGTGTTTTAATAGTATATTTTAGTTACTTCTTTATAAAAAAAAGTATGAATCAGAGGCCTTAGACAGAACAGTTCTTATTCCGAAATCGCTTCACTCGATTTCGAAATCGAATCTGCTAAAAATGTCACATTGTCTTGGAGGAGTATTTAACGCTATCAAATAAGTTTTAGCTTGCACTGTCTGAAGCACTTAATTTTATTAGGACAGTATACGTCAAGTCCAATCGATTATCCAGTAATCGAGCTCCTGGTATCCATCGACGTATGATGAACTCGATTAGAGAGCATCGCGTTACAAGGTAAGCCGAATCGATGTGGTTACTAATGAAGAGAGATGTACTTAATAAACATTGCTAATGACTTGCTAGAGCATGATTTGAGGTTATTAATCTCCTCTAGAGTTACTTTGTGAGCTTAAGACATTCATGCCCGTTTTCACTGTCGATCCCTAATTTTAGGTGACCCCTATGGTAAAAAATAACAGGAATATTGTTTACATAGGGTTCACTTAAAAATTAGGGATTGATGTGAACTTTTTAGCGATATTATAAAAAGTTATCAGTTTACACCTGAAACTGAACTAGGAACACTATAATCCGGACCAATCAAGGCGAGAGTGAATAGGCACTTACAGGGCAGATATTTACCATCCTAGACTGTATCACTTAACACCAGGTGCGATTGCGGTCAAATACCTGCCTTGTATAGCATAAAAAAAAACCTTTACGTTTGTATGATGCACCAAAGACAATAATATTATAGATTATAATTATTCAATCAGCTTGTCTACATTTACCAACCCCATTAAAAGAACAATCGCGAACACGAATCCCGCTTCATTTCGCATCAATCGTAATAAACCCGCCGACCAAATCGTAAATAACTGATCAAATTCCCGCGCTTGTGGTCGGCGGCGATTGGTTGCGGTTGTACGTCTCTTGCAGTTTTAAATCACTGCCTCGAGTTTGGTGTAAAGCCCTATTTATACACACACATATTTTTCCTTTCTATTTATATTTGTTCGTTCGTTCGTTCGTTTCACCCAAATGATGTCCACTGCTGGACAAAGACCTCCAAGGTTTTCCACAATGCACGGTCCTGCGCTGCCCGCATCAAGATTGCTAAAATTAAATGGAAGTGGGCGGGGCACATAGCTCGTAGAGACGATGGCCTTTGGGGCAGAAAAGTTCTCGAGTGGCGACCTAGGGCTGGAAAACGTAGCGTGGGCATTCCTACTAGGTGGACCGACGATCTGGTAAAGGTCGCGGGTATTTATATTTGTAGGTATAGTTATATAATTAAAACACAAAATGTTGTATTCTTGTAAATTAATCTAGTATGGCTAAAGAGATAATCAAAATCGCTACGCGGTCTCGTAACACAGATAGGTATAATAGTGATTACTTTCTATCAAGGAGAATGCATGGTACGGTACGGAAACTTTCTTCTGAAATGTTGTAGCCATTTCTGTTTCTATTTTTAAATCGACAGACAATAGTGACTGACTTTGTTGCAGCGCTTCTCCTCAGCCAAAAGTTACACTGGAAGCGCTGGTAGGGCAAATAATAATATCATAAGACATAATACTTGTATTGTAAGGGCTCCTTAGAGAAAATTTGTAAATACTTATTTAATATGAGCACACACAAAGACATGTTTGATTTGGACTTCTTATTAAATAAACATTTTTTTAAAGGCGTAGAAGGCAAGTGCCACATACTACTACGTATCGTAGCAATATCAGCGTAGAGCTTGAGCTCTAGTGAACTTTGAAGCTGTGCTTTAGACCTTAATGATTAATAGCAGAGTGACTATGTTTTAAGTGCTTCCGCTGTAATGGCAATCAATATACGGATGCTAGTACCTATAGAGCTGACATTTCGCTTTGAGTGAGGGAGAGGGTGGCAAAACATCTGTTCCTTATTAAAAATACGGATAATGTCCTAGGAAATATCCGCTTACATCAAATTCAAGAGTTACAATTAGGTATTTTTTAAATAAAATTCCAGATTGTTTTTGCTAATACTTTAAGATTATTTATTTATTTATTAAAGTGTAGGGACTTTTTTACACCATATTAAATATTTTCAGTTTTTAACCCCTAATTGCTGTTGCTTTCGTCTCTAACGCATGATGTTTTCACCTATAATTAAGTTTGCATTTAACAAGTGTCATTTTTATACTTTTGCGAAGCCTCAATGTAACCTTGTTGGTGATCAAATTAATAAATAAATAAAGTTAATTGACATCTAATGAAACACTGATAAGCCGGGAATCAAAGATCGCCATCATTTTAAACATCCTATATTTGTGTTACAACTTGTAACTCTTCGACCGCGACGCACGGGCGTTTCTTAACACTAGTTTCACTCTCTCTGAATGCAATTAAGGGAAGTTTTACCCAAGTAACGGTGAAGCAGAAACCGAGTAAGAAGTTTAGAGAAACCCTCTTAACGGACGGAGTTGTTAATAGTCACCGTGATCGTACAAATCGTTGCAAGGCTGTTTTGAAATACTTTAGTTGGCTGGAAAACAAATTTAGCTGTAAGTCATTTTACTTATTTTTGTTTCATTCGTAGCCATCAAAATATAACTTATTTAATCCTTAAGAGGCTGCTATTAGACAAGATTGAATTTGGTACTCACAAAGAAACGACAAAAGATGCAATTAAGTATAGTTTTGAAGTCGTGCCTTTTTTAAATTGTACCAAGAAATTGTTTCGAAATCTGTTTACCTTACTGAGCAGTAGTTTCACCTAGGGCCATACTAAACTGAATCTGATTAGTTGAACCCAGTAAAAAGGTTTCATCCTAATATTTAATACAAATCCTATTCACTGAAAAAGCAGATTCTTAGTTGCAAAAAATACAGCCTACACTGCATATATCTCAAAAAGTCTGCTCTCTAACTCATTTCGAATCCAAAAAGGGAACTAAAATACTTTAATTCCGCGTTCCGTTTAGATAAAAATATGCAAATTCCAAAAATCCTCCGCTGGCAGTTTTTTCCCAAGTTTTACCTTGAAATGCTCGTAATATTAATCAAAGTGCCAAAGCGGAGAGAAGTAAATCAACATAAGCGAAATCGTTAATGAGAGGCAACGGGAGCAAATTAGGGACTCGCCCGGGCAGAATATCTGGGCTTAATTACATCAGTATTTTTTCGAAGCAGATTCATTAAAGCACCTTTTTGAGATGACACGTGTTGCGACGAAGCGGCCGGGTTTCGCCTTTTGACACCAGCGTTAAATAAATATACTTACATAGGCTGGAAGCTAAAAACGTTTACTGACAATGTAAGTGAAGACGTAGGAAAAGGAGTGAGGTATTCACAAACATTACTGAGGTCTCACAGTGCGCATGGACGCACAGGGTCCCAAAAACCTATTCAAAGACAATACTTAAGAGGCGGAGTACCACACAAGAATAAATCAAAGAGGTCTATTCAACGCCGTGCGTTCGACTTCGCATAGCGTTCCTGCTTCACTTGAGCAAGCATCGTTTGTGAATACGGGTGTATGTCTTTTTGGAAGCGAATGTGGTGGAGTATAAAATCTCTCGACCAATGATTAAAAAGTAGCAGAACTGAAGAAGATGAAGATCAAAATAACCTTTAATCCAGTTGAAGGTATACCATCCCTACAAAACAGCAGCTGATGCCCGTTTTCACCATCAATCCCTAATTTTTAAGTGACCCCTATGAAAAAAAAACCTGCTATGTGTTACCAGGGGTCACTTAAAAATTAGGAATTGATGGTAAAAACGAGCATAAGACTTCCAAAGACGATCTTAATTGGTTGTTTGTGCATATCATAGAACTGCAATATTAATATTTATCATATTTCTTCAACATTTAACTGGAAATAACTCAGTTATAAGAGACGAATAAATACATTGAAAGAGTTGCTTGTATTTTTACCTCTCACTTCGATATCTACGTTGCCCCAGTTAAGAAGAAAGGAACTATCCGTAGATTTATTCATACGAATCTAACGTGGGAAAAACGGGTCCAAGTTCAACTCATAGGTGAGAATCGTGAAAGGGTAAGCCTCGATATTACGAAATATCTTTCCTTACAACTGAAGGCAAATAGAGCAGGCATTCATGGATGAGCCAGCGTAAAAATATAGGGTGATTTTGCAAACAATTGCCAAATTTTTAGGAGCGATTCAGAATCAGTAACATAATCGTATTACATAAAGAAAATAAAAAAAAAAGTATTTAATTCTTTTTATCCGCTGTGCGCGGTTTCAAAATTGGCACACGTGAATATTTTAATTCCTTCATAGAAAAATACGTACACACAGTTAACTGCAATTACTGCAAAGCTTAATGGACAATAATAATACGGTGCGCGAAAATAATAGCCTTTAAAACTTAAGAATGGCCATCCGCGAATTGCAACTTCAATTTTGTTTTTTCGAAAAATACCTCGATTAAAAATAATTACGATTGTTCTTTAGAGCTTATTAAAAAAATAGCAACTGTTTTCAAAATCACCCTGTATAGAATCCCACTAAATATAAGAGCTAGAATGAAAATTCTTGTGGCGAAATATTTTTTCCGTGCTGCTGAGTTGATTTGGATAACAACGAGTAGGTTTTAGTGACCTATTGTCACGACACGGTATTTTTTTGTCAGGGAAACTCTTCGAATTTTTTATTGCCTATTTACGATAATACAGGCCTGAATTAAATTTTATTGTTCCAAGAAGTGAAAACATTCACAAAATTGAAATATTTAAATACTTATGCATTTTCGCAGTAGAATTTTACTTTTATTTTAAGGTCTATTCGATTCTTGGAACACGAATTGATTACTATTTTGTAATAAATTGTTCGTAGATGTAAGTCGACAGGTACTATCATTGCAATAAAATAAAATTTTGTTTGTTGAAAAAATACCAACTCTTGTTACCATAATACTTATCTACTTTTCGGATTGCATTCCACTTTAAAATTACTAGATGCTGTTATAATTTGAAGGCGATAATAAAAGCTTAAATTAAGGCCAACGCTCAAAACACAAAAGAACACCTTAGAACACAGTAATTCATTATCCAGTGTTCTTTTATTACAATTTTAATGCAAGCCTTTGTGAGAAAAAATGAAACATCTTGTATGCAGTAGATTTACAACGCTGTGTTGGAAAAGAACGAAAAATAAAATCCTGCTTAAGCTTAAGGTTCTGGTTTTCCAGAGTGTTGCTTATCTGTTGTTTTTACTGCAAAATGAAAAGCTGGGGATACACTAGTATTTTTTCAGACACAATTAAAAAAATTAAAAAAAAGATTAGATTTTTATCTAGAGCTCAAAAAAGAGAAGATTTTTTTCCATGTAAATTAATTTCCGAAAAAGGAACAATAAGAACTAAACGCATAAAAATATTCACGAAAAACGGTTACATTTTTCTTAGGATATCATTTTACTTTATATTACAAAAACTGTTCGGAAAATACTAATGGCAAAAATTATCTTCTTGTTGGATATGTTACTGTCAAAGCTCGAACTACGGTTAATCTTAAGATTTAAGTGTAAGTCTTAGGATTTACCTACATGTGTTGGTAAATGTAAGTATTTCTGAAAATACGACGATTTTTTCGAGCTTTTACCATTCAAATTCAGATGCTAGGTTTTACCTCTGTCAGCTGGGCTGGTAGATATTGGTTTTAGGAATAAAACATCGAGTAATTCTTAATGGGAAATTATAACACGATCGACTTAAAAATAACTTAGCGACTGATGATGGCATACTTACTGTTTTAATAACTTGAACGGTATGAATTTGAGTAAGCGAAAAATTAACTTAACTAACGACGAATATTGATTAATCCTTCAAGGCCCGCGAATCTAGACACAATAGATAATCAATTGTTATGGCATTAATGTATGCCGTCTGGGACTTTAAAGGTTAATATAATCAAATGCAGAACGAGCTTACAAAAAGTGGGTTATGTTTAATCCATTTTAAATATTAAAATTTTGTCCGTGCGATTACTAAGTGAGCGACTAGAAATACAAAGAGGGCAACTTCAATGTTAAGATAGATTCGTTTTTTTCCAATTGAAGTAATTTTTGATGATGATGATGATGATGAGATGCGCTGAGCACGTTATGACATGTTTTGTTTTTCAACGTTTACCGTGCCATTAATGTAAATCCTAAGATTTACCAACGAAATGGTGGTAAGAGTTCGAATCGCAAACCTTTTGGGACATTTACCATTAGACATTGGTAGATCTTAGGTTTTACTGGAATATCTTAGGATTTACTGCAATTCGAGCTTTTACAGTAACAGATATATTATTTTATTGGTGACCAAAGAAAAATAAGATCACTTAACTTGTACGGATAACGGCAGTGGGATATCAAAGTAACTTTCAATAAATTGTATGTCCTTGCAATAGGGATGATTTTGTAACAGAATCATAGATACTGTGTGTACGTACGTCGGTATTCGTCCCAAAGCTTTCCTTTTCAACCCCGATGGAAACCTCAAAGGCGGGGCATAATCAGTTATTCATTGGGATTCCAATAAAAATAAACAGTTACAACACCAGTTTCATTTGCTTTCGGTGTTTGTTTTGTTTTGTTTTGATATAAATAAACAATCAAAAGTGTTTATAGTCTAGTAAACTTGAACTTGTGTCGCGTAAACAAAAATATTTACGGCTAAAAGTTTTTTGGATTATTATAGATAACAAGCCGACTTGTTTAGGAATGTTTTCTAATGATTTATTTTAAGTTTAAATCTGGAACTAAGTTTAATGGACTTTTGAGTCAATTAATTTTTAGTTTTTGCTAAACTAAGGCTGGGTTGCACCATCTTACTTTAACTTTGACAAACGTCAAAAATCTGTCAAACCCCATACAAAAAGCATCGGTTATCGTTATAGTTACCGTTAAAGTTAGGTGGTGCAACTCAGCCTAAGCAATTAATAATAAGCAAATAAGCCCACAAGGTGGACCGGCGACATCATAAAGGTAGCAGGAAGGCGCTGGACGCAGGCCGCTAACAACCAGGCAACACGGAGGGCATTGGGGGCCTATGTTCAGCAGTTGACGTCCTATGGCTGAGATGATGATGATGCAGTTAATTGCTTAGTTTAGCAAAAAGTGCTATAATTTATTGTCCATTACTGAACAGCGCAAAAATAAAATTATATACAACACACGCAATTTTATGACGCTGCAGTATAAGTAGAGATCATAGATAACTGCCCGCTGTAGAGACCATTTTGGGAAATATAATTTTTGTATACGTACCGCTTGTGGGGCTGTTAGCGACGTCAAAGAATAGTCAGAATTAATGTTAGCAACTTCATGTCAATTAGTTGAAATTAAGTAATTAATCTGTTTCGTAGTTAAGAAAATGAACATGAAATTTTCGCCAAAAAGGCAATACCGTAGCGAAAACCATCAGGCTCTCTCGCTTACTCACTCGGTAGGCCTCTTTCTTGCATTGTCTGATCTCTCACTTCCACAAAATAGCTTCTCTTTCACACTTTTCTGGAAAATCTAGAATGTTCAGGAAAAAATAGAGAAGAAACGAGACGGAAATATCGGACCTCTCGCTTCGAACATTCTAGAACGTGAGATAGCAATATGTTTTGTCCTTGTCTTGCACGGATGGTCCGTTGCGCGAGGCAATACCGTAAAGAGAGCCGTTTTAGGTTTTTTGTCAATAACTTCGCCAATTTTGGGAATTTTGTGATGAAACTTTTTGTATAATGTAGATAATTTAATTACGCATCTGTAGAAAATAAGAAACCATTGTAAACCTACCTGCCAGTTGGAGAAAATTAGCAAAATCTGTGGATTTCCCGAAGACAGGGATAGCAATAGCGTGTGAAAGCGGGACGGAGATAGCCGCTCCCCATAAATACGGAATGGACCGCTCCAGCTGGCATGTATTGTATTGTTTTGTTCAGTTCAGAGAACAAGTGCTCCAAGCAACAAGTGATCTGAAGAAGCAAGAACTGAGAAAAGGAAGCGAATAATAAACGCGAGAAGTCTCAGCAAGTGAAATAGTGGTTTTATTCCTGCAAGTAGCACCTACTACGCCTGACATAGTAAGGGCAAGCTCTCAACGGCAGTCATCATCGTCCGGTCAGCGCTCTCGAACACACACAAACGCATACAGTCCACTGCAGTCCACCACAGGGGCAATAAAAATAATGAGATAAATGTAATGGCTCCTTCAGAGCATTAGATTTTTAAGAACAAAATTAAATCAGTCTAAACAAATAAAGATATTTTTTATTTGATTTGATTTTGTCTTTTTTAAACTCATTATTGTCAATTAAATGTAATTTTTTAAACTGCAATTAATTTGCTATTTGGTTGACGTTGATCCTTCATATAAAACTCATAGTAAGGTACCACGTTTCCTTTTCGTACGTACTGTCACACCGCATCGTCTGAGGATGGTGGTAGAAAAACTACTTATCAATGAGGTAGTCCCAAAAACAATAGAAGACTAACTAAAAACAAAAGAGTATCAACAGAACAGCCAGCAGTCTGCAGGAAATTGGCACAGTAGCAAAAGATGCCCACTTATCCCGTAGATGCTAACTATGGGATATTCAGATAGAACGATAGCCATTTTATGTGACATCTATACGACTAAATTGTCTGTGGACCAGTAGTTAAGGCTAAAGGAAACGACGTCATTAATTCTACTGGGAATATTACTCAGCCTCCGCTCGATAGAAAAGTCGTAACAGTACTTAATGAGAATGAGATACTGACTACTGGCCGTCTTATGGACACTAGGCTTTTTATTGATAGTTTAGGGAACGTCCGAATATTTATCTTGAGTTATATTTTTGATTTCACAACATAGACGCAAATTATTAAGGTGCTATTCACTCCTAAATAACCGAAGCTTTTGCAAGTGATGCTAGAATCAGTAAAAGAAATTATTATTTTGAAACGATGTAGTAGTGTATGATATCGCGGGCGGGCCATGGACGCCCGTAGCGGTTTCTTCGGGGAACACCCGAAACTTGCTTCGTCTACGAAGTACCGTGCCGTTTTTATGGAAAAATAAAAAATATCAAGTGATGGATATACGTTGAGCTTCATAAACTTCTTCAGTGATGCTTATATTATGTTTTATCTCCTACACATCTTGAGGGATACTAGAATCTGTAAAAAAACATCGCTAATCTATCAAGCAATCATTTATGAGTTAAGAATATTACATACGTTATTTAAGTACACAAACTTCCGCTTTTTTAAATCAAAATAATGAAGCAATAACACTAAAGCCAGATTCTACCAAAGTTTTATCCGAGAATAACTCCTGGTATAACTGGCACATTGACTGTTTTAGTATGGAAATATGTCAAAATGTCGATAACTGACGATTTATTCTGAGATTAATATTTACTCTTGTTTGGTCGAATCCACCCTAAGAGCATTATAATTTACAGAACATCCCTAAATCCTAATGATACAGAATACAAAAACCTAACAGCTATTCCGATTCCAACCGAACATTTCCAATAAAATATTAGAAACATACAGGTGTTCCAAAGAGAGCATTCTCAACTTAATGAGTGTCCCGTCCGTTTTGTACAATTGCCCGCTTTCTTGAACAGGAAAATTGTTAATCTCCTGTCCTTTTGTCGGTAGCATTGGAAAACTTCCAAAAATCCAAGACACCTGGAGTGTAGCGCTGATCAAGCCCGATCTGTTAGTTTTGGCGATTCCACTAGCAATTTATTTCGAACAATATGTCGATGTGCACCGCTTTGAAATATCATCGAGCAAGCATATTGTATTGCTTTTGTACCTAGCAGATACAATAATGCTTGTTCGATTATGTACACTGAAATAAATTTTGAGCTACGCGACTACTAGAACGTTTAGTAATTTACTAAAAATTCCCACGAACTAGAAACTAGTAGTGTGTATTAAACATTCATATTATCATTACAATTTGTCAATTCAGAAAAACGAGAATTAATATTTGTTACAAAGCAAATGGTTTTACCAGAGTTCTAGTAATCACTACGAGGTATTTTTTCCGTGTAGGTATTTATTTCTAGGAGAAACTTTTCGTAGCTTTCGTTTTCTGGACTTTTAGTTTGGCAATACTTATTGGCCACGAATATAATTTAAAAAAACTATTTAATTTTTTTTTTAAACATATAAGAGCTCATGCACACCGCATTTTTTCACGTTGTGTAACTATACAGCAAAGCAATTTAACAACAAACAGACGCGCGATTGTAAAATGTGTATCGGACGGCTTGCCATAAAAAAATACGTGGTGTGTATGGGTCCTAAATATCATTTTGACACGTCATTATCCAGTTCAATATTCTTAATAGAAAACTGTCGTTAATTATGAAACTAACTCTGTAAGTACTTAATATCGTTATTTAAAGTGAAACTTCCTAGTACTGACAAGACCAATTTCTAGTTCTTCAAAGAAACATGCTCTGAAAGTCTTAAAAGGATTCAGTTAATTAAGTCTTCTTAAGCCAAACTAAGAAAGCTTTTTCTGGGAAAGACGATAGAGACAAAGTTTCTGAGAAATGCTTAACATCGTTAGGAATCTTAGATCAATTAATATTTCATGAAATAAATAAAATAATTAATAACGACTTACTTTGTTGAAGTTGAAATGCTTTTATTTCTAACTAGCTTTCCGCCTGCGTGCGGCTTTGCGCGCGTGGACTACATTATCTACATATTTTACGGAACCATATTTTTTTCTAAAATAAAATGTAGCCTATGTTACTCGTGGATAATGTAGCTTTCGAATGGTGAAAGAATTTTTAAAAACGGTGTAGTAGTTTTTGAGCCTATTCATTACAACCAAACAAACAAACAAAGTTCTCCTCTTTATAATATTAGTGTAGACAACAACAAAGTTATCATTAAAATGGTTATTGACTAAATACTAATTTATTACTAGTTTTGTGGGAAGAATCAAAACTTTAACAAAAAAATTAGCGCAATGTTTAGTACGATTAGGTACTAACTGGTAAAGTAAGTAAATAATAAACTGGGTGATGAAAATAATAACCCTTACACTGAGTTGCACCATCTTACTTCAACTTTAACAAACGCGAAAAATCTGTCACTCCATACAAAAAACACCGGTTATTTTTTACTTAATAATAAAATAAAACCGTCTTCAAATGCGTGAACACAAATAATACCTATTTAACATAAAAATAATCGTTCAAATTGGTTCATAATCGGCGGAGATATTGCGTATAAAAAAGTTCATCCCCAATTTCCCACCCGTGGGGGTGAAATATTTTCTTCAAATTCGCATGAAACCACCCTTTTGAATCAAAAGGGTGGTTTCATTCAAAAGTTTTGATAATACCTATTCAACAAAAAAATAATCGTTCATATTGGTTTATAATAGGCGGAGATATTGCGTATAAAAAAGTTCATCCCCAATTTTCCACCCTTGGGGGTTGTTTTTTTTTATTATTAAATTTAAATGGGACCACCCTTGAGGTATTACCTATACGCCGAAAAAAGATTTGTTCAAATCGGTTCATAATTGGCGGAGTTATCGCGTAACAAACATAGAAAAAAAAACATACGGGTCGAATTAAGAACCTCCTCCTTTTTTTTAAGTCGGTTGAAAATAAGATGGTGCAACTCAGCCTTATAGTTTTGCTAAGTAGAAGAAACTAAGACTTATTCTTTAGTTAATTTCATTCGACCCAAGCTTTACTGGCAATAAATTCTAAAAGAGCAATCCAAAAACCCACGTTTTCAGCGAACTGGATCCTTTGCGGAAATAAATAAATTACGTACGAAAATTGTGCCACGAGTGAAAAGGATGGAGGATAGTTATCGATATGTGGGAATGAGATGGAAGAACAATGGTGCCGGAAGTCGGTCGGAAACTAACCCTGCAGTTTCATTAGATATAACAATTAGTGGGTTCCGCATGCAAATCCTATGGTCTGTTAATTATTTTAAAGTGGGAAGTTCCCACTTAATGCATTGTCTTGAATTTTTAGAGCTTAGGTGAGAATGGGTTTATGGTTCTCTACATAAAACGACTAGTTTTTGAGGCATTTTTGTAAGATATTGAAGCGATTTTTCTCTATAGAGCTTGTATGTTAATGTATAATACAAAAATGAATCGCAAAATGTGTTGGTACAACAACAACGCCTGAACCAATTTTACCAATTCTCTTTTTTGATGTTCCTTGAAGTCCAAGGATGGTTTTTACAGCGAGAAAAATTTGAATAATTTCCGGGAAAGCTTAAAAAATAGCCCTTTTTTCACGCGGGCAAAGCCGCGGGCGGAAAGCTAGTATCTAATAAGTTCAAAGTAATTTTAANGGCCTTAATATTACAATTTAAATTAGACATCACTTCATGCTCAAGAGATATGACTGTGTCAGTACAAGCACAGTTTTATGCATAAGTACAGTTTTCTAACAATACGATTTTTTGGTAGATTTACCTTTTGCAAAAATGATACCTACATTAATTGAAAATCGTACCACAAACCATTACCGAGTTCCTTCAAACGCCTCTTGAAAATAGTGAAACAAACTGAAATTCAACTGAAACTAAGGAACGATCTAGTTTTCAGTAATTAGAGAGCTTTCCGCGGTTCTCGCATGAGACGGCTTATACTGTCTACAGCGACGTGTTAATACGTGCCTACCCTCAGTAATGCTATACAACGTGCAAATAATCGGGGCAGGTGGAAGAGAAAATTGTATCATAGTGACTCGGCGTCTTTAGTGCAAATCTCACTTACTTGTCGAGTGAAATCATGTATAGTGAAAGACTTTCAGCAAGACTTTGCATATTTACGAACTAAGACGCAATTCTGTGCAGTCGACAGCAGATTCATTTATCTTTTGAGATGGGTTTTTTAGAACTACAACAAAAATGTGCTTTAGGCCCGATTTGACCAAACTTTCATCCGATAATAACTTCTGGTATAACACATTGACAGTTTCAGTATGGGATTATGTCAAAACTGACGATTTATTCTGAGATTAATATTAACTCGTTTGGTCGAATCCACTCTTAAACTTTTAGCCGAGAATAACTTTAACTTCTGGTATAACACATTGACAGTTTCAGTATGGGATTATGTCACCACCAAACTGACGATTTATGCTGAGATTAATATTTACTCTTGTTTTGTCGAATCCACCCTTAGTACCTTAAAAATAATAATTGGCTGGTTTTTTCTTTATCATGAGAGTTACATCTAAAATAATAAATCTATACCTACTCAAGATCATACCGTCGTTTCTTGTGTGACTTGAGATGACATTATTTGTATCCTGTTTCATTGAAATTCTGGGTAAACACGAAACTCATGCGTAATTAATTGGGTTGTTCGAAATTGATTAATAATACAATACGCTCGGTGTATGATCCTTCACAGCGTTAAATTGCGTGGTTTCTTAAGTCCAGGATAAAGATTTTCTCAAATATTTGTATTTTAGTGAAACAAATTATTCAAGCCTTTATTTTTTCCGTGTCCCTTTCCGTATCACACGAGTTTCGTTTTTATGAAATTTTGTTACGACCATATTTACAAACGTTGCTTGCTTAAGTGAAGCAGCAAATCGAATACACAGCGTTGAATAGAGCTCTGTGATTGGTTCGTGTGTCACACCGTGCGTCCACGCGCACTGTGAGACCTCTTAGTAATGTTTGTGAATACGGGCGTAGTCTTTTATCACATGAGCGTTTGTTACGCGAGCACATTCTGTCGCGAATCGAATATTTTAAGCACGCGAATAGGTACAACTCTTTATGGACAGACTAAAAAACTATATTTACTTATGTGCGCAAAACTAATAGTTCCGAATGATAGTTCGGAAGAATGTCTGTGTCAACAAATGCTCGCGCACCAAATGCAGATCAAATTCGCTCAAATATTCTCCGTGAATGCTCTATTTCCGTCCAGATCTCGTACAATTATTTCTCGAACATTCCAACTATTAGACGCGATCATTCCGCGTAATGAAACGCAGCCCTCACGACATAACAAATGGTGGTGCTCCCATTAATTTAACATACCAATCAATCATCGACGAGCGGTTTCCCGCCATATTTTCTCTTGCAACAAAATAATTGTAAAAATCGACGAGGTTGAGTGAGTGAGGATTTTTTGCCATCAGAAACTATGAAAAAAATGTTTCTGATGGGTATTAGTGAGATTACAATCATTTATTTCGAGAATTTTCGCCACGTTTTTTGTTCGCAAAAAATAAAGGTATGTTAATATTGGTTTGGTTTATTCCATGAGCTTATTCCAGTTATACATTTACAAAAAGTTTTATAAGTATTTTTTTATCCGTTGTCCGATATTTATACTACAAGCTTCGCTCTATTTGGGCTACAAAATCATACCTATAACAACTGAATGGGATTCCACAGTGATAAGCTTCATGTGCCATTGTACGTTTGTAATATTCAACAACTGAAACGATACATTAATTAATTAATTAATTTCAGAGTGTAATCTCCCTAAGTGGATAACATGTTTTATAGCATAAAATACTAAAGGTCGATGTAACTTTTGAATATTCGAAAGAAGCATTCAAGGCAAGCTTGTAAACAAGTAAATAAAACACTTTGATGTACAACATGCCCGACACTGAATTGGAATTCCCCAAAAATTTGAATAAAACATGAAATATTTATCAAAGACAGTATATCATATGTAAATACGGGCCTGGACTATTGATATATGGGCGTTACCTTTGCAAGAAAGGATTTTTTCCTGGCGGCTTGGTGACTGGAATTGAACCGCCACCGGTGCAGACGGTGAAGATGGTGAATTGTCTGCACGTGAAAAGGAGGTTGTCCGGCTTGCAGAAATTTATATAAGTTACCGTTCCTTGTGTGAAATTAGAAAATGTAAATAAAACAGCTCCCTCTCAATTGACACAATTTATTTTTATCTCGTATGCAGTTAACAATTACGATATTATAATAACTACTGTAATAGTGCCAATCTCAAGGGATTCAGGGTCGTTAATTAGGTTCGGTTTGGTGAATATTATTGCCACTACAAATTTCTTAAAACTCAGCCTAAATATTAAAAGACTCTAGCACTTTTTCTCATTTATATTAATGAGCTTCCGAAGCATTTACGTGGAGATTCAATTACACCTATTTTATTTGCCGATGACCTGTCCATACTAATCAAATGCGACAGCGACACTGATCCAAAAACTCTTATCCATAATACACTCCAAAATATCACGAATTGGCTGGAACATCATAATTTGGAAATTAACTTAGGAAAATCAAAACTTGTACAATTTCGATCATACAACAAACCACCCATAGATACAAATATCCACTTTAAAAACACCCAAATAGAAACAGTAGAATCATATAAATTGCTTGGACTTAATGTAGATACGCATCTGAATTGGAAATCCCACATAGAATATATAAAATCCAAACTTTCAAAATTCACCTATGCACTTTACAAAATCTACCAAAGTACAAACTTAAAAACCGCGCTCTCAACTTATTACGCCTACGCCTACTCTTGGCTAAAATATGGAGTTATTCTCTGGGGTAACAGTGTAAATGCAAACGATATATTTATGTTACAAAAAAAATGTGTTAGAATTCTAGCCCGAATTGACAATAGACAAAGCTGCCGACCTTATTTTGTAAAATTTAAATTATTAACATTAGTTTCAATTTATATTAGGGACATATGTATTTTTGTATTCAATAACAAGCATCTTTTCTCACAAATAAAAGAAACGCATAACGTTAATACCAGACATAAAGATAGGCTATACTTACCACCTTCCAGAATCAAAATGCTCAATTGTAGTCCTTTTTATATGGCAGTAAAAATTTTTAATAAAATACCGAAACACATAAAATTGGAAAATAAATTAAGACCGTTTAGTAATAAACTTCAAGATTATTTGATCTCAAACTGCTTCTACTCACTTGATGAATTTTTTAGTTATCGCGACAATAATAATCTTTGAGATAGATCTGGATGACGTCTGTAATTTACAAATCACATATACCTCTGGGAGGTAGCAATGTAACATTTTTTTAACATCTGTCTTTAATATTTGTACATTGTGAAGTGAATAAAATGAATATGAAATGAAATGAAATGAAACAAAGTTTAATTGCCTTAAAAATATCAAACATCAAAAAAAGCCATTCAATCGAGAAAATATATTAATACTCAAATAACTACAAGTGCCTTTCTTAGCTTGGCATTATAAATTATTTACGCAAATGACAGGCAAAGGTTTCCAAACAACGCTGCCTAATTTTCCACGCAAAGGAATCTGTCAAGCCAATGCTTTACGCCGAGCAATACAAAAAATTACCAAGAAAACTAGTTCGCGCCAGAGTGCTTTATTGACAGCCAGTTACCGAAAAGTCTTTGTGAATTTTTCATCAGGAATGGATTGGGTTTGTAGGTGAGTACATTTTTTGGAGTGGCATTCTGAATTAAAAATTCTGGTAGAAGAAATATTTAATACAGATGTGGATAAATACGTAAAACGAGTTGAATCCTATAGTTTTTATACCAGCTAAAAAGCGATAAAAGAAATTACCACTATAAGTACATTTAAGATATTTTCGGCATTGTGTCGCCTTTTTAATGCTTCGAAATTTGTATGAAAAGACCTTTTATTCACTCTATCATATCAGTTTAATGTCTGTCTGTCTAATTCTGATGGAGATGCACTAGACTAGGGTCACTGGGCAGAAGGTATTTGTGTGAGTGACATTATAATTACGGTACACTGGAAAGGCAGAGATAGTGACGTCATAGTAACTTCAACGATATCAATAGAATGAGAACTTTGAATCCATGCCCCCTTAGACAAAACGCACTTTTTGATCGAATCGAAAATCGAATCCGTCAAAACTCCATACAAAAAAGGGGCTTTTCGACCACTTTTCGACTGGTTTGCGATTATAATTTGCACTTTTTCTAGACCCACTGTTGCTTTAAAACTCTGTCAAAAACTTCCACAGAAACAAAACAAAATCGCAAACATTCTAAATAGTTGGAATGCATTTTCAAATTTTGAAATTCAAAATTATTTTTCGTCAAAAGAATTCGGTCTTAATTTGTTTCATTAACAATCCACTGTCACTAGTAACAGCATAGACGAGTTTGTGGTTATGTCGACGCTCATTTAGCCAGGAAATACGTGGCGCAACACTTAATGGATTTAATGGAAGTGTTTGACGTGGCTGAAATTGTAGTTCCTCTGTGTGATTGGCGGAATTGTAATTAACTATCAAAATGGATTGCTTAATTTATTATTATGATGAACTAGAAAGGTTTTTTGATGCTCAGACTGATCGTAGTATTTGTGACAATGTTAAAAGTTTTATCATATTGGTGCATGTAATTTGATTACATAAAAAGTGCGCGAAAACTCTGTGTTGCCCTGTAACTTAATTAATCCCAAGAATTTTTTTTAAAAGATTAATAAGTACCTCTCAATCTGTTTAAACATAATAATATTATCAGTTTCAAAAATATGTTCAATCGACCTAAGTATGAGTTCTTTTGTTTGATATTTATTTTAGTTTGATTGTGTAGCTTTCAGTTTTTTAGAGAAAATATATCAAACTAGCTGTGCCCCGCGGTGTTACCCGCGGTAAAACGTAGTCATTGTGTTAATCCAGGGTGTCAGCTAGCTCCATACCACATTTTATTAAAATCGCTCCAGCCGTTTAGACGTGACGAAGAAGTAACAAACATACACACTCACATGCTCACCAACTTTCGACGTTATAATATTAAGTGTGTTTATTAATTTAATTATTAGTAAAAGTGTTTTCGAAAGAAAGGTAAAACCATCTGCTTAGTTGAAAATATGTAGGTACTAGGTAATCAACATACAAAGCTCAGGAAGTCTTGAAAAGTTTTAAGACGTATTTTTTACTGCTATTTTCCTACAAGAATAAATGTTTTTTAATTGGACGTTGAGTTATTATTAAGTTTCTTTTACTGAGTTTTGAAACAATAGAATGGGTTTTCGCAATTTACTACGAGCAAAATGAAAAAACCAATGACACGAGACAATAATTTTACAAATGATGATGATGTTTAAGACGTATGAAACCATTTACTTCCCAAATAATTTTCTGCTCGAGCAAATTTAGTCATATCTACTTATAATTAGTTCAATAGAAGCAGTAATTAGTGGCATCGGATACACTCTGAGTGTTTCTCGCTCTAGGGCAGTCTTTCCCAAAGTGGGCGATAACGCCCCCTTGTGGGCGCTGCAGGCTTAAAGGGGGGCGGTAAGAGACCCAGAAAAAAAATCGTGACTTTGTGTAGAGGCTTGGGAGGCGTCATCTACTAGGAGGACTCTTAGACATCGACTGAGCTCGACTCTTGACTACAAAAATGGGGGGCGCTAATAATTTATTCTCAAAGTGGGCAGTAGACTAAATAAGTTTGGGAACCACTGCTCTAGGGAAACAGTTGATTGACTAAGTTATCTTCGTTATCGGGCGCCATTAGTATTCCATATCAATCACAATTTCACGTACGTACTCTGAAATGTACTTAGCGTTAATTTTGCTTGGCTTATTAATGGTCCCGCATTGATCTGTCCGAAAAGTATCCGACCTATCATATAAAGATCTATCCCTTTATTTAGTCAGTGCCTGAGGTAAGGGAGAGGCACGGGAGGGGTGAGTGACATTGACATATTTTATTGCAACGTGTGATATTCGGTCAGCTGCTAAAAGCGCGCCAAAACGTATGAGTCAACTGAAAATCGTTGGGTACGAGTACTACCCGTACATAATAGCATGGGAGTACATATAAATCTGAAGAAGATCTGTGTGCTTACCATGAGTTTACGTTCGGTGTGCTCGCTAGCGACTGCGTAAAAAAAATGACATTAAAATATATGACATATAGTGCAGCGCCCCTAACGCCTACTTTCAAGAAATAAAACCTTCATATATTTTTTTTATGTACTCGCTAGCGACCTATAGTTTGACGGTATCTTATATTCCCCGCAGACTACAAACTTTAGTCGGCTGATAGTTTGGTCGCACTATTAATCAGTATCAGAGTAAATACAAATGAGTAGGTCATCTTCATAGAAACGCACCGAGCGCGGTTTGTATGTGAGCGCGCCAATATACGTATGCTCCCCGCTAATCCCCGCTAAATTTTTTCAGTGTGTGCGTGCGCGCCGCATACGTATTGGCGCCCTCACATACAAACCCGTGCGTTTCTATGAAGATGACCTACTCATTCTTATTTACTCTGTCAGTATGAACTAGTATAAAAGTACGCACATTACACCGATTTGGTAGGTAGGTATCGGCCAATTCCTCACAAATTAGAAGCCGAAAAAAGTCTGTTTCAAATCCTTTCACTTTGGACTTAATTGTGTTCTATTAAACTAAACTTGAAGGATATTCTACTAGCATCAAGTACCTACCAATAAAGCTCTAAATAGGTATGTCAAAATAACTCCCTTTTACCTACTAATATAAATTAGGTATATAATATTGGGCTACGCTGTATTTTCAGCTTTCTAAAGCCAAAGGAGTTTTCGGAATTAAACGAATAATTTCTAGATTATTCCTCTACTAACACAGAAACATACTATGTTTACTTTTTAGTCTAGTTAATCTACTTACCTACAGATTTAATGAGAATTCTCGGTACTATTACGCTTACTTCGTGATTTTCTACGTATTTGAAAAAATAATGAGGAAAAATCCATGAACTTCGTAAAAACATTAAAAATAGACGTGAAAACGTGTAATAGTCATTATAACGAGATTTTGTGAACTCTACACTACACGTGCCCGATCCGCACTTGGCAGGTTTTAAATCTATACTAATATTATAAATGCGAAAGTAACTCTGTCTGTCTGTCTGTCTTGCTTTCACGCCTAAACCACTAAATCGATTTTGATGAAATTTGGCATAGAGATAGTTTGAGTCCCGGGAAAGGTCATAGGATAGTTTATTTGAAACAGGGACGCGCGCGATAAAGTTTTTCTGTGACAGACAAAATTCCACGCGGGCGAAGCCGCGGGCGGAAATCTAGTTATTTACATTCATAACTTTTCCTTAATGTAACTTGGTATCGAGCATTGAATTTCAAATTCCTATTGAAGCCGTGTATAAATGTCAGCGTACGTCCAGCATTGATTAGGAGCTATTGCCAAAAATTTTGTCAGCACATCCAGCCAAGCTTCCATCGTTAAATGTTTGAAATTCAGAACACATCTCAATATCTACCGCCCGTATTCACAAACATTACTATGAGGTCTCATAGTGTGCGTGGACGCACAGGGTGAGACACGAACCATTCACAGAGCTCTATTCAACGCTGTGCATTCGATTTGCTGCTTCACTTATGCAAGCATCGTTTGTGAATACGGGCGTAAGAGTATGAGCTAAGAGCTTCTAGAGCAGTGCCGGTTACTTTTAAGAACTAAAATCTTCATAGATTTTTTACGCACTCGCTAACAAGTACGTTCAATAGAAACTCATGGTAAAAAGCTACCTAGTTCTATATTTTAAACTCTTGACGTCCTCTTGGATTCTCAATAACCTCTTGGATTAACATAGAAAATCTCTCAAATATGTAGATTAATCGACTCGAAGTCAGATATTTCTCGGACACGTCACAAGCCATTACACAGAAGGGAAGGACTCAAAATTAATAACGAGCGAGTTACGTAAGGACTATTCAAGTTGGAGCAATTAGGAGTTCTAATATAATTTTGTTTGCGGAACTGAGGGTATTTGGTTATAAATAACTGTACAATGTATTATGTAACATACCGCTTCACCAGTATAATAAAACTTAATAAACAAAATAACACATACACATAACTACAAGACGCCACGCTTGATGCCGTCATACTATATTGAAGATTTACGATCCCACAGTAAAAATGTATGAATAATTAAAAGTACCTATGTAGGTCCTTTACAGGTCACTTATTGTCACCGTAAAATTGTGAATTCCGTCAGATTATAATCTGACGTAGTTAAATTACAATCTAACCTATCCTAACCCACTGTTAGTTTACAATCTAACGCGTTATATTATAAACTGACAGAGTTCACAATTTAACGTTGTCATATACATATCAATAATACCTATACCTTCAGAAGAATCTCTATATATCCATTAGTGCTGATTATGTTCAGCAGTGGACGTCTTATGGCTGAAATGCTGATGATGATGATACATGATTATAGTAATCATGACTCTACGTTACCTAAGGGATGTAATTGATTAACGAGAAAATAATATTTTTCTCCACCGACTTACAAGTTATAGGTAAATATCGATAAGTCTAATCGTTTTGTGATTTTCGCCGAGCCAATATTGTAATTTTGGCGTATACTTATGACTAGCCTTTTTATCACAAAACCTAAATTTCTGATTTGGGAAATCCATCATTTCTCGAGTAAGAAATATGAATAGGTATTAGATTAAGCTTCAATCTACGAAATATAGTTTTTTTGATACAAAGTTTCTATGATATTAATTTTTCTTGAGTCGCTTGCAGGAATTTTTTTCAAACATTTTCGTGTTCTACACGCCTTGCTCCGTTGATCTCCGTAATGTATAGACATAAGTCTAAACACTACTTTATAGCTTACCTCGGAAACTAAATGCCTAGAAAAGGGAACGAAATTTGTTGCATAAATCAAGGCAACAAAAGCTTTACACCTTTAGTAACAGCTTAAACTACGAAATAGGTACTCAGAAACTTTGACAATTTCATTCACAACTTCAACAACTGTTCTGACACAGAAATATATAAGTTACAGTTAATAAACTTGGACAGAACGAATTAATGTCCCGGATCTTTATTGCAATCCTAACAAATCTTGCCGTTCGGATTATTTGGGACATTGAGAAGTTCTTGATGATGGAAGATAATTAAAATCTGGTCATTATTTGAACGAGCGTTATGAAATTTGTGAAAGTAAATTAATGTTACGAGCTGTCCCGGCGAGCTTCGTTCCGTTAATAAAAAAATATCTTAATTTATCGATAAAATCGCAGTATTAATTTCTGAACGTAATACTGTTTGAAACCTATAGCATTTGACAATTTCATTAAAGGAAAGGTTTTTAACCCAAAAACGTTTCTTTAGAAGGATCCAGAGTCACTTCTTCAAAAAATAGATAGTTACGCTTGAGCCAACTTTTATGGCTATAAAACTGTTAAGTTGGGATTAATCGCTATCCATCTGTTAAAGAGGACACGTGTGATCATTATTTGGTTTTATAACCATAAAATTTGGTCTAATTGATCCCAGAGGTGAGCCCAAAGTGAGGTCTTTTTTCAAGTCACATTTATGGTAATGTTAATCATTTATTAAGAAATAAAATGTGTTTTTCTTTAAGGATATTTTTTGGGCTTTCAAATAACACCAATATTGTTGGGGCACCATTATTGTGTCAAAAGAAAATCTTTAAAGTTCGCGTCGCGGGTGGTGCGATTTATTTTCTGTCGAGTGTAAATGTGTGAGAAAAACATTTGGAACCTAACGGTGCGGTGAACGAATTTTTCTTCAAATCGAGCCTATTCCTTCGTAACAAACAAACAAACAAATCTTTCCTCTTTATATTTATAGATTACAAATACGGCCGCGTAACTGACTATGATGTTAGAATACGATAGTTTGATTCCCGAATGATACATACATTTGCGTACATTTCTGTCTAATTTTGAAACAATATTTATTTTGCAAAAACGTGCGATAAGATACTTGTATAAAATGAAAGCAAGAGCATCCCTTAGAGAATTGTTTAAAGAAATTGGCATTCTCACGGCCGCTTCACAATACATCTTAAACTGTATTCTATTTATTCAAAAAAATATTACTGAATTCAAAAAGAAAAGTGATATTCACCAAATTAACACTAGAAATAAAAATAAATTGGCTATACCCGCTTTTAGACTTAATAAAGTGTTTGCCACTTTTATGGGACAAGGTATCCATTTTTATAACAAAGTCCCTGATAAATATAAAGAGCTACCGTATAATAAATTTAAAGATATAGTTAAAGATCACATGCTTAAAAAAGCCTATTATACAACTCGAGATTTTCTTAATGATAAGTCATCCTGGGAGTAGGATTATGGTCCTCTCATGCTCGCACTAAAAAGAATTAAAATGAAAAGTAATGTATAAACTAATAATAATTTCTCAAATGTTATAGTGTCATGCTTCTCAATCTGGACTGTTACTTAGCTTTATTATTAGTTTTTTTTTTTAAAGAGATAACTTGGAATTGTCATTCTCACTAAAATGTCTCTGGGGTGGTGGCGTAGTGAGGCGGGTCGTTACATTCCCTCTAATATGGTCGAGTGAAGCGATGGCTGGTTCACTCGTCATGTCTGTGAACAGGCGCTGCTTTCGGGGACTGGTCAATCCAAGTTATTCAAATTTATGTATGCGAGTCATTTCTACTAGTATCTTAATATGTAAGTCTAGATATTAGCACGTCACTACCTTGTTTAATATACCACGCAATCTTGTATACCCATTCTTATAAGATACACCATACAAGAATGCATGGTAAATTCAGTGAACTGCTCCTGAATCGAATGTACCTACTACTACTATTTCTATTTATTTATATTAACCGGCAGACAGTGGTGACTGAGTTTGTTGCGGCGCTTCTTCTCAGCACTTGCCAAATGTTGGTCTCGAAGCGCTGGTAGGGTAAAAAGATTATGAGACATGTAGAGGCTCCTTAAGAGCAAAATGACGATTTGTAAGAACTATTTATTAGTCCAAACAAATAAAGAAATTTTGACTTTTGACTTTTTTTGACTTTTTTTTGACTTTTTAATGAACTGGGTAAACTAAAAGTATATAATAGAAAAGTATTTGAGTATTATTCCATTGATGATACAAGTTTTGCCTAATTTAGACTAGATGGCGCAGTGCTTAGTTTAAGACTAGGTGAGTATACATGTAAGGATGAAACTAGCTAGGATGTACTTGGTGAAGCTAGTTAGATGGAAGCTGAGTTATATGGGAGGCAAAATGGAATATTCTGTGTTTCACATTAACATGAACTTTCAAAGCTCGATTCAAATTTAATTTTAGACTTAAGCTTGAAACCATTTCATCATTTACTTACATAATTGACTAAAACTTTCTATTTATTAGAGAATAAATTTTATAAGCTTGTATATTTAGATCAATCTTAAATATTTTTTTGATAAGGTTCAAGCGTCTTTTCATAATACCTTAGCAGTATCAATGTATATAGTGTGTTATTTATATGTCTGTATACTTGATCAAACGAAAATTTTATTGTTTATTTCACAACTGAAATGCGACCATTTTTATAAGTGACCGAAGTTCAAATATAAAAAGAAAATACCTCTCCATACAAATTATAATCAACAATCAGTCATTTATTATGTGGATATTATTTTGAGAATGAAATATTGATCTTATATTTTATGAATAATGTAGTTGTATTTGAGTAGTAGAATCAACTTTTAGATGGATCAATTATAAAAAACACCCTGTATTTTTGCACATACATCCTAAGATTGGGTAAGTTATTTGGTTAGATGAACGTCTACAATCTACTTTGCTATTCATTGAGGATTTCAATACCAGTACTGAGAAGGACTTCGAAACATTGTTTGTACAGGTAATTCCCAGCAATTCCCGGGAAGTTTGAATTCTCGCAAAGGACATTGTCAGAAACCGCCTAAAAAACCGCCCAAAAACATTAACCCATCATAATTATTTTCTATTTTTTTTAATACATTAAGCACCCTTTCATTCTAATGGACACTTAAGCATTGAAAAATTAAATAAATAAGTCTTTTAACGTTTATTCTATAATACTATTACAACTTCCGGACGTTTTGGTGCGTGGCATGGTCTAAAACCTATCAAGTTCCATAATTTTTGCCGATAAAATCTGTACGAGGCATTACCGTACTTTATTGCTGGGAGTCCATGTATAGTGATGTTCCTGCGGCCATCATAGACAATAAAATATCGATTTTGAAAATAAAATAAATCGATTAAACTGCTTTGAAGACTAGATAATATGTAGGTATTTTATAAAAGTGGAACCCCGAGTGATCTCCAAAACCCATTCTATTATTATATACGATTCGGCTTCGATATCTATAATACAATAGGAGTTTATTTCATGTGTCAGATGACAAGGGTGGAAACAACCTACGATTCATGTTGTTTATTTACGTGCAATATGTGGGCATATTATAAAAGTGGAATGCCGAGTTGTATTCCTAAAACTTGTTCTATTATTTTATACTATTTGGCTGCGACTCGGCGTGACGACAATACAAAACATTTTTAGCGAATCGGTGTTCATACATTCACTTAATACATTAGACGCCATGTTGTCATAAACGACATATTATAAAATCGCTGTGATTTAATATTCTTAATCATTAATTTTATGGCAAGTGTCCATCAGGAATCATTGTTCTTACACACAGAATCGTATTATTTCGCTTTCGGGTAGTAATATGTCAAAATTGTTGGTTCTTTAGGCGAACAATGTATGGAGAACGAACATTGTCCTTTCTTAAATTATTTGGCTTTAGTACGCTATTGTTATTGTTTCTGATTATGTACCTGATTATTTTACGGAACTCTGCAGAACTTGATACCATGAACTGGATGAAATTAAGTATGAAAAATGACTATTTTTATAATTTGAGCGATAAATTTTAAAGTTTGCGTCATTAATGTAATTTATTCCATTTGTTTGACATTCAGAGGAAAAGTCTGCATGAATTTGAAAATGAGCAAAAACAAATGAAACTCACCATAAATCATGGAGACGATCAGCAGAATCGCGTTCAAGACATGAGAACGCCTCTTCATAATTTTCAAACTTCCAGCCATTTTTCCTAATCTTCTATAACACCATTAAACTACTGTTTAATTTGACACTCTTCTTCTTTTCATCGTCACTTAAAATATCACCACTTATTTACGTTTCCTATTTGCCTAAAATAGTCTACTATCTCCTAATTACTAAATAGCTTTGAAGCATCTTGTCACAAATTATCTACTTTGACAACTCTACCTGTTACCACTAAATCTGTCAACATTTATTCTACTTCGTAATTAACGCGCTGACAAATACCCAACGGAGTTTGGTCTTTTAAATTAATGACACCCATATATTAAAAGTTAGTTAGCGCGTCTATTTTTACTTTTCTAAGGGGTCTCATTAAGTGTAATCCCAATCTTTTTCAGCGCAACCCTTAATATTAGTTTGAGAAACATATTGAGCACGGTGTTAAAATAAGTTAAATGTTTTGTTTTTTGGCATAAATCCGGTGGTAAATTTCCCTTTGGCACCCCATTTGATTAGCACACACACACAGCTTTGTCGGTTCATAGTTTTTTTGGACACGTTCTGTCACTGTCGTAGTCAGTTTTCGGCATTTCGTGTTGAGGAGCGTAGCCGGGGCACGCACGTCTGCTCGGCTGGAGACGACTCGCGGCACTGGAGCCGTGGCTTACATAAGGGATCGCCTTTGCCAGCCGGGTGGCGAGCGACAAGGACAGAACACATCCCCGTAAGGGTTGCAGGTTGTGCGGCACCCAGCCGAGAGGGATGGAAGAGATTCGCATTCGTTGGAATCGTGCTGAAATCTTGTGTGAAGAAGCAATTAAATCCGAAAGAGATACTTTAAGGGCATACACCTGTGATAATAAGTGTTTAATCCGCCGTAAACGCATAAACACTCTTAATTGTGGGAGATTGCGCGTTCCATTTTGATTAGCAATTACGGTACTCGTTTATGTCGCGTTTGAGTTAATAACCAGTTACCTTTGCCTGTCTTTAGCACTCGTGTCATTAAATTATAACACAACTGAGTAGATATAGAGCCGTTATGAGTATATTGACCTATGAAAAGCGAGAGTTCATGGAGCTATCCGAGCTTAATACTGAAAAATGTCTACTAGAACTTTTATTTGACTAAGCTTAGATTTAGATGACTTAAACCAGACATTAAGTAGATTTACCTTTTAGATGGACTTTACCCAATGTAAATAGTAATCTTATGTAGGTATGATAATGGAATTAAACTTAAACCCCCTTACTAATAAAAAGTTACACAGTTGTTGAACGCTGTTTTAAAATGACATTTCCATACTAAACGTCACTTTAAAACACTGTTCAACGAGCGTGTAAGTTTTAGTAGTAAGGGGGTAATAAATAAATAAATTATCAATTTTGAAAAAATGTAAGAACTTTAAAAAAATATAGAGTTGCGATTGGTAGTTGGTAGAGATAGGCCAGAGAAAAGACGGTGCGACAAATTTAACCAAACTGACTGACATGAAAATGGAAGTGATTGGCGATGAATAGACAGAAATCGGTGGTAGAGTTTGGGAGTGACATTTTCCCAGTAGAGAGATGGTATAAAAAGATAAGTAAAAACTCATACATTTCACTGCTTTCATTACAATAGTGACTGAGTTTCTTGCGCTGCTTCTTCTCAGCACTGGCCCATTTATTGCCCTGAAGCAGTGGTAGGGTTAATACTGGGACGTGTAAAAGTGCTTTTTAAAAGCCTATTTGCATAAATAAATGAGTTTTATGAGTTTTTTCTTTATTGAATTTAATAAGTAGACGGTAAATGTACAGTCGCGGAATGAAAAGGTTCGTCACCTTAGTGTCGGTTTTCGCTTGCACTAGGTACTGTAAAGAGTCAAACCTGCCAACATAACAGTGCAAGAAACAGTGCTGCTAACATTTAAATAAATATGACGTTTGCTAACGAATAAGGTTTTCTATCCCATCAGCCCCCCTAGACAAAACGCACTTTTTGATCGAATCGAAAATCGAATTCGTCAAAACTCCATACAAAAAAGGGGCTTTTCGACCACTTTTCGACTGGTTTGCGATTATAATTTGCACTTTGTCTAGACCCACAGTGCAATGCAATGATGACATTGACCAATTGACAATAGTTTTTTTTATTTCTTAAGAAATAATAATGGCAGGTTGAACCAACAAGAAAGTTTTAGTTTATCAATCATAATAATCTTCTTGACTAGATAAATCAAACAACTTTGATCTGAATAATTTTGAACTTCACTAACGAACAGTTAAAGATTATTTTCTCTAACTCGAGATTATTCTGTAACATACATAGTTTCAAAAGGTAATATGTGCTCGCGATTCGTTGAAGGAATCAATTTGAAAACTGACGAACCTTTTCATTCCGTGACTGTACATGTCTGTTATTTAGACATCTACCTTGAAGTAACTTTGAGACTATGTATGTAGACGTATAATAAGGTACACCTAATAAATAGGCAGAACTTCTAAAATTAGACAAATAATCAAATGAAAACCTAGCCCGCAGCTCCTTCAATATCTTTAGTCTGAAACAAAAACCAAGACTAGTCTGGTGTGCGTTGGACTCATGTTCTAAAGGTTTCGTACATTTTCATAATAAAATAGCGCAAATAAATTCTAGGGTATTGTGAGTAGGTAATTGATTAAATACATTTTTAAGTACCTACCTATGTTAATTGAAAGTTAGTGGTGATCTTACCTGTAAATAATCCTGACATTCTTATTTAACTTGTTTTTGTTGCGTATAATTGTAATCTTCCCCAAGACTATGAGAATTTCTGTTCTGCGATGTTTTTTAGTTTACCCACGGTTTCCTTAAAAGAACAGAACCGTTTGTATGGATTTTCCAAAATGGTTTTGTAAAAATTTGCAAAGAAATAGTTTTCATTTGATACTTCAAATGTATCAAAATTTTACGGGACCCTAACAACAAAAGAATCTCCGACCCGTATTTACAAATTACTTGTCTTGGTAATTGGCAAACTTAGCAAAGTAAGGCCCTGAGTATGTCAAGCGTCACTTTTAGGGCTGTATTTGTTGTCCCTTTTCAAAGACCTTTATTTAATGAAAGGGCACTTTATTAAGCTGCCAATTGACAAACGTACTGAAAAGCCCAACCTTTTAAAATGGGCGTGTCATTGTCAGTGACTGTGAATCTAATAGTTATTAAATATTCTGTCATCATCATCATCATCAACAACCTTTTACAGTCCACTGCTGGACTATGAGCCTCCTCCACTAAGTGTTTTGCCATAATCTCCACGCTTGGCAAACGGGTTGGAGATCGCAGTTAAAAAGATTAGTGTTTATCAGAGTGCGCTGCTGCCCGTTCTTTGTTGAATGTGAAGACCCTAAGTCGCCTCTATATTATTGTATTATATTCTGTATTACTGTGAATTGAAACGAATGAACATTCAAATTCACGTGAATTATGTTTTATTATTCAGCCCCACGTAAATGCACCAAATAATAGCACACACAATTTATAATACTTTAGTAAGTAAGTACTGTGAATTTTTATTTAACTTTTGCATGCTAATAATTTTAGCTAAACATGTATAGTTCTCACTGTCTGTACCTAACATCTTTATACCATGTTTAATTGCAAATAAAAAAAAAATAAAAAAAAAAAAAAAATCATGTCGTGTCATAAAGAAGATAACGGCTTGGATGCACGCACATTGCACCTATTGTAGTTTTTTCCACACTTTTATAATTATACTTAATTCTACAAGAAAATCAATACTATCTTAAGGAATAGGGGGAGTTCCCTCGCCGGGAACTTATAACTTTATGTGTTCATACTTTATTGTTCGGTGCGGCGATTTGTCGTGCACTTTTCGTTCGTTCGTTCGTTTAAGCCCAATGACATCCACTGCTGTAAAAAGGCCTCCCCGAAGGAATCCCATAACGACCAGTGGATACGGGCAGCGATCCAGGTACTTCCCCAACACACGTTTATGCCGAACTTATCTCACGCAGACCCATTAATACAAAATTTTACTTCAAATGAGGTATAGTTCTTGCAACTCACGAAGGCGACTGAGCTTTACTTGTGTGTGTACATGTAAATGCACATAACGATAGTGTAGGGTCTATCAAAACTTTTAAAAACGAACACTGGCGAGCCACCAGACATGTAAAGCTCACTCGCCTCTTGAATTGCAACAACGGTAACTGTAAGTTGTTTATTACCGGAAAAAACAGTCACACTTTTGTATCAGATCAGAATTATTCACAACTCTTGACACAATCAGCTCAACCCTTCCAGCGATTGAGATGCTTGAAACAGGATTAAGCGGGACAAAGGCGCCGATCCGGCTAATCGGGTAATCTAAGCTGACAATCCGGGTGTTGTGATTATTCTATTACTAGCTTTCCGCCCGCGGCTTCGCCCGCGTGGAATTTTGTCTGTCACAGAAAAACTTTATCGCGCGCGTCCCTGTTTCAAAAACCGGGATAAAAACTATCCTATGTTCTTTCCCGGGACTCAAACTATCTCTATGCCAAATTTCATCAAAATCGGTTGCGAGGTTTAAGCGGGAAAGCGTAACAGACAGACAGACAGACAGACAGACAGACAGACAGACAGAGTTACTTTCGCATTTATAATATTATATATAATATATATAGTTGGGATTTTACTTTTCTGATAAACTGCCGCGATTGGGTTAAGTCTAGGTGAAGTGAGTGAATTGAGCGTTTGGAAAGGTGGGAATTTTGGCGCGTTCTGCTAAAGGTTGGCTTAGCGTTGACGCAACTTTTCTACTTTGTGAAAGATCTATGAAGGGAGCGGTGAACGTCCTATGACTGAAATGATGATGATGATGATGCAGCTTTCCCAGTGATCATCGTAGTTGAGCAACCGACGCCGCGGTCTGAATTGGGATGGGTGGTGCGAAGGTGTTTTGTATTTTTACTTTATTATAGCTACTAGCTTTTGCCCGCGGATTCACCCGCGTGAAATTTAGTTTGTCACAGATCGTCATAAATTATAGCTTACTAGCTGACCCGGCGAACTTTGTTCCGCCTTAATGGCAATAAATAACGGGATAAAAAGTATCCTATGTCCTTCTCCTGGCTCTAAACTACCTCCCTGACAATTTTCAGCTAAATCAGTTCAGCCGTTCTTGAGTTATAAGTGGAGTAACTAACACGACTTTCTTTTATATAATAGATATATAGAAGATATTATGTTATTCTGGGTTATCCCAACTAATATTATAAATGCGAAAGTAACTCTGTCTGTCTGTCTGTCTGTCTGTCTGTCTGTCTGTTACGCTTTCCCGCTTAAACCTCGCAACCGATTTTGATGAAATTTGGCATAGAGATAGTTTGAGTCCCGGGAAAGAACATAGGATAGTTTTTATCCCGGTTTTTGAAACAGGGACGCGCGCGATAAAGTTTTTCTGTGACAGACAAAATTCCACGCGGGCGAAGCCGCGGGCGGAAAGCTAGTAAACAATAATACTGTAAAGTTTCATCAAAATAGAGTAAAAAACATCCAGACATCCAAACTTTCGCAATATTAGTAGGAAGTAGGATATTAGTAGGATGAGCTTCACTATGCCCCAAAAGATACTTTCTATCAGTTCATTAACGGCTTGAGTCCCAGACGGCATTCATTAATGTCATAACAATTGATTATCTACTGTGTCTAGATTCGCGGGCCTTGAAGGATTAATAGACGTTCATCCCTTTTTTTATTTTCAAACCTTTTTCATTGACAAAAATACACTCCATGAGGTCCATTAACGTCATTCTCATTGAAAAAAGAAACAAGGCATTTTGACAAACATTTTCAGTCCCAAGACAAATTACGGATAAACTTTGTTCCGCGGGACAGTTTCTACTGTTCATTCATTCTTTCTTTCCCTTCAAATATACTAGAATCTCCTATTCGTTGAACCCAAGCAAAAAACCTTTTAACCATCAACAAGTCCCTCTTTTAGTGAAATCGAGGATCGCTTATCGCATGCCCTTCGCTGTCCCAGCGGCGGCCTACACCTCAACTGCCTCAACGGTTCAAGCGCAACGCCCAGGGGATACTTTGGGAATCACAAGGCAGGGGCAATGGGGCATCCTTTTAAAATAGAACTCTACTCATGATACATGGTTTTATTTTTTGCCATTTTAACTTATTGGATCTGTCCCATATTTGGGGAATGTACTACATTTATGTATCATGAGTAATCTTATTTTAAGAGGATTTCAATGATTTAAATTTCACTTTGTAGAGTTTATACAGGCATAAAGTTAAAAAAATCTGATTCATTCAATACATACGGAGGGGTAGTATGATCTTAACATTATTTTAAGTATCCAGAGCACGAATAAATACCGTTCTCATTATGGTATGATTATTATTTTTTTTTTGTGTTTGAATAACAAAGTAGTCTAAGGAATACGATTAATAAACGATTACTATAGTAATAGTTATTTGTGTTCAGGATACAGTTGAAATTTCGTAATCGTGTCTTTAGTTATCATTAGTAAATTGCCAAATTCATTCAAAATACTTGTCTTTTCTGAACTCCTGACAAACGGTCCAGTGAGTGGTTAAATTCAAATGGAAGTTACTTTTACCATAATTAAGCCCGTGTTTTAATCAGAAGTGCCCTGACCACGGTTCAAAGATAGGGTTCACAATATAACCGCTTGACCCTTCCATTTTAGATTTTTGCATAAAATTAATTATGTATTACCTTTGTACGAAGATCCTCTTAAAATTAAACCTAAATATTTATACAGATAGCCAGCGGGTCATCTTTAATAATATTGATTCAGGGTCCAAAGCTCTGAAATATAATTTATTCTGATTGTGATCTGCATAAATCATGTATAAACAAGTTTGTTTAATATGTCATATGTTTTGGTAATGTTTTATCAATGTTGAGTCTATTTAACTGACCTTCAAGAAGACTTTGGTCTGGGTTATAATATGTATTATTATGCACTCGTACAAATTGATAAACGTATTTATCACTGTTAAATTAGCATATTTTGTTTGCATTAATTGTGGCTTACTTTTAATATTCATATCTATCTTTCTATCTATTATATAAAAGAAAGTCGTGTTAGTTACTCCACTTATAACTCAAGAACGGCTGAACTGATTTAGCTGAAAATTGTCAGGGAGGTAGTTTAGAGCCAGGAGAAGGACATAGGATACTTTTTATCCCGTTATTTATTGCCATTAAGGCGGAACAAATTTCGCCGGGTCAGCTAGTAAAATATAAAAGATACTGTCATCGAAAGCTAATATTACAATAATTAATTTTAACGGGATTACTGCCATCCTGTTAAATCCCGTTCAAAATAATTAATGTAATGTTAGTGACCATGAAAGTTTAAAACAATATACAGCTGATATTATTCTATCCTTATGTGGTGAACGTATTCTACTTTGAGCACCAGTTGAAATAGCACCTAGCCAATAGCTAATATTTGATAGGGAGGACCACTATTGGATAGTGGAATACCACTAAGTCCTCCCTATCAAATACAGCCAGCACTATGCTGTTGTAGTAGGTGCTCTAAGTAAATTTAATTCCATTTATTTATTTATTTAATTATTATTACATTATTTATCTTTGATTTAAATAGTGTCTTAAATCCTCTTGAGGTTTGTCTAGACACTGTTGTTCTCTATACAAATAAAAATAAACGTTTTAGTATAAGCATTCAGAACACTTTCAGAAACATAGGCATACAAAATATTATTTTAGCGAGTGCGCACTACGATGACGAAAGACTCGAAGATTTAGAGCACCTGCCCAAAATATTGATAGAGGATCTAAGTGGAATAGGGCAGGTTCTAATAATTCGTGCAGGTGCTATTTGGGCCGGTGCAGAAAGTGGAATACGTCAAGTGGCGGCAAACAAAATTACTCGAAGGTATTTAAGTTCACCGAAAAGGGCTGAAATAAGGAATGTTAATAAAAAAATTACAAGTGTCAAACAATCTCCAGGGAGTCATCCATTCGTCTCACACATCTATAATATAAAAATGAATCGCAAAATGTGTTGGTAAGGGCATAACTCAACAACGCCTGGACCAATTTTACCAATTCTTTTTTTAAAATGTTTGTTGAAGTCCAAGGATGGTTTTTACAGCGAGAAAAGTTTGAATAATTTCTGGGTAAACCCTAAAAAACTCGAAACTTCACCCCTAAGAGTAAAACGGGGTCCACGCGTACGAAGTCGCGGGCGGCCGCTAGTTTATTATAAATACAAATTGCCGGCGGCAAATGTTACTGGGATGAGCATTAAGCCTGGAGATATGGACGTTTGCGCATATAATATTCATACGTATCTATTTTAGTACATTCCTAATGTATTTGGATGGAGCTGGGTACATGTTCTAATGGGCCCACTGAAAACCGGGGTCGTGGCCTTCCCCACCGTGGGCCACCCACGGCATAATATGCTGAGTGGAGTCCCATTGCGATGGGCATCGCTGTTGCGACAGGATAGCACTGCTCAGTTCACTTTTTATTTCCTTGTTATATTTATGTGCTATTTCTGTCTTTTTTCTGTATACGTTCTCTGTCCTTAACTAAGTGATGTTCATCGTAATAGAAAGAAAGAAAGAACATTTTTTTATTTCGTTCAAACATAGCAATTTTACACAATTTGGATAATAATTATAAATAAATTGTTGAACCAAAATGGCTCCTACTCAGCTTGTATCATATTCCGGAAAGAACTTCTTTCTTTCTTTCTTTCTAACATTTTGTGACTTTGTTCTTGATTGAGATCACAAATCCTATTCAAGGTGGTGTTGACGTGCCTTAAAATATTTGCATAATTTGTCTTGCACTACCATCACAAGGTGGACCGACGATCTAGTGCCGTCACCAGATCGTCGCGGAAAGTATCTGGATACGGGTAGCGCAAGACTAGTCATTGTGGAACCAGCCTTTTTCTAGCAGTGGATGTCATTTAGCTGTAACATACGTATGATGTCTGACAAAGACACATCGACCTTAACACTGCAATAACTATCTTATGTTTTGGTAATTCGTGATAATTTGCAACAAAAATATTATTGTCTGATAAGCTATCGACTGTTCCAATTATTATTAAAGGGAGAAACAGACTACGAGAGTCACATTTCTTCTCTATTAACCATCTTAAATCCTCGCCATAATAACACAAACGCTAAAATCTCCACAATTGATGTTTCAATTTAACCCTAAAATTGGGTAGCGCTAACTAACGCTTTCCGAAATAATGAATGGTAATAGACTACTATAATTTTGGGCGGTTTAAACCAGGGATGTTATGGATATGAAGTTTCGGTTATGGATACGGTTACGGATATTAGAATAATATTATACCGGTTTCGGTTACGGTTACGGATAGTAAATCATTTCGGATTATCCGAAAGTTTCGGATAATTTCGGTTACGTATATTCTATAATTTTAAAAAGGTAAAATTTTATTTATTTATTTATTTACACTTTTGCACATACAACTGTACAGTGGCGGACTTAATGCCAGGTGAATACTTAAATTCAAATAGCAAGATGCTGCGCGACCCACATTAGCTACTACAGTACTTTGACGGTACCTATTATAAAGTTAAAATAGGCGGGTATATCAGAATGGTGCCAGGGGATGCCAGACAAGTAACAAAAAAATATTAAGATTTAGACTCCGCCTTTATCAGAAACTATTCGAAACTTTTGAATCGGTTTCGGTTACGGATATTTTTTTTTCGGAGATCCGATAGTTTCGATTACGGTTACGGATATCCATAACATCCCTGGTTTAAACCAAAAGCCAGTATTTGTGGTTTGACTTAGTTACATTGTTTAGTTAATCGGTAGAGCGGCGTTTTGGCACAGTTTACCCTAAATTTAGTTATGCAGAGCGGTTACCTTGCGTATAATTGCATCTAAGACTTGGGTTAGGTTAAGTTACTTCGCCTCTGTGCTTGAGAATGTTTGTTAGATGGAAGATTTCGTTATAGAAAACTAATTGTATGTCTATAGCATAAATGGTTGTCATGGAACTTGAAAAAATATCTCTTGATGCGCTTAGGTACATGAAATATAATCAATTAAGGATAAAATCTTCTTATGAGATGTCATAAGCAGATTTTCTTCTGTAAAACGATGGTTTAATACACTATGAAAAGGCTCCTCTATTCATGTAGAATAGAGGATCAGTAGGTATTGCTCGCCAACAAACTCACTTTGCTACCAACAATGTATACCTATGCAAGTAAATATTATTGTAGACCGTAGCATTGGTTAGTAATATTGCAAAAGGCCATTAGTACGGATTAAATTGAATCTAGTTTGCTGTGAGACATTGTAACACTCAAAGTAGGTAAAAACTCTACATTTGAATCTTTACGCCCTCGTCAACTTATGTATTTATATCATTAGGTAAACACAAATTAAATCAATTTACATTCAAATAACAACCTTAACGCAGCAATCCAAACCCCAAATAGGTTTCAAAGCACTTACTTAAGCGACTTCGCTACAGAATGCCCATTTTGCAGGCAATTTACTCGAAAACTCGACAAGTCGATACAAAACTAATCAGATGATAATTTGAGCAAACCCAAACAGCATCAAACGAGCGATTTTTCAGTCGAACAGAACTGCCGGACAAGGCTATCTCATCGCCGGAAGTAATCGCCTCAAAAGGATTCCTTTAAACACTGATTCCAATGTGATTTAGGATCGGAGCAGATTAAAGAACTGTACACGAAATCCCGTCAAAGAAAATCCTACTTTGTAATTTTAAGTTAAAGCTGAAACTTGAATGAGGCAAAGATCAGAAGCAAAATTAGAATAGTCCGTAAGAGAGAGACGAATTTATAATTAACTGCAATCAACACTGACGTATTGAATTTCTGGCATCCGTACCGTCACTCATAAAATTAATATTACAAAATTCTGTTTCTGAACGAACAAAATTACGCGCTGTACTTATTCAGCGCGCATTAAGTTTTTGTTACTTTTTTTCTTAGGATAAAATTAAAAGTTTATGACGTACCTATACGGAGGCTGAAAACAGTTAAGAAAACTAACTTCTAAATAAAATTTAGCTATCTGGGAATTCTACTTTGTTGTAATAGGTGCTATTTTGGAACAAAAAAATACTTTTGAAGTTTTATGGATATGGATAAGTTTTTGATTTTATTTTAAAATGTTAAAGCATACTTTTTTTAACTTTACTTTGACTACTACCACAAGACCAACCAAAGCAGCATAAAGTTTAATATGTAAAAAGATTAAAATGAAACTTCGACAACAAACTGTTCGAGCATGAACCGTTAGCGTTCTTTCAAAGTTACGAAAATTGCCTTTTTGTTTATCTTGTAACTGTTATTTAAACACAATACGGTTAATATGTTTTCCACGCCTAAAACCAAATCGTTAAACGTTGTTATAAAAATATTATAATCAATAATTATAGTAACTACTATTCAAAAAAGAAACGGTAGTTGACCTCACTTTATGTCCCGACTCCGGACAAAAATGTGATCAAGGACTAACCGTTAAATGACACGAAAGTCGCGCACATTCAAAACAAATGAACATCGGTCACGGTTGAGTTGAAAGCAAAAAGAAAATCGCAAAACGTCAATCCGAATCTGCGACAGTGACACGCGAATCAAAAAAAGAATTTCTCAGAACGCTTTACCACGCAACTGTACCGCCCGTGCCACGACAGATGTTAACATACGTTGTTTGTTTTCTTACTTCCAAAGATATGTTTGTTATTTTTTCCTCGGAGGGTGAGTCCTCCCTCTCGTTTCGTTTTAATTTATGTCACAAGAAATTAACTGTCGTTTTCGAATGCCATTCGAATGATAAAACTTCTTAATAGAGCTGCCTATTGGGTTTCTGGAATCGTTCTTGGGCGTATTTATTGTTTTGTTTATTCGATCCGACTGTTTTGTTTGTGATGATTTTTTGGTGTAAAAAGTTATTGGGTTAGTTTTGGCCGCGGAATGGGTTGGGACTCACTTAAATTGTTACTGAAGTAGAACAACATTAAATTATCTTGAAAAATATTTTTAGATTGATATAAAATATTTAACTACATGAATAAGTACTGTTTTATTTTGTGTATTTGCTATGTCCATTTTCCCAACAGTCATTTAAAACAACATAAAACAAAGATTAAACTGATGATGTAGCCACGTGACAAATACATAATTTTGAATTTAAAAATTAAAGCAGAGCGCGCCGCTTCTAATTGCTTTTCAGATAAAAACACCAAAACAAATCTGGACTTTAATGAAAATACCAAAACAACCGTTGATAAATAACGACAAATGCGAAACGTCAAACTATATCGGGGTCGTCCGAGGGGGACTTTTAAAAATGTCCTGTTTTAAAACAACGAACGGAAAAAACGTAGAACGTAACTAGAACAGAAGAAGAAAACAAGTTTCGGAATCGATTCCCGATATAAAGTACTCAACCTCGATGCAGGTGTGACAGTGAATAGCGAATTAGCTTTTTTCCTTGCTAGAATATTTCACATACTTAACTCATACAACATGAGGCTCAAACAGGCTGTCATCGACTCAGACCTGTCGAATATAATGTACTTTTATATATTAGAGATTTTCTGTTGCATTTTTCATAATTTCAAAATATGTATGATATCCTACTATGAAATTACACTCAATTTTAAGTAGCTTTGCCTGCAATGGATTTTACATTAAAATTCAAACAATTTCAGAATTGAACTCTGCATTTGATCTTTGTTTTGTTTTGATATTTCTTCATTTGCATACACAAGACGAACAATAAAGGTATTATCGAATTGTCCTCATTATCTTTATTTTTCTGAAATTATATTCTCAGCGCTTAGTTGAGACATCTTACGATACAAAGGCTGGCCTTTACCTTGGCCAACGCATCAGCCTTGCCATCCAGCGTGGCAATGTGGCCAGCCTTTTGGGCACCTTCCCCCAAGGTAGCGATTTAGATGAAATTTTTTATTTATAAAGCTTGTATATACATAATTTTAATTTTTACCCTTTTTTTTATTTAGTTATAGTTTAGTTTAGTAGTTATTTGTTACCATTTTGATACTTACCTTGTTAGTTTAATTGTAATTTTGTTCAGTTTTTACAGAAATAATAAAATTATAAATAGATGTGTATCCAGCTCCTTCTAAGCTTTTTATCGCCCCGTATGTTCAAATGATGTCGTGTCGGATTGTACGCTTATTTTGGTCCCCTTGTCTGAACTCGTGTATCGCTTCAAATTTGTCTTCATTTCGTCTAAATTTGAGTTTTCGTGTAAAATTAGAAACCGTACGTGTCTGTATGTGTACAAGCGCGGAACAATCTGTCTTTTATTCAGACAGTAATATTTTGTTAGTAACTTACAAAGTAGCTTTGTATTCAAGTTTCAAATATAACTACACTTGCATACAAATCTTTTGTCTTCTTCCATTGTGTTCCATTAGAATTTCTCTTATGAATTTTTCGTAAAAATAAGCTGTTTTGGCATACTAAAATGACGGATTTTTGATCAAGTTTTAGTTAAATATTCATGTTAATTGCTTTAGTAACTATTATGACTATTATTTGAATTGTATGAGCAGAAGTCGTTGGGGAACCAGTAAAGTAAAAAAAACATCTAACAGCACTAAAACCTCCTTGTTCAGATGTTTACAGAACCTGTTTAAACCCGTTCGAACTGTTTACACCTAACTTTGAAAACAAAAGCGAGAGCTCGTTCCAAAAATAAAACCATAGAAAGGATTTAAAAGTGTTCTGCCCTAGAATTCACTTCTTAACGACCCTCTACCGTTTATTGGAGGAAACAAATCCCAAATAGAACGTGTAAAATGCACTTTAATTGCTGTTTTGATTTGTGTTTCACGTAAACAGGGAAAGTGTTTAAAACTAATGTTAAACCATTTTGAACTCAAATAATTTGAGTTAAGGTTGAAGATGCAGGGATAGGGTTACAATTTTATAATTAGTTACAATGAGGTCGATTTACACCATTTTACAATCAAGCGGAAAGTGTAGATTTTTGCTTTGAAATATTAAAATTTTAAAATTAAGATTAGTAATGCAATTATACTTCAGAGACTCAAATTGAGACAAAGATTGTAATCGTGATGATAATAAAATATAATCAAAAACTGTAATAAAGATATTTTCATTTTAATTGAACACAAACAATCTCAGTTTTTCCTTTTCAAATTGGATAAAAATCCTCTTTTGTCGTTTTTAATTAAAAAAAATACACTGAAGTTACAAAAATACACAAAACCAAATTACTTAATAGGTAAAAGTATTTCCTTATCAGGAAAATAAATAATGGATTTCTTTCCAATAAACTTGACCAGGAAAATTGGTGGATTTTTCTCATTATTTACACGCTTTTTTACTCACTGCACGTGCAAATACTTATTTTTAGGGATAAATTGAGAATAACCCTCCTTCTGGGCATTTGGGTAAAAAATCTGATACTAATTCTGAGTTGTAGGAGCTACATAACTATAATGCCTATTCTTGAATGTTAAAATTATCTCTGTGTAAGTTTTGCTAAAACTTGGTCTTCTCGTTTAGTCTAGTGTAGTATTTAGGGTACCGTACAAGTTTGAAATAACCGTGTCTATCTTTTTGTCACATTAACTATATTAGTTTACACTGTAGGTTTAAAAAAGTTTTGATAGTGAATTTGATACCAGGTAGTAGAGCAATCTTCAAAATGACGATAGACCCGAAATTGATTTTAAACTTAAAAGTATAAGCAAAACATTTATCTAAACCAAAATTTCACAGCTAGACCCACAGACCTCTATACCCATCTATAGGGCCCCTGACCAATACTGGCCATACACAGAGCCCAAGCGGGCCCAGTACCCATTGGTGGAGAAATTAGTGTACCTATACCTATACATAAAACGATAAACATTTAATAAAGTGTGATTAGCCACACTTATAAAGCCCGTTTTCACCATCAATTCCAAATTTTTAAGTGACCCCTATGAAAACAAAATTCTTGTTAGTATGTTGTACCGGAGTTACTTAAAAATTTGGGATTGATAATGAAAACGGGCATAAGTCACGCCAGGGTTCAGACCTCACTTAACACAGCGACAAGAAGAATATTTAAACATTCTCCCTAGTTAGCTCAGCGAAAAAAAAATAATTCACAGCCCAGTTCTTTTTGAGTCTTCGTTAAACACTTGTCCGCGCGTCTGTACCGTCCGACAGATGCGAACATACGCCGCGTATTCTTTATTTAAGAGATCTGTTTGTTACTTTTTGTACGGATCCACGGCGCCTCCGGTCTCTCACTTATTATTTATGGTTGCGAATGTACCCCTTGAGGTGAATTAGGGACTATGGAAGTGACATATTGCAGTACCTACTAAGTTTTTTTTTTCAAGGTAGGCACTTATATTATTATTACCCCTACTTTTAATTTATTTAAAATATTACTCTACTTTTTCATTATTGAGCCAGTATTTTCACCAATTTTAAGTACTTATCAGCGAATCAAGATGCAATAGAAATAAATTTTATTATTACTGCGATCTCAGGCGACCACTTAGGGTCCCACGAGTTAAAGTGAAAACAGTGTAAACAACCTGGTACGGCCAGACAGGAGTATTTTTGCACTTTTTCCCTATCCTTACAAGATTTACTACTTTTATCTTATCAAGAAGTTACCTTTTTATTCAAACAACTGTTTACCTGCTGAGTTGTGTCTCCCAAAGTCGCCAAAATACATTTTAATATTTACTGGTAACAGTCAGTTTTGTGCAATAAATCTCATCATCATTTATCTATTTCAGCCATTCATAGGACGTCCACTTCTGAACATATGCCTCCTCCAATGATTTCCACAATAGCTGGTTTGTGCTGGCCTGCACCCAGCGCCTGTCTGCTACCTTTATGAGGTCGTCGGTCTAGCTTATGGCTGGACGTCCTACGCTGCGCTTTCCGGTACGGGACCTCCACTCCAGAACCTTGCTGCATTGGCAGTCAGTTCTGCATAGTAAGTACCAGGCCCATTGCCACTTCAGCTTGCTAATCCGTTGGATTATGTCAACGACTTCAGTTCGTTTACGGATCTCCTCATTGCAATAAATCTACTATCGGAAATGTAAATATTAATATTTCATAGGCCTAAGCCGCATCCATCCGCCCTACATCTCAGTCCTCAAACACGGTACAGTATGGGCCAACTTTCCACATAACTCAAGCCACTCGATTTGGTAGAGTTTATTATTTGCGCGCGATACGATGTACATATTTTGGATTTTATTGCGTTACTACATCTTTGTTTCGTGTAACGGCTTTCTGGGTCAATAGAAGGACTCTAGGTCAATGGGGTGGCAAAAGCTGTAATCCGATATAATGGGTACTTACTTTTTTGTTAGATGTCTCTAGAAACACCCACCATAGAAGCAACTAGTCAACCAATACAACAACCTCATAAATCCACAGTGAAACTGGTCCCTATTATTACTTTGACCGGATTTTGAAATAAATCCAAAACTTAAATATTCACAACCAGTAAAAATTATTTATTTATTTTATTTACCAGGCAGCGGTTTAATTATTTAAAAACAAAGTTAAATAAAATATCAATAGAATTTAAAAAAGTAATTGATAATAATATTAATGTAAATTCACTCATAGCATACTTAATATAAAATTAACGCGGCCGTCAAAATTTTTGCATGTAATTTTTTTTTGGGTTCCATCACTCATTATATTATTATAATAATTTATGTTTTTTTTTTTTAGTAAAACTGTGCCTGTTATAATAACATAAAGGCGCTAAATTATTTTGCTTAATTTAATGTTTTTCGTAGCCGCTTCTATGTTTTCCTTTATCTCGAATATCTATTTAACGACAGTTACTTAGATTTGTGATGAAACCTTGAGTGAAGTGCTGTTATTTGTGTTTATTTATTTGTTGTATGTCTGGAGATCCTGCGTACTTCGAATTGTTATGAGTTACAGCTAGACTTTTATATGACCTAGACTAACGTCTAGAGTGGGTAAATAATGAAGATAGATAGTAAAATAGAAAAGTGACTTAGTTTATTACCTAGGGAATTCGAACTTTCTAAGTTTCTTAAAAAAATAGTTCAAAATGTGATTCTAAAAAATTTTATAACTAGAAAATTGACTTGTTGGTATTTTAGAGTAGGCGCACACCGTTGATTTTTCGTCGGCCGATAGTTTAGTCGGGCTGTTGATCAGTATGGGCATGTATGGGAGTGCGCACACTACGCCGATTCGATTTGGCTGATTCTTCATACAATTTGAAATCGGGCACAACTATCGGCCAACTAAAAATCAGCGGTGTGCGCCTACTCTTAATGTTAGAATTGTGTTGTGATAAAAGATTTTAAACTTTCGCGTTCCATTTTAACTAAAATAGTAAGACACGGGTCTTACTATTGTGTTAAGAGTTTTTCAGTATCAGAATCGGAATAAGATCTTACTTCTAGGTATACATATATTAATTTAGACATACATACATACTGTATACTCGGATAAACATTTTGTGGGCTAGACAATACAGGCTTATTTAATGTAGAGTCCGGGTTATGTATAAAAATATTGTGTTTCTATACTAAAATAATGTAAATTTAAAGAAGACAGTGTCCGACGCCCGTTTAACTTTTTAAAATAATGTTTTTAATCTTTTCGATAACCAATAGTTACCTATTATCTCATAATAAAAAGCTTTGATAATCTCGGTCCAAAACTATAATTGAAATGTGTACTAAATAAGGTTTATTTCTGTTAAACACAAACTGGAAATCGAAATACGCATAAATTACAACAACTTAGGAGTATCACAAACATATCGTTTGATCTCTTTGTTCTTAAAACGGACTCAAAAAGGAGGACTAAGGTTTATGTTTAGCCCTCAGACGTGCTAATGACGGAGGATTTACTGGCTTCTCTCTAAGGCATTAGGGTATAAATACAGTGTACTTTATTTAGTTCTGTTGGTTGCCTTTAGATTAAATTTAGATAAATAAATATCTTTGGATATCCATACATACTCGTATACTTACCTGAATTATATTTTATGTGAAAATAACCCATCTCTAACTATTAATGTATGGAAGTATTTTCTGTGTCTATTAAAATTGACAAAGGTGACTTTCTTTCTGCACTTCTTCGCAGCATCAGTCCATAATATTATGTTGTCCCGAAGCTATACTCGTATTTGGGACGTGTACAAGGTACAAGCACCCTAATAAGAACCTTAGTGCCTAATGCCTGTTTTCACCATCAATGCCTTATTTTTACGTGACCCCTAAGGTAACAAATAATATGAATTTTGTTTTCATAAGGGTCACTTAAAAATTAGGGATTGATGGTGAAAACGGGCATAAGTGGACCTAAGTATTTGATGTGTTTAATTTTTATTGCTAGTGGTTCCCATACTAGGACTTTTCTATACTTTCTTGTTCAATTAGAACTGAGGAATTATTAAGTTAATTAATGAAAAAATACCAGCTTTACATTTTCAACAAAACACAACGTTAGTACAGTTGACAGCACATCAGGTTTTACATTGTTGTAGCAAAATAACACCTATTACAACGGACATAAGATACAATTGTATTTACCTTGATGTGCCTCTGTCAGGATATTGATTGATGTCAAGGACCTTGCCGTGACACTTTACCTTAAGTTTATTTCGCTCATTAATTCCCTGTCGTTCGTAATTTATTTCCAACGGTATTTCCTAAGAAGACGTCCGATTGATCTTGTAAATTATAATGGTTGTTGTACTGAGGTAACGAACAAGTTATTAACAAATATTATTTTCTTTAGATTTAAAATAATTCGATTACAAAACAAGATACTCTATCACTTTCTGTCAGTTAAGAAGAAACTCTCATTTAATATTGGGCACAGTACAGAGATCATGCAATTATTTAAAGAAAATACAAAAACACATTTACTTCTAAGTAAAAATAATACTACTACTACTGCTACCACTACAAGTCTGTCTGTACTGAATTACTCTAAAGTTTATAAAATAATGACAGGCGTTAGCGCGAACTAAATTCATCCAGCGCCATCTGTTGGCCGCTTTAAAACTTAGTTCATTTTCAAATACTGAATAGGTGCATGCACTAATGCAGCGACGGCAATATATTAGCTTGGTGCGGCGGACGACATATTACCGCCATTGGCAGTCGATAGCATTACAGTCATGGTCCGCCATGATTCACCCAATCGATTGTTTGGAATCGGATGAATTAAGACTTGGAATTTCTTAAAAGAGTGACAGTTAACTTTATAATTTACGGGGCAGTTTTGTTGGGCTGTGTGTACCTACCATGAGTTTACGTTTGGTGTGCTCGCTAGCGAAAACGTCAAAAAATTCTATGAAGATTTTATTTCTTGAAAGTAGCCGCTAGGGGCGCTGCACAGTATGTCATACATTTAAATGTCATTTTTTTACGCAGTCGCTAGCGAGCACACCTAACGTAAACTCATGGTAGGCCCACTGATTATTGAAATATAGTGCCATCTGTTGGTCTAGAATACACAACAGAATTACGTAACCATTTTTTTGTCCCAAAGGGTCTTTTAACAATATTAATGGTTTGTGGAAAAAAAAATTTAAGAAGATCAGCATAGAACACAAATGCTTTTATCGAGATGTTAACCATTTTTAGTACACTTATTGAATTACTAAGTTATTGTTTTATTTTATTTATTTTATCAACTCATCCAAAAATATAAGCTCACCTCACAAACAAGAAACTAGAATTTCCCGTTCCGACCCTTACAGGTCTGTAATACGAAATGCAATTATTTATAGCGCGAGCTGAAAGCGTACAGTGCCATCTGTTGATTAAATACATGACTAAGATAAAGTATGGAAGCAGTATATCAGCTTGACACTAGACGTATCGGCAATGCCGCTGGCCAGTAACCAGCAACACAGTCACGTTTGGCTATCATTTGCCTAGTCGATTGGAACAATTCATTAATTAGATGAACTGAATATTAACTTAACTAAGAAACTTAGATCAATGCAGATTTATACCAAAGAGTAGATCTAGGTCTAGGATAACACTGCATATTCGAGGTGTTTCTACGCTATGAAGTTCAATAATTTTCGACAGTATAATTTCCGGGTTGCAATTCGTTCTTTTGTTCATTTCTACCATGCAGCTTTAGTTGAAACTATTACAAATACACTTTAATTAAGAAAATTTATCAATATGATTATTGCATTATGTTTGTTATACAGTTAATCCAATAGAGATAATGTCTGTAACCAAAAAGAAGTTCAAAGGCAAATCACTTGAGTTCTTTATATCAGAGTGAGTTTGATTTTCGTGCGACACAACCCACGCGTATCGTTTGATGACCCTAAACCGAATTCCTCTACACCCCCATATTCTAGGCTATGAATACACTGGCCGGTTTTCATCCTCAAACATTTGCTTTGTGAATCAATCTGCTATGTGCTAACGTGGTCGGTCATCAATTTCTGCAGTATTAGGGGAACAGTGCATTAAATGTTCTGCGTAGATGTGAAACTGGTTTCCTACGTATGAATTTGGTCTGAGTAGGTATAGTTATTACCTCTCTCATTCTCGTCTCATTTATACCAGGATATTATCATGAGTGAGGGAAAGACATTTTAAATGAAATCGTTTAGTGAACTGCTGAAATCAGAATCTTGCACTACCTATTAAAACTTATGTAGGATGCCATGCCACATTAAAAATCTCATCACTCATCATCATTCAGCCATAAGACGTTCACTGTAAAACATAGACTAACCCCTAATTATTTTCAGATTGGCCGATTGGTAGCGGCCTGCAATAATTTAAGGTCATAATTTAAGTTACTGTAGGAAACAAAATTAAAAATTTCATCATCATCATTTTTGCCACAGGACGTTACCAGTTTAGCCGGTTGACAGCAGCCTGCAATAATGTCAGGAAATAAAGAAAATGATATACTTGTACATATAAGTCATAATAGTTCAGTCGTCTGTCAGGCCTCAGCCTCGAACNTGAGTCTATTGATTATATTTTAATTAAATACGATGTAAAAATATTATTTATTTCATGTACGCAATGTGTGAAACGGAATAGATTTAGTGCTGGGTATTTCTTGTATAATAAAATCGATTATTTCCGCGGTTCATTAATCGATTGCAGTGAATACTTAGTTATTAAAAACATCACAAAAATCAACCATATTTTTCGATTATTGACTTTAATAAACGCATTAAAAATAAATTAATGGTTTTTAATTTAAAGAAACAGAACCAGTACTTTTTAGGAATCGTTTTTTTGAACATGAACCATGAAATTTGAATATAATCAATAAAAAATTGTTACAATAATATTTGTAATTGTAAAAAACATGTTTTTTGTTAAATAACACCTATACAAAATATTTCTCTAAAAGTAGGTTTTACTAACTCTTCGAAAAAAATCGATAGATAAATCGCTATGGTTTAGTTAAGTGACATCTCTAAATCTTGCAAACTCGAAACGTCATACGGATCATCTTAGGTGAAAAAGACTATAGGCGAATAACTTTAGTACTTGATGTGCCTCTAAAAGCATTGACAATAAAACTTTGAAAGCCCCTACAAAACTTTTGTAATTTTGTGTTTCAGAATGTCTATCATTGATTTACGATTCAGTGAAATCTATGCTTCTATATCTATACGAGTACTTAATATTATAATCACGCGAAAGTAACTCTGTCTGTTTATCTGTCTGTCTTGCTTTCACGCCTAAATCACTGAATAGATTTTGATGAAATTTGGCATAGAGATAGTTTGAGTCCCGGGAAAGGACATGTCAGGACAAAGGTTTTTATTCCTGTTTTTTAAACAGGGACGCGCGCCATAAAGGTTTTCTGTGACAGACAAAATTCCTCGCGGGCGAAGCCTTAAATTGATGAATGAAAAACATTTCTGTAATAGATCCCCAGAGCTGAAGCAAAATCCCGTCTTAGTGAGCATCTACGTTCGAAAAGGAACCCCCATGCAAAATTTAAGACTTCTAGCACTTGTAGTTTTTGATATTTAGTGATGAGTGAGTCAGTCAATGATCTTTCGCTTTTATATACATAGATATACCCTTTTCAAGGAACTCTCTCTACATCCTAAAACAGGTATAATTAGACAAAAGAAGACGTAGTTCATACCTACAACTCGCACGATGTAGCCCTCAGGTTATCTTCCTTCTCCTTAGGTTCCCAATTAAACAAAACAATCCAAGTCAAATCCCAGTTTTGTTGTTTTAATTAACAATTTGGTTTTGTAACTGATTATTCCGTCAACAAGCCTTGAAGATCAGACCCTAGACTACAAAATCTCGGCAATAGTTGTTTGTGCGCTAAATTGAGTTGTGGCTAAGATACGCGTCTTGGTTTTGATTCAACATCCTCTAGTTTTAGAGTTCTGAAGATGTTCAATACGAAAGGGAATTCTGTTATTTAGGTTGCCTAAAGAATTGTTGAAAGTTTGTAAGAGAATTAGTTCTTATCTTACTGTAACTTAACGACTATTATTTCAACAACAGAAGTTTTATTGAAGTGCCTGATAACCTAATAAAGAAGAATGTTGCACTAGTTTGTTGCGTGTATAGTGATTAGAACGAAAATGACACAAAAACAGAAACTGTATTAAAAAAACAATGAAAACCGTAATTTCACTTTTTACCATTTACAATTGCACTTAATCTTCAAGACACTTGTAAACACAGCTAATCTGAAAGGAACTAATCACATGATTCAGACAGTGTGATTGTAACAGCAAAGAGGCCAGAGAACATAAACATTCGGTAAGCGATACTATAACAAAGGGTTGGCAGAGACCGCTGGAGCCGACGCCTGCCGTGTAAACACTGCGCTGCACCGATTATGTAGTGCAGAAGAGACTGTCATTTGTTCAGCTTTTTGCCTAAGAAATCTTTAGCTCTAAGGATTATTTCCCAAAATTGTTATCCCACAACCGACAGTGCGATTGTACAGCAAATAGGCCAGAGAACATAAACATTCGGTAAGCGATATAAAGGTCACCTCATAACTCATGTCAACACTACTTGAACCTGGCATTTATGGAATAGTCCTAGAGTCATTAAATTTAAAGTGTTATATCACAAGAAACGTCAAAAAGGAATCTACAATTTGCGTGTTTCTTGAACTGACTATACGAAAAACCAAGTCTATCCATCATGTCAGTATGCCACAATGAGGAAAATTTCCTCCCCTCTATTTAACTCAGTAAGAACTCAGCAGCATATAAAATGAAAGAAGTCAAATATAAAGTAGTCATTAATTTTGTTACTCTGAAGAAGCAGTTATAATATCACTGCTTACTAACCAGTCATCTAAATATATAACTCAAAGGTGACTGACTGACTGACATAGTGATCTATCAATGCACAGCCCAAACCACTGAACGGATCGGGATGAAATTTGGCATGGCAGGTAGATGTTATGACGTAGGCATCCGCTAAGAAAGGATTTTACGAAACTCCACCCCTAAGGGGGTAAAACGGGATCCACGCGTACGAAGTCGCGGGCGGCCGCTAGTATACAATAGAATAGAATAGAATAATATTTATTGCCAGAACTGTGTACAATTTGTCCTGGTCACAATGCAAAAAAATAGTTACAATAATGTGCTTTCGTTCATTTCAGCCAAATAACCTCCACTACTGGACAAAGACAGTCGTCGCCCTACGACCGGCTCACCGGCCCTGTGTTATCCGCGTACTATACCTACCTAACTATGTAATGTGAAAGAATCGGCTATACCTACCTTCTGTGCCTAATTTTTATTGTCTAGTTTTCCTTAAATTTTATTAGGCAGAAAACTATTTTTTCCTACTTAATCACTGGCCGCTGTGTGTCGGGCTTAGCCATCGTCTCCGCACGCAATATATTTGGTCGGTGTACCTCTCAGGCCAACGCCCAACCACCGTCGCCCATAAAACTACTTTATAGATTGTATTGGAAATATTTTGAGATACACCGATCTTTACTGCGAGCACCGAACGATTCTACTTGGGTCTGTTACCGTCAAATCTCATAATCGGACAAAACCACTTTTGACTGGTTTTTCTAGTCAAAGGTCACCTGATTTAAAATTTTATTAATTTAGTCAAAATTCATATTAGGTGTGTTATAATTAGTGAGAATCTATTAGTAAGAATTTATTACTTGGCAATTTTCCCTTATTATTACTTACTATTGTATAAATTTTGGACTGATTGGTAAGGTTTTATTTAAATCAGGCAAAACCACTGACTGATTTTTGTAGACAAAAGTGGTTTTGACCGGTTATGAGTTTTGACTGTAACAGGTCGAATGCCATCCACTCAACATAACTCGGGGTAATGCTGAACATTCGCTGAACATTCTCGCGTAAAGGAAATGTAGTGCTGTGTTTCAGTAGTTTGTTGTGTCGTTGATCTTATGGCAGTAATGTAAACAACTATTCGGAGTTCCTTCGCTGAGAATTTATAACTTTATCTCTTCATACTTTGTGGTTGGATGCGGCAATTTTTCGTACACTGTTATTTTGAATTTATTGAAAGTTTATCTCATTATAAAACTGTCCTCTTTTCAGGTTGACCATAAGAGATAACGTCATCATTACCACGTCGTCAGTCTTCAGTAAGTACTTATTATGTAAATAAATTTTTATTTATAGTTGAAGAACAATTTGTATTACGAGTATGTGCCTGAAAAGCCCATTTTGACGATAAACCCAAAATTTTATTTAGGTTGTCTACAATCACATGTAGTTTACTTTAATGTCAAAGTCTGAGGTCAGTTAATATGATAGGACATAGGTACACTGTATAGGACATACACCGTATAGGAGGACACCGTCCGTTACTATTGTGGTTTATTTATTTACAATTTTGAAACTACTTTTTCTACCCATGTCACTATTCTTTTTTGCTTGTTTAACCAAAGTTTCACTTTCAAAAGGACAATGGCACAAGTTTTGTATAATAAATAGGAGTCGTATAGTTCTGTTTGGTATATTGTCCCCTTTTGTTGAGGCAAGTGGCTATTGTTCCGACGATGTTTTTGTTTGGGGCGAACACGGTCGCGCAGAATTCAACTTTTAAACACATAGTTGTGTTTGGGACAAGTTTTAGTTGTGTACAGTGGTGCATTGATATCAAAGCTACGCTATGGTCAACGGTATGTCAAATAAAACTACCACAATATACAACTTCATTAGTTTAGGTTGATTTGGATTTTGAAGAGATACTTAACTAACTTTTATTTTATAATAAAAAAAATAGGGTTTCGCAGTTATCCGTCGTTAACACAATATATTTCAAAAGCAAGCAAGTCACTTTTAATATTTTCTTCTAGGGAATTTTATAATACACTAGCTGACCCGGCGAACTTCGTACCGCCTTAGCGTAGAGATTTTCTTAATATTTTTTTCCGTAAGAACCATCCTTGGACTTCCACAAACATTTAAAAAAAAGAATTATCGAAATCGGTTCAGCCGTTCACACGTGATGCCGTGACAACGCGAAACGGGTTTCATTTTTATATATATAGATGAGTTAAATGACTATAACTCTTAAACTAACCAATGTATCTTAACCGTTATACACTCGCGAGCAAAAGTATGGAATCACTTACATGAAGTTGTTTCCACGCGATCTTGTGTACTAACGAATTTGTTAGTAAAAAAAGTGACACAATTTTAAAGATTAAACTTTTAACTTTAAATTGATACCAAATTCATAAAATCACACCAGTATTTAAAAAGATATCCCGGCTGAAGTGAAGAAGCAAGGAAAAAGACATGTATCAACTGTTTTATACGTCGTGAATTGCGGCCTATTTACCCCCTATAAAAGCACATGTTTCCGGATTTTTGCTTTAACACGTTGATAATACACATCTCCGCTTCTTTTGACACTTTACCTGGGATTCTACACCTACAGAAGCAGCACAAATCGTTGCACTATTGCAAGAAGGGCTCAAACAGCGGGCTGTCGCACGTCAGCTCCACATAAGCCAGTCCTAGGTTTCGAAAGTATTAAGACGCTTTCGGAAGACTGGTGGCTTTATCCCGAGACCAAGTTCTGAACAGCGCCGGTGCACATCGCATAGGGATGACCATTTTTTCATGTCAACCTCTCTATGAAATCGTCATTTGACTGGTATCGACGTCCAGCAAAAGCTCAGAAATGTTTGTAGGATAGCTGTTAGCGAGTGGACAGTTCGTTTAAGATATAAGCAATAGAATTTGACTCCAAAAAGGCCTGCCACAGGCTCGAAACTGACGGCAGGTCACCGAAAAGCACGCTTATATATATAGGTGCAACTCAGCCTAAGGGTTCCTTGTCAGGACTACGGAATCCTAAAAAGAACATTATAAAAAGTAGTAAAATTATAAATTAGAGGTATGTTTACTAGGGCTACCTGTAATCACATGAATCACTGCGACTTTTGATAGTTTTTGAGTTATGTTTTTTTTACAACATGACATACAGGATTTAAAACGTTTTTATTTTATTTAAAAAAAAACAGGCATGTAACTTGACTTTTCGTGCCACAGACCAAAAAAGTGCCTAAGGACAGAAATTTAAAACAATCATAACTCGAAAACTATCAAAAATCACGGAATATTTGGGGTGATTGGGATAGCCCTAGCGTTGCTCTACCTCTGGGCTTCGGCTTGAGACTACTTTTTGGGACACCCTGTATAGTTTTTTGAAATTGAATGTCAGATTTTTCAATTTAATTAAAATAAAATATTGTTAGTTATTGTTGTGTGCAAGTTTTGATAACTGTTTGAAATCTACAGACGATGCTGTTAATGTTGGATTGAAATGTGTTTTAGTTTCGCCGAATTCTGTTGAAGTGGTTTTAATACAAACGATGAAGCATATTCCCTGTATTGCAAACCTCAATAATATTATGTCCCTAATACTTGGAATTGGACGTGTTTCTAAATCAAGAACAAGATAATGACTTTGACTGACTTAATGTTCACTAAAATTTAGTGAGTAAGTAAAGCCACGGCTTCTTTTATTTCAAATTTTCAAATTCATATTCACGTAGGTATTTCACTCTAGAGGCCTGCAAAACGAAAGAAAAAACTAAACCACAGTACACACAAATACACTGGCCAGATAAAAAAAAACTAAGCGCGATTTTATTACTGGCCGAAATAGCGCGGACTAAATAAAACAGAAAAACAAAATGGCGTCAAATCCACAGTGACAATCGACGCGCAGATCCACGATAAGACAGTGATGTACGGCCGCAATTGCTTTTGCAAATTGTCCGTCCCACACTGTGCCATCGCGAATTTATGTTTGTCAATTATTTTTGCGTGGATAAATGAAAACAACGGAATTGTGCGATTGCGATAAAGAGGGTCATTCAAGGCCTTTTCGGGCTGGTCGGGTTATTTTAAACGAGTGTGTATTTCTCACGGGTCCGTGTCGGTTCATTATGGGATGTATTCGATTTTCTGAATGTTTTTAAACTTATTGTTCGATTAAATGTAGGTATTCAATCGCGATAAAAGGTACATTAATAATTAAAATAAAAAACTTACATATTTTCCTCTTTTTACTATTAAACTTAAATATTATTTGACCCAAACTCTTACTGAAGTCAGCATCAGGTCTTAAAAGTCTTGTAAGTGTGTAAAATCAGACCGATTTATTTATTAAAGAAAACACTAGCTATATGGAGACTGCTCCTATGCAATTAACGATCCTGTAGCAGCACTTTACGAAACTGTATATTCACCACGGCATATATTTTTTCAAACGATATAGGTTTCAAACAGATACTTTTTTCACCACTCGAACACAACGTGTATTATAAAGGAAGCTTTACAAAACCCATCCATCAATCCACCTCCAATCCATCCAGATCGCAGAGCCCACACGCCCAATACCGATATCCTACGTTTTTGCAATCACACCGCGTACTTGCAGGGTTGCGTTCGCGACTTATAGAATTTTCGGCGCTCACATAAAAAAGAACGGTTGAAGCGTTATATCCTCCTTTCCGTTCGCCCTCCGGCGGAGGAAATTGCTACCATATATCGGAGCTTATCTCCAGATCTATTTACATCTTGGGTATAGTAAAATAAAATAGTAGGCTAATATTTTTAACGAAAATGCTCTGAAAAGTTTCAGTGCTATTTTGACCGAAGTAAGTAGTTTTTGTCCTTTGTTGTATCAACAGAAAAATTCATGAAAAAACCATCCCTACATTTTCGATTGCACGCACCTGCTCGCACAAAGCGTTTCGCTAACTTTTCTAAAAAAAAAATGCGAACCACTAGGAGTTTACTGTCTGCTGCTGTTTTTTCCCGAACACTTTAATCCGGGCTTCTTCAAAGTGAGAGTAAATAGGATTTTTTTGTACATTTACATTTATCTACTACATCTCACTTTACATCAATGTGCCTACCATGAGTTTACGTTAGGTGTGCTCGCTAGCGGTTGCGTCAAAACGTCTATGAAATTTTTTGTTCTTGAATGAAGCCGAGAGACGCTGTCAACATTTGACATTTAATATCATTTTTACGCAGCGCTAGCAAGCACACCTAACGTAAAATCATGGTAAGCACACAGATGTGATTTCAGTTGAAGACCTGCCCTGTTCTGCATTAAAAAGTTTTACTATTCTCTTGCACTATGTCTACGGAATGCCGCGATGGCTGTTCCTTCCGCTTGGACTGCTGGGAAGCATGCACTGTGTGAGTGATTGTGCATAGGACACCAAATACTTCTGGAGCGGTGAAAATAAAATCGCTTGTAGGTACACTACTGCCCTGAAGTTTGGAGTCTGTAAGAAAGTCGGGACTAAGCATAACCACTCATGATGAGGCGAGTATTACGAGTAGGTACCAAGAAATAAGTTATCACAAAATAATACCCTAATAGAGTGTTCAACTAGGGTGTAACTTTTATTAAAATGGCTTTAGATTCTTTTTTTCTAACAGCTATCTACTATCTAGCATTTTTTTATTTTATTTTTGGTCTTCAATCAAAATGAAAGGCTTTTCGGTTTACTTTCGTTTTTGATAGAGTGACTCGGTATTTGCGTTTAAAAGTATTTCATGAATTCACTCCCTGAGGTTACTTGGTTTCAATTAATTTGAACAATCTTTTCAATGCTTGTTTCTTTAGTGCATCTTCAGCACTTGCCAAAATAAATGTTGATCTCAAAGCGCGGTTAGGGTAAAGAGATTATGAAACAAAGACTCCTTAAGAGCAAAACGTTTTTATTATTAATCTTTTATTTACATTTTTTCTTTAAATATTTGAGTATTGATAAGTACTATTTAAATAGTCTATGCAAATAAAGAAAATTTGACTTTGCATCAATGTTGTTTTTCTAGCGAATTTTCTGCTGAAATTAGTACCCAGAACCTCGAAGCAGTAGAGCATGCGTCTTACTTCAAGACGTTAAAATTAAATATTCGACCTAAAGATAAACGCCCAAAAAAGAAAACTCCTACAATCTTCCAAAATCATCCCACACGCAATCATTTTAAATTCAAATCACACGTTGATAATCGGCGTTTGGGCTCGGAACCTAATTACCACTTGGCTGAAATTTAATCAGCCACCTCATTAAGCCAGCATCTGGGTTAACCCCCTGACCCTGGTCAGATAATTTGTCTAAACAAATATCTTTGCGGAGAGACCACTCCACGGTTTTGTGTGTGGAGCTACGAAATCATGAACGATAAGAATATTATGCAGTCGAAGTAATTATAATGCGAACAATAAAAAAATATTAAAATTTAGATATTTTTTTATCAAAAAGAGAAAAAAAAGTATAGATAGGCAATTTATTGTTATTCTACGTCTTCAAGTATTTTGTGTATTTGCTGCTAAGAGAATACACACTTATATATATTTTTTTTTTTTTTTTTTTTATCCACAACGAGGTTATTGATACCATGTGTCACCCACCTGGGCACTTGGGAATCAATCTGGGAACCTGAATGGGAGTCTATTAGTTTCTTCCATTGATCATACATACAGGCGTCTAAGTACTTTAAAGTTTAGAAGAAGACGCACCAACACTTTAACTTACAACTAAATATTATGCCTGAATTTCGAAAGGCAGGAAAATTTTGAAAGGCTTTTCCCGCCCAGCTCTTGAAGTCTTTAACATTTTAAAAGGTTTAGCGTTACAAACATTGACTAAGGAAAAGTGGGACAAAAGATAGCGAGAAGTAGGCTAAGCAACGAGGCTCTCGGCTCCAAGATAAACACTGAATGGTGAGAATGAGTACGGGACTACGAGCGCGGGATAACGGTTACTTGAGACGCGTTTTATTCTTAACCGACAATGTAAGTAGTTAAGCGGTTAAACGTCAGTGCGACGTGGCGTGACCGTGGCGTAAAGTTGCTATACAAATTAAGCCGTAATGGTAGACTTGCATCGTGGCCGATGTATTATATGCGCGCCCTAGCATTTAACACGTTACTTCTCTATGTGAATGCACTTACAGATGGCGCGGTGAGTTTTCACGAGGTCGACTACTAAGGATCTTGCATTTTTATAGCGAAAATTGTCGCATATAGTGCTAAATGGTCTGTCGTTAACGTGCGTGTTTAACTTTTCAATTGAGGAAACAACGCTTTTTCCTCCAATCAGAACCAGACGAATTTAAATCTTAAAAGTGTTAAGTAATGACGTTGATTTGTAATTTTCGTTATCATCATCATCATCATCTCAGCCATAGGACGTCCACTGCTAAACATAGGCCTCCCCCAATGCTTTCCATGTTGCCTGGTTGGTAGCGGCCTGCGTCCAGCGCCTTCCTGCTACCTTTATGGTCGTCGGTCCACCTTCGATTTCGTTTTGGTCTTCCTTTATTTGGGATAAGAGTAGGGAAGTATTATTATTTAGAGAGTCAATTACTCGCTAATGTGAGTATGGTTATTGCTTTTTTAGATGCATTTATTTTCTCTGATTTCATATTTATTTTAGTAGTGTAATGATTTTGGTGTACATTAATGAAATAATGCCACATCCAAACGCATTCCTATGTTTGGTCCAGAAATCGCTTTCGCGTGTATTAACATTTTAATCAGCCATTTCCATTACGGAAACCAAATTAAAATTAGTGATTGTAAAATTTAATTAGGTGTCCTTTTAAATTAATTATATTAATTTTGTTGGTAATTTTGTGTGTCCCTGTAATGTTATGTGCTGGGTCAGTCAAGTGTTACGGAACACAATTTGTAAAATCAATAATTGTTATAATCAGCCATTATCAGGTAATTATATTTAGGCTGGGTTGCACCATCTTACTTTAACTTTGACAAACGTCAAAAAACTGTCAAACTCCATACAAAAAGCACCGGTTGTCGTCATAGTTACCGTTAAAGTTAGGTGGTGCAACTCAGCCTTAGGCTAACTTTTCACAAATCTTTGCTATGTAGGTAAGTAGGCGAGAGAAATACAATCACCAATGCTATTTTTATGTTCTGTGAGAGTATCTTGCTAAAACGGTGGATTTGGCATAGATATAGTTTAGATATACATAGTTTGAGTCCCGGGAAAGGACATAGGATAGAAAAGACGTAGCGCGATAGTTTTTCTGTGACAGACAAAATTCCACGTGGGCGAAGCCGCGGGCGGAAAGCTAATACAAAATAATACGCCTTGCCAAGTTTGGAATCAAAAATGTTCACCTAAAAAGTTCAATTATAACAGTAAGTACAAAAGGTGTATAATAATATACATAATTAAGTACATAGTAAAATAGTTATAGTGTAACATGTCACATTAGAATGTGCTCTGAAAGCATAAATTACATTTATCTTCATCTTATAACGCCACCAACACGGTCGCTAAAATTTAACAGAGGTGCAAAATCTCGAGTCCTAAGTTTTTGTTCCCAAAACTACAGGAGTTGTTGTTGCAACCAACTTCTGTGATTTAAGTGCACAAGACATACCACAGTCAAAATAGGTTCCGTGAGACCACATTCATGCCCGACAATGATGTATTAGGCTAGTTTCCTAAAAAAAATTTTTTAGTCCGTCATGTTTAATATCAAAAAATATTGGACACATATATTTTTATTTGTCAATCTAACAAATAATAACATAGTTATGGTGCGTTGAAGTTCCGCACGACGTCACAACGTGCGGCACTTTTATGCACACATTGACGTCACGGGTCTCTTCTTATGAACTTTGGCGCGCTTTATCTCTTTAAATTTTCATTAGTTTGAAAAAGTGAAAAATACGTGTAGAGTATTTTTTGATAAGTTAACTGACGGACTAATTAAAACTCTTGCTTTTTGACCCAGGAAACATCCCTATTGAATTGAATCATATTGCAACATGGCGTGTAGAGGTACGCAGGACGTTACATCGAAGTACGAGTACCTACTCAATAGTTAGTTTAGTAAGCTTTTTCATCTAAATGGTGAACCCCCAAACTGAATCGCATGAAAACTATACGGTAACAGTACCTACAATAAGTTATTATTTTACATGTGGCAAAACTATTTAAGACCGCCGTAGGCCGCGTCACAATATTTACTATAAATGTACTGTTTTGGTCTTTTTGAGATATTGACGTCGACCTATGAATTATTGTGACGTCATGACCTACGTGACGCTGTACGCGGCCTATGGCGTTTAAATGTAGGTATAGGGGACCACATTGAAGCCTTAAAGTGGCCGCGTCTTTGCATAGACTTCGTAGAGTTTGATTTGCTACAAACAGTAAACAATTTTCATATTTTACACGCTCAGTATTATGTAAATTAAATTCAAAAACACTTATCAAAACATCATAATCTATTTTTACCTGCCTAATAATAGCATTGCCTTTTTCCTGTCCTATTATGAGGACATAATTACCCGGCACGACACCCACGTTACTTTGTGTCACGTTTAAAGGGTTGTCACACACTTCCGGGTCACAGCCTTCCGGGCAGCCGTTCCCGGAACCGTTTCAGAGAGATGACATCAGATTTGACATCAAGTGTCACGAGAACAACCCACTTTTTTCTTTGTTGACATAATTAGGATACTAAATGAATGAAAGAAAGAATAAATTGTTTATTCAGTATCATCGACAATACACGTAACCTACAACAATAAATTAAATCGATAGAGTTGGCGTAGTAAGTGATTAGTAACTATTGCTCTATAAAACCTATGCAAAATCGCACCTACAGCTGACAAAAACGGTCTAATACAAGTCGATCTCCCACATGGAGAGTTCCGTACCCAAATATTTTCGATATCTTCATCAGAAAATCACTTACAGGACAGATATGTACCATCCTAGACAGCATCTCTTGTTGCAGTCAAATACCTACCTTGTACTGCATAAAAAGATTAATTTTATAAATAACGGCCGCCCGCGAATTTGTACGCGTGGATCCCGTTTTATCCCCTTTAAATTTTTGCTGAATTTTCTTTGCTATAAACCTCACGGAGCTTGAGACCTTTCCAACGAATGCAAAACCGTGGAAATCGGTTGGTGCGTTCTGGAGTTATAGCGTCAGGAAGGAAAACCCGACTTATTTGTATATAGTATATGAATTCTTCTAAGGGGACCTAGTTATAGTATGTGTAGATATGTACGTTTCTACAGATTATATGAATAAATCTTCTATCTAACTACCCACTTATTATACCTGATTCATGGCATACAATGAGACGGACAACGAAAGCATAATAAAAATTAAAAAAAACTCTAAAAATAATGAGTAATCGTATTCTGCTATTGTGACAATGTCCTCATCCATATTAGACTGTAGAGTAAGCTTACTGAAACTCTATTCAACTTTACAGGTTCATCTCTAGAACTTGGGTAATGTTATGCATCTTCAGGTACTCGTGAGTACCAATTTGGTGATTATAGTTAAGAACTTGCATCCTTTAGTATGGAAAGTAGATTATGCTTTCATTTTTGTTAGTTACTTACAAGAAAATAGTTTTTCCCGTGTATTGTTAACTACCTATAAAAAATTCATAAAATTAAAAAAAAAAAAATATATGAAATCAAACCCAATAATTATTACGTCATCATCATTATTTCAGCCACAGGACGTCCACTGAGCTTAACTAGGCCTCCCCCAATGATTTCCAGTTTCACTATTTGGTAGCGGCCTACATTCAGTACCTTCCTTTTTCATTAGGTAGTATGTCCACATTGTGGGCCTTGTAGTCTCACAATATAGTTTTTCTTTTTAGATGAACCCAACTACCTGCTCTTTGGGTTCACATACATTGTTAGAAAGTACGCAATAAATGCAACGCACCTACAAGGTGGACTGACGACGTCGTAAAGGTAGCAAGGAAGCGCTGGACGCTGGACGTCCTATGGCTAAAATGATGATGACGCAATAAATGTTATATTACCTACATGTTTATTGTGGTATTGTTTCCCATAACTTGCGATTATCAAAAATAATTAATGTTATTTCTCACATTTTTCAACTCTACAAACGGTATTTTTATAAAAAGTTGTAATAAAAATAGTCAAGGACAAGTGACAGCATTTTCTTACTTCTAAATCTATTATTTCTGTTAAATTCAGTATTTAGTGAGCCTGTATCACCATTTCTTGTTTCACTAAACTAGTCACTTAACTATTGAGAGACGATAACACCGGGACAAAGTAACTAATAGTAACATAAAGTGGCTAGAGAAATATGATCTAATTTGGCTCGTAATCCAATGTTGTAAACTCAATTTGTTACTGGGGACTTACGACTTTCGACGGGACGCAAGACAAAAGCGGTAGAGCTTTTGTAGAAAAGTTTTGAAAGTTTGAAAAGGCAAGCGTTAAAAGATCACGTTTCATTTCGAAAAGAACAGCAAAATATTAATAAATACTGTTACACATTTAATCATAAATTTTATATCGTTTCAGTTGTGATTACTGAAGTTAACTATCTACCAATCTAGTACAGAGACGGCGTCTGACGTCACACCATAAACGGAACGATACAGAACGCACATCCATGTCATGTTTTTAATTCCCTTATTTTCTATTTCTCTAATTTCCCAATCAAGAATTTTCCTAAGCAAATACCATGAATCATTGACTGTTGTTATTCCACTTCCAGAGTGTTCTACTGGAAACGCAAGAAAACTAAGGCTGGGTTGCACCATCTTACTTTAACTTTGACAAACGTCAAAAATCTGTCAAACTCCATACAAAAAGCACCGGTTATCGTCAAACTTACTGTTAAAGTTAGGTGGTGCAACTCAGCCTAAGAATCCTTTTTTTTTTAATTTTCCAAATTTAATAAAAAAAATTATAGGTATTTTGCCATTTGAATAAAGAAAATTAAAACCTAAGAATGTTTCTTTTGCCTTGCACCACCACCTTAAGTGGGAGTAAAGCCCGATAGGACACCGTCGCCTTAGGAACTGCGACCCTTATCAACAACGCTGGCTGACTCGAATTCCTGTGTACACCTAGTGTCACCCTACACAAAATAATTGCCCAAGCAATTGTAACCCTTAACTTACAGACTCAAGAGCCATTCTCGCACCACGGAAACACACACTTTGGTCACTCAGCAAAGCGTTGGGAAATTTACTATCAGACTCGTATTAACTCGATTCGGATATTGTTTCGGCTTACTTTATTTCAATCATTCGGTAGCCCTTTTCAGGTAAGAAAAATGGTTTGTTTACTTATACCGGGTGTATTATAATATCATTGGGAGATGTTAAAATGGTTGTGGTAAAAATCAGAGTGAAGCTGGTTTCCTTTCAGCAAAAAATAATAATAATATGAAATATATTTTATTGTTTGTTTATATTGAATAGGCTCCGAAATTATTGGACCGATTTGAAAAATTATTTCACCATTGGAATATTTTTATTTTTTCTGGTAAACATAAAGTTTGCAGGATGAACTATGAGTACATAGTAGGTTGGGATTAATATTGCCAATTTTAAATACTAAAATAAACTTAAAACTAAATATTTTTCAGAGGAAATGAAAATAGATTTGCAAATAGATTGCATAGATTAATTAAAATTAAAATATATCTATAATTTGACCTAGAAAGTTTAATGACGTTAACGTTTAATGTTAATTAACGCAGTGTTAAAAATTAATGACGTCACACTAGCAGCCGAAGGTAATGAACGTCTGCCCCATTTATGGCACTTAAGTGTCTCATTTAAAAGATTAAAAGCAATTTCATTTAAAAAATATGGCAGTCAGTAATTAAAACGGATAATAAATGTTGCTTTTCAACTGATAAGTACTTTTGTCGGACAAAGGGAAGATGAATCCATATTAATTTCAGGTTTAACCTTTAACTATGGACGTGAAAAAATAATCACACTTCCATGGACGTCGGGTCTCACAGACCCCTATCTAAAATTCTTCTTATTTTCATATATAATCTATATTATAATCTGAATTAATTTGAATTTATTAAAGAGTTGATATATATCTAATAACTATTAATAAAGGATTTAGTGGTAAATGTAATCAAATTTTAACCATCATTTAATTACTTTTTTGCAAATTTAAAAAACTTAGACAATTTTCAGTGTTAATTGACTTGCCATCACATATAGACTCCTTGATTACAGTCGATTATTAATAAATGAAAGTAATATTTTTTTCCTTGCTAATTAATAACCATGTAACATAAAAACATGAACAAAATTTCTAAAGGAGAAAATTTTGACAAGGGTTAAAGTTTACACACAGTAGAACACTAAAAACAAATTATTTCTACAGGCATGTGTTATCTTTCTTTGAGAGCTTTGATACCTAGACAAAATGTACACCATTCAGAATCGGAATCTGCAGCAATGGTGAATTCTAAGACATCTAAACTCAAAAGAAGAATCGTCTACAAGTAATACCTTACTCCTGAAACGTTCTTTAGATAGTTGGGCTAATAATATACCTGATGTACTCAGATACGTTCTGCTATTAAGTATTCTTAAACTAGAGCAATTTACTTAATATTATAATAATATAATATACAAAAAAATAGTTGACAAGTCACATCCATACAAGTATGTTTGTATGGAAATTATAGTCATCGGGTCTCTCAGGCCCGGACAAAATTTTGGATGGTTATTACTCACGTAATAAGTGCCGGAAGATGCGATTTTATGCCTCCTCGGTCCAAACACAGCTAATACTGAAGCTACTGAGATGGTCGAGAGCAGCATGTGGCGGGAAGGTGTTTAAACCGAGAAATCGGAAAGGGGGGTGGGCCTCTGAGACCCGACGTCCATAGTTAAAGGTTAATGTAAAAAATCAAGAACTATTCCAATCGGCTATACTTTTATGTTGGTTGCAAATCGGCCGTGGCATAACAAACTGAACACTGTAGCATCATAGGTAGTTGTAACAGGTAATATTGTAATTCGATATGGTGTAGGTAACCCATGTAATATACCCTGTATAGCTTGTATGTAAAAGATTAAGCACGGTAGCTTACTTGATGAAGATCAGCATTTTAAAATAAAACTCTATTATTCGACTAGGAAAACCTTGCTGCCTCGAAGCGCTGCTAGAGCAAAAAGATGGTGAGACTTAGAAAATCCTCTACTAGTGGAAAAAATCAAACATTTGTAGGTATATTTTCTTTGCTAACTTGTATAATATAATTTTGTTGATCTAATTACTTAGATCATCAATCACGTAACACGAGACGTCAATGAGAGCCAGCGAAATGATTCATTGCATCCTTGACTGTAAACCACTTTTCAAATTAATACCTTTATTTACTTGAATAAACCCAATTACTTACATAAAATACTGTTTTGTGTTTTCAGTTTATAACAAAATGTTAATAAGTGGATGAACAATGTATGTACGCACAAATCTTTTACGTTTATATTTTGTAGAACGTATCGCATGGCTTTTAGAAACATTTTTTATTGACAAAGCTACATTTTATTATGTATTTATTCAATTCCAACCCCTCGTTGCGCTGGCAATACCATACGTAGAGTAGGTACCTACAGCAAATCAGACTATATTTTTTTGTTGCAACATCACCTTTATTACCAACTACATACGACATTAAACTGTGTACCTTGACGTGCAACGCACGCTGAAAATCCCGAAAGCCCCCAAACATGAAACTCCAAGTTTATCAAAAGAGATATTTCACACGGCACAATAAACTCGTCAAAACGTTCTTATCCTGCAAAAGTTTGTCTTGGCACCAGTTATCTGGATGGAGAGTCAACAAAAAGCAGCGTCAAACAAATTGTACGCGCGTGTTGGGGAATGTAGGCGAGGGGACAGGATGCTCAGTTGGAAAGTTATGCGAGTTGTCAGGGCTGTTACAATACGGCCAGTCAGCTAACAGAAGATTCATGATACCGTCGACTAAATTACAGATTTATTTACATAAGAGAATTATCAAAGTTAAGTTTAGATGCGCAAAGCACCGGACACATAAATTTAAGCAATTTTTTATACCTAGTCGGTTTTACTAATACTATTATTAAAGTCAATAATTAAAAATAATGATACTCTATTTCGATAAATTCGAAACAAAGTTTATTTAAGACACTAATAGGTACAACTTTTCCTACTTACGAAGTTATTATGTCCATCCACATTAGACAATTAAGTTGTATCGGGCAACGTTCCTCAAAGCAAAATCTTACGTATTGTTCAAATACAATTCAAATTACAGTTTTGGAGTGTATGGGAGTTTGTTGAGTAACGTTTGCAACAAACATAAACCAAGTTATCAAATGAAATAAAGGTAACATTTCGAATGTATGTGCACTAGCTCACACATATGCAAACACTACGAGGCTACTAATTGATAATGCAAAACTGGGACGCAAACTGCAATAAAGCGATCACTAGGAATCAAAATCGATTGAAGTGATACCAGGCCTTCAACTATAACAGTCGCTCTTACACAAAATATTTTGAACACGAATTTGAACGATAAAATCCACTGCCAAAAAACAATCGCAAAAGGCTTTTTGAGTCCTAAAATTTTACTACTTCGTTGTAGGTATTGCATTGTATTGTTTGAAGTCTTGAATAATTACTATGATTTAATATGATATAACTACAACTAATTTATTCAATTTGTGACTGTTTAATAATGTTACGACATTATTTATTAATTATTATTTCTTTGTTTGTAGTTCTTTGTTTTGGAGATTATGTAATCTGCTAATTCTACTATACTCTATACTTACTAATAAAATATTATAAGTGCGAAAGTAACTCTGTCTGTCTGTCTGTCTTGCTTTCACGCCTAAACCACTGAAGCGATTTTGGTGAAATTTGGCATAGAGATAATTTGAGTCCCGGGAAAGGACTTAGGATAGTTTTTTCCCCGGTTTTTGTAACAGGGACGCGCGCGATAAAGTTTCTGTGACAGCCAAAATTCCACGCGGGCGAAGCCGCGGGCGGAAAGCTAATAAAGCTAATTATTCATGATTGAAATTTTCATGACCTATGAGGTTAAACGTGACATCAACCCATCACCTTCTACACCATGTTGAAATGCAAATAAATAATTCATTTCATGAAATCAAGAGTTAGCCCATCCCAAAATAAGTTACTAAGGCCCGGTTTTTTGATTCGTAGTTAAAATAACCAATGGTCAAATTTGACAGATGTCAAATGACAATTGGTTAAATATCAGAAAAAAAATGTTTTTCGAACAATGGTTAGTACATTTTTTACTATTAGTTAACATTTTGTTCATATTTAACCATTTAGTAGCAAAATTTAACAATTTGTTATTTAGTTAAAATAACAAAAAAATGGCCCTCAGTAAGATTAGGAATCCTCAGCTACTCGTCTCCCACTAAGATGAACAAAAACGAACAAGAAACAAATGGTAGGCGCGTGCCGATACCAAATAGACCAGGAGCTGGGTTGGGCTTATTTACAAAACGTGATGTAAACGATCTGTCAAAGTCCCTGGCCCATTCATGCTGGGGTAGTGGTGTACGAGTATTATCGATAACGGGGCAACGAGATGTTACAACTACTGCAACTCACTCGTGTAACATGAATCTAGCCTATCTAGAATATTCATTTGAACATTTTTTATCATTTTTGTACTTTTGATACAAAATGTGGAACCTAATGAAGGATTCCCTAATGATAAGTTTGATACCTTCTATTCAATTGCATTTATCAGTTAATTTATTTTTTAAAGTTCTATGACATAATTTTCTTGAATCAACATACCGCACTATAGCTAAATAGGTAAGCAAATCCATAAGCAATCCATTAAGCTTGAGCCAATGGCAGTTCGTCGTCGTAAAGGTAGCAGGGAAGCGCTGGACGCAGGCCGCTACCAATTGATCAACATGGAAAGCATTGGGGGAGGCCTATGTTCAGCAGTGGACGTCCTATGGCTGAAATGATGATGATGATGATGAATGGCAGTTCACTGCTGGTCTTATAAGCTTCTCCATGTATCTATCTATCCACTGCCAGCAATCTTCTTGAGGTTGTCGGTCAATTGAGCATGGTGGGCGTCCTACAAGTTGCTACGTTTTCTAGAATAGGTACTCATTCATTGCCCCATAGAGGTTGGCATCCTACAAGTTGCTACGTTTTCTAAAATTCACCCCATTCATTACCCCATAGATTTCCGTCTAAGTTCTTATTTATAATTTTATCTAGGTATATCGATAAATCAACGATCCCATCACTAGTAGCTTACAGCGGGATTAGTATTTTTCCGGTGGATATAACAAAGTCTGTTGTTGTAAACACAGCAAGAGTACACAATACGAGTGTTGTCCCTCCCGTTGATCAATGTTTACGGAAACGTATCCCGAAGGAAACTCCGTAATAACAAGCTCTCAGTCACTTTGAATGTTTATCTTAAAGGAACGGTATTTATTCCAAGGTTTGTTTGTGATTAGCCTCGTTAAGAAAGGCTTGCGAAATAATTGGCTGCTGATCTTGTTATGTTTTTCGCATAAAAGTTTGTAGGTCAGAATGTTTTGATAGAGTTAAGCGTGTTTTTCCAAATCGAACTTGAAATTGGCACGCCATTTTAATTTTTTTGTTTACAAGTCTACCTGTATTAGGTATAAGAATTGTTTCAGTATGATTCGATTAGGGTATAAGATAGGATAAGACCCGAGTATGATAAAACAATTTGGTCCCCTGCTTTAGAGGCAGGTCAGAGGTAGATCAGATATTTAATTTAGCTGTTCAGACGTCTAATTAATCGGCTCATTAAATCTGACAGAATTGTAAGCTAGATTAAGGACCAGATTTCCCATACGTCAGGAGAAGACGTTTTCAGTCAAACTACTTTTTCATTGACACCTAAAATATATTTAGATGCTCTTTTTCTTGGGGGCCAAAAGAAACAAGTATCTCCAGATCCAGCAGAAAAAGTGGTTTAAAAATCAACTTCGAATTTCGATTCATGCTCCGCCCCGTACAGGAGGTACGGACACAGCGCTGTGAAGACAGCCATCTTGTTAGAAAGTAAAGAACCATTATTGGGTACTATTTAGACGTCTAGTATTACTGCGACCGATATCGATCTACATTGTGATTATCATCATCATCTCAGCCATAGGTCGTCCACTGCTGAACATGAGGCCTCCCCCAATGCTTTCCATGTTGCCCGGTTGTTAGCGCCCTGCGTCCAGCGCCTTCCTGCTACCTTTATGATGTCGTCGGTCCACCTTGTGGGTGGACGTCACATGCTGCGCATTGCGCTGCACATTGTGATCGCCGCTGAGATAACGATGTGATGTGTACTTCGTCTGGGACAAAATTTTATGGTAGACTGTTTAGTTCCAAGTTATCAATATTGCTGGCCACTTATGTTAGCTCGCGAACCAAACATCTGCTGTTTGCATAGGCACTTTTCTTCGCGCTATGATTTGAGTTAGCTGCTCTTCTTGAGGTATAGAGTCGCGATTGCTTCTTGCGCGTTCCGCCGATTTGTCAACGTCACTGCTCATATTTTATCAACCGGGGACAATAGTAACTACATTTTGATATCGGCCCCGTCTAGTTTTGAGTCGGTGATGGATAGCGGGCGCAGTTTGTCTTGTGGTCGCCCTTTGTTAAAATGAGCCCCTTTTGACGTATTGGCTACGTGAATAATGAATTCAGTGTTGTGGAAATTTTTGTTAAGGTCACGTCTTCTATCGGGCAAGCCAAATAAGAAGTCATTGGGGAGAGAAGGGTCCTGAATTCAGATTTGACAATACAGAGACCGGTCTAGTGTACTGCTACGTCCCTTACGCACTCATTCAGGAAAACATTTAACCCATAATATAAAGCATACGCTTTATATTATGGGTTAAATGTTTTCCTGAAAGGACTATACAGTCCTTTTATTTGATATTTTACATTGCTAATTTAATAGGACATTATGTAATAATATTATCATCATAAAATTCTGACCATCTGACTATTTTTATACCGTTGTCACATGTAGGTAGGTTAGATATTGTGTGATTGTCATACATAAATAATAATGTAGAGAGTTATTACGGGTCAGCCTTTACTTTATAGACAAGTGGTAGTCCTTTGAGCGGGATATTTTGTAATTTATAATTACTCGAAACCTAAAATCTTCATGTAAACTCAAATTACCTGGTCATTAGATCATAAACGTGTAACTATAAATAACATTGGTAGATATCTATCATAAGCCTAGGCGCAGACCATCGATTTTTCGTCGGCCTATAGTTTAGTCGAGCAGTTGATGGCGTGTATGGAAGTTCGCACATTACACCGATTTGATTTGCCATCGGCCAACTAAAATCGGTGGTCTGCGTCTAGTCTAATTGTTACTAGGAACATGATGATAATGCAGAATATCTCAAATATCAACTTAGGTAGAGCCCTAAGGCCCATACAAATACTAGCAGCTTCAATAACACGTATTTAGCTCCGAACGACACTAATAATAATTAATGTAATTTAGCAAGAAGACACATTTCCCAGCGATTAGCCGAGCGAACTGCTCGGCCTTACCGCGGCAGAAATGGATGTAGGAGTTATGATAATGTATTATGATAATGCGTCTAACGACTTTGCTGAGGTCTTAGTTTGGGGCACACACAGGCAGAAAGGATGACGAGCGAGCAGCGTTTTTGATGAAAATCTTAGCATAATCATTGGCGATACGAACTGGGCAACATGGAAAGCACTGGGGGAGGCCTATGTTCAGCAGTGGACGTCCAATGGCTGAGATGATGATGATGAATACATTGGCGTCTTATTTAGATGAAAATGGTGTTATTTTGCAATACTAAATAATAATGTATTAATGACTAAGTAATAAATTTTTAAGTCTAGTTCTCCAGTTTGGACAGTTGGGGCAATGGATGGTACTCATTGGTCCAACAATTACTGGGTTAATCTCAAACATCTTAAAAACATAGTTTAAATTTTCGAGGCAAATGATGGGTCTAAACAGCGTAGCAAAAAATAGTAGAATATAAAAAAAATAAAACCGACTCCAAAAAACCTACACTAAAACGTAGAAAAATAATTACTAATTACCTACTTATTTATTAGGACGAATTATTAATATTTATGTAGGTATACCATGATTGATACTTCTGGAGTCGGTGCCAAGATTATGAAACATGTAAAGTTTGCATGCACCGACTCCAAAAGTATCAATCATGGTATACCTACATAAATATTAATAATTCGTCCTAATAAATAAGTAGGTAATTAGTAATTATTTTTCTACGTTTTAGTGTAGGTTTTTTGGAGTCGGTTTTATTTTTTTAAAAAAAAAAAAAAAAAAAAAAAAAAACATACGGGTCGAATTGAGAACCTCCTCCTTTTTTGAAGTCGGTTGAAAAAAATGGCCATGTAAGAAAAAATGTAAACAAAAAATGCTCGTATGTCACAAGCGCTAAGAAGGCAGATGGCACCAATTGGACATTAAACAGCTAATCCACTTTTCCAACCAATTAATTTCATTATTAAAGTAACACGGATTAAAATACAAAAGCGTGTCTGTTTTCGTGGCTTCCAATGTGTTTTTGTATGAAAGTGTATTCAACGAAGAGTTTGAGCGCCATATTTATAGAAAAGTATTTAGGCACTTAATTTTTTTTTATTATGACAAAGAACCTATTGACATTGTAATGAATATTATAGATTTTCTTATTCTTATTAATCCTGTAGTGACTTTTATTAGAAAAGTCTACTTGGTAAACAATTTTATTATTTCTATCTGTATTAATATTTATTTACTCGTAAGTCCAGAAACATGTCAGTCCCATGAAATATTTAGTATCATAAAGTTACATTAACCGTATTTTCATAATTACCTACATGATAAACATTTTTTACTACATTTAATTTAGGCAACTAATTTATTGACGGATAAAAAATATGTGTTTGGGCATTATGATCGCCCTAAATTGTATTTTATTTAAATGCAATAAAGTGTAAATAAAAATAAAGCCATAGTTACACTCACAAATAAAAATTAAAAGCATTCGCTTAAGAAGACATACATAATTTTTTGGCAATAAAAAGCTGGTACTGGCGCCTGTGTGTAGACGGCCTTATTACGTTTTACTTTTGCTTGAAAAAACATAATATTTACTTCTGATTGCTACGTTACCAAGATGGTTCAATTCACATGGTAAGAAATTCGTCAAAGCGATAAGTATAAATAATTTATAAAATAATATTTCAGTAACGTCGAGGTCACAGCTCGAAGAGCTGATGACCGCTGGGGCAGGAAAGTTCTTGATTGACGACCACGAGCCGGTAGACGTAGCGTGGGCAGGCCTCCCACTAGGTGGACCGACGATCTGATGAAGGTCGTGGGAGGTGCCTGGATGCGAGCGGTGTTTTCAAAGGAGTTTGACCACAGATCACAGAAACTAAAGAGACATGAAAAGTGGGTGGGCGTGGGGCCAGTGTCGCAGCAATTATGACCAAAAACAGAACACATTTCTCGCTGTAAGATTTGGTGTCAAAGTAAGACTGATGTCAAGATGTCAGACAACTACGCCGTATCAACCGCTGATGGGATTTAAGACGTGTTTTAGCTACCGAATGCTTTATTGCACTGATTAGAAAAATGTTAGAACTACCAAAGTCCCAAATGTAGGTCAGGCGGAGCTGGCCAAAGTGCATGAATAAAAGGCAAGTTAACAATAACTTACTTAACTTACTTAATAAAAATGTGCGAGTTGACTCGTACACTCGCGAAGTTATATTATTATATGAATGTAATATTAAATAAATAACAATAATAAATAATAATAAAGTGCCATGTGTTACAAGATAAAAAAAATCTACATAAAATTATTTAACAAAATAATCACAACGCTACTGTACCGAAGGTCTTATTCTAAACACATTCACAGTTCCAAGCGCTGCGCCATACTTTTTCAGTGACACCCAAAAAAGTACGTGCAAAACCGCGAGCAAACAGCTAGTGCACAAATACAATGAAAACTATGCTTGGAAAGTTACCCGTTGTCGTTAACAATACAAACCGAATACACGAAACAAAGCTAACAAAACGTAAGAATTGAAACGTAAACAAAACTTGTAGACCTAGAGACAGGGTTGCTCATAAAATCTTTTAACACATTAAAAAAAATTATGAATGCATTTTACGTTACATTGTACACACGGCCACACTGTAAACTATCAATTTCCGTTATTGCTCTCGCTCTCATCAAATGATGATTCTTTGCGATAGAACGAGACGACATGATAGGCAATGGATAGTTAACACTGTTGCCGATGGTACGTTAGGTATTTCAACAAAAGATATAAAGTTTTTAGGGACCAATTGTAAAAAAGATCGTAAAACGTATAGAAGAAGATGTCATATTTCTATTACGTTCAAAACCGGTGCATCAAGCTCTGTATTAAGATGAATAACTAGTAGTACATTTAGTCTAATAAATCAGTAATCGTGACGGAAACTACCTGCCCACTTTTTGTAAAAGCCAATTTAGTTTTAAATATTTTGTATCTTTGTCGTTAGTTAAATAATGCTTATCAGATTAATGCTCACAGTGAGATTACCTTCGTCAGCGCTTACCACACGTATGCTGTCGTGGTCTATAGTAGAATGAAACATAATTATATTTAATAATATTGAATTTAATTATTATTCGCAAGAGCAGTCAGCCGGTCAGTTGTTAATTGAGTCCTGAAAACACCTTTATGCAGAGAAAATTCAATTTAAATACGCTTTAATACATCAACGGACTATATTATGAGGATTAATTGAATCACGAATAAACGGATTCTCGTTAGGATTACATTTCTGATATAAATAAATTGGACAGACAGGAATAATCTTATCAATTTATTTAATGAAAGAGATGAAATGTGAAATAAAATATTGCTTTTAGTTATAATGAAACTACTGACTTAAGGCAAGGATCAAATCAATAATGTGAGCGTCTGAATGGGGCTTAAACTGTAAGAAGCTGATATACAGTGTGAGTCACGTTAAAGTGTACATATGAAAATAGATGAAACTAGACCTATTTAAACGATCATAGCAAACGTTGTGATAGGGATAGAGACATGCGATTTTTGGTTTTACGAAGATAATACAATAGGAAATAATACAAAGTAATAAAAACCACCGGTTATAGAGGCATTTTTTGGAGAAATTTATCAAATAACCAAAAAAACACGAATTTAAAAGCAGATTTTTTTCAAAAAGTATCATTTTTTATTATTTGTTGGCCTTTTTTGTATATTTTATGTATTTTTTTAGTATCGCCTGTTATTTAGCATTATTACTGTTTTTATTTTATCAGGATATACCGCTTAGTTTAAAAGTTATTACGTTTTCTTTACAATAAGTAATTGGAAGAACAAAAATTCTACAAAAAATTTAAAAAAAATCTCAAAAAAAATTTTACCTCTTTTTTGTCGATAAAAATAGGTCTAGTTTCATCTATTTTCATATGTACACTTTAACGTGACTCACACTGTATTAGAAAATATTAAATAATGTAACTTTCATTGTTCAAAGTCAATTTTATTGGTGAGTCAGGTTTTGGCGATATAAAGTCATTATGACCATTGGTTATGTATAAGGTCACGATGCTCTGAAAACTGTTTTCTCATTAATTCCCTTTATAAATAATGTCATATCGAATGAAATATCAGTGCCATGTCGGGCCGAAGCAATTACATAGCAGTGACCTACGATACACCTGGTACTAAAGTTTAACGTACCACCAAAGACTTTGGCTACAGAGATGTGCCCCGGCCCAGTGACAAAATCTGAGTCTCAGTTTTATCAGATCATTCTACACCAAGATCGTATAATGCTCAGAACTTTTGGATATTTGTTGGATGTTTGTATGCAAATGTTTGCACCACGTCCCTCGGTCTACATCGTAGCTCCGAAGAAGTTAGCGCCCTCCAGCTGCAGTTCGCAAAACAAACTCCGTTTGAAAAACAATAGAACGCGATGTTGGCGCTCGCTGCGGTCGTGCTTGCGCTCGCTGCGCTTGCGATCGCGCAGTTTGATTACTATGCGAAACCAGGTTAGTTGTTAGGTTGGGTTAATAATAAAATTATACAAATTCACTTATTAGAAAAACACAGAACACTTTATAATATGTAAACAGCAAGTGCTCGCAGTAGTTAAATAACTTTCGGATTTTAATGTAATAAAAAGTTCAGATATGATTTTTCTCTTAAAATTTTCTTTTGCAAGACAGTTCGTTACTCATATTAATTTGTGGTTCAAATTGTGTCTAGTGGCTAGAACCAAGAAGAAAAGAATTTATAGTCTGACAATGTGTCATGGTTCGACAATAAGTTTCGATAATATGTTTGCTGTCGACGGCTTTTACATGTTTGTATTATTTATTTCTGAATGACTTTAGTCTACTAGGTATGTGCTACTAACAAAGCAATTAAGAGCTTTTAGGTTACATAAAATATGGTTCAGAAACCCTCTTCTTAGCCCCTGAATTATCCTATTTCCAGATATGCCAACGTACATAAAAAACGCGCTACGAGAAAAGAATCAGTACAAACCAGCGCCACGAGAGAAGAAAAGGACATTCAGTAATCTGACCCTGAAAGAAGTGTTCACCAAAATCAAAGATATAACGCGGTCAATCAATCAAAATGCCAAAAAGAATGGCTATTTCGTTGATTATAAGTTTAGAGTATTATAAACATAATATACTGAAAGCTAAATGTTTTGTATTCAACATCATAAGTTCAATCTGGGGCAGCAAGGTTCTCGAATGGAGGCCGCGTGGGAGCCATGTGGGAGTATATACTCCACCGAGAGTATTTACCTCTTCCTGTGGATACTATTATCTAAATATTGTAACTCAAAGGTGACTGACTGACTGACTGACTGACTGACTGACTGACATAGTGATCTATCAACGCACAGCCCAAACCACTGCTCTGGACGGATCGGGCTGAAATATGGCATACAGGTAGATGTTAAGACGTAGGCATCCACTAAGAAAGGATTTTACGAAACTCCACCCCTAAGGGGGTAAAACGGGATCCACGCGTACCAAGTCGCGGGCGGCCGTTATTTTGTAACTAAATCTTACTGAAACTTAAAATAACCTAATATTTCTATGACCAATTGCAGTTTAAAGGATATAATAGTTTTAATTGCATGTATCTAAGTTGCGAGAGTAACTCACTTTGGAATTATTGCCCGTACAAATAGAGCGCGACCGAGGCAAGTTGTTGATCCATTAATCCGATTGCTTTCGCTACGTTTTCGTAATACTTAAGCACTAAGGGTGGGTTGCACCACCTTACTTTGACCGTAACTATAACGATAACCGGTGCTTTTTGTGTGGAACTTGACAGATTTTTGACGTTTGTCAAAGTTAAAGTAAGATGGTGCAACCCAGCACGTTCTAGAATGTGACATAGGTACCTACTCGTACTTTATTATTCATACCTCTTCAGTTTATTATTTTAACTATAGGTGAGATAATAACCAACTTTAAAAAATACTAAGTACTTTTCAGTTCATCGAAACTTTTCAGATTTAGGTACTCGTAAATGAATCTCACAGAAATTAGTGTGAATTTGTGCTTTGAACAGTACGTTTAAATCTCAGAAAAACTCACACTTATAATTCAATAGTTAAGTCCGATTTTTTTATTACTTTAGTCCATTTGTGTAATTAACAGTATAATTTATTACTAAGCAGTTTAATCTTCATCAAAGTCCGTTCCTAGTGTTTCTATTAAGTGATAGGACTTAATATTCATGGTCCCTTTTGTTGCTTACAACAATGCCTGAGGGACGTACAGATTTTGATCTCAGAGATCAGTAATCTGTTTAAATCACCCTTATTGTACTCAAAACATTTAGTATTTCTGTAGATAATGCTATCTAAACTTAGACTAAGTAGTTAGACCTTACTGTTGTAGTAAGTTGATCAATGGGTGATACTAAAATTTCGGTTTACTGCTGAAATTAAATGATCATACGGGTTATGACCCTTGATACGAGTAAAATTCTTACACGAAAACTATAGCTTAAAGTTTCTATTTAAATTTTAAAGGATAATAATTGTATTTTTTATAGGTTTTACTTAGGTAATCGTCTCTATTACAATGTCATTAGATGCCATCACACTGTTGATATTTTATAGGTGAAAGTTTGTGAGTGTGTAACTGTGTATGTTTGTTACTTCTTCACGTCTAAATGGCTAGAGCGATTTTAATAAAATTTGGTATGGAGTTGATATTATAAATAGGCTACGTTTTACTGCGGGTAACACCGCGGGGCACAGCTAGTAGTCTATATGTTTAATTTACTCACAAAGTCCGTATCCTAACCACATTGATAACTCAGAAGCTTCAAAATCCTTTATTTTTAAGCAAACTAACTTCTGCGTACAGAATACAGCACCCTACAAACATTTATTTGGGAAAATAAAACGAAAAGTCCAAGGAAAGTTGAGCGTACAAACATTGTATTGCAAGTCGGCTACAAAATTACCCATCCGACGATATTGTTTTATCTCATACGAGTACAAAATAAAAATGATTTAAGTTCATATAAAATAATGGCCCGTACCACGAGAAGACGCGTTCAAAGTTCTAAGACTTTTTTTTCGTGGTACGGGTCGAAGTCAGTAGTGATGAAGACAAATTCCTGTGAAACAGAGAAGAATTCGAAATAGAGAAAATGACATATTCATAATTTTACAATCAAAACTATTCTGGCGATATTTTTTATTGAATAGATAAAATTTAATATGTCCATTGATTTCACATGAGAAAAGTATACATTCGTCATTTTTTTTCTCCGACAGATCGACTGGGTGTAAACGTGTTTACCTCATATAAATACGAGCGTTAATAAACATTTAAGTACGAGTACAACAAAAAGAAAGGAATGGTTATAAACAGTATCAAGGATAAAATTCTTACTCTCCATTTATTCCCTTGTGTGGTCCTTCACACAACGGAGTCAATGTAACTCGCAAATGTTGCAGCACATCCGATCTTGGCCCTTGACAACCAGGCTTGTGCTTTATTACTGCCCGAGAGATGCATTATATTAACAGTCGGCATATCTGATCTTCGTAAAGATCTAAAAATAGCCAGACCACGTTCGCGTTGCATAGTTATAATCTAGGTAATTTATGTTAGGTACTGCAAAAATCGTATGAATCGTGGTGTTGTTTCTTAAGGCACGGATTCCACCAAAACGGAGCGAGTGTGTTAATAACCAATCAGATTTCACTCAGCTTCGCTCCGTCACAGAATAAGTAATAGTACAAGGGCTACGTGCCGCCGCCGCTGTCAAATTCCATAAAAAGATTTGACGGCCCGAGATCTTCTCCGCTCCGCTTTGGTAGAAACCGGACCTATCTTGAAATAAATAACTTTCTTTTCTTTTATAATAAGTATAAAATAACAAACTGTTGGTTCATCCTGGGAAAATTTTCTATTTCTATAAGTGCACACTTACATGAATGTGTAATATAAGAGTCTTCCAGTGACTTGCCCCACTTTTAGCTTGGTCCACGTGCCAATTCGCTCGCAATTTTTAAATAGTTTTGCTTCAAACCAGCGACTTTGCCCGTGGACCAAGCCAAAAGTGGGCTAAGTCACTAAAAGACTCTATTATAAGAGGTGAACATCATAATCACTTTTAAAACTAATTTTATACACAACCATCCCACCAAATCTCTCATGGTACGGCCACACTCCCAGGTTATGTTGTTTTGAAATTCACAAGTCAACAGTCTGCGTTAGACCACGGGGCCAAGTTAAACAATAATTTTGTTATTAAATTCCAAGTTCCAGGTCAAGTGGTGCTCGGCAAATGCGAATTTAGTCTTGCACCTTCGAGTTGGCAACTTGGGATGTAGTGACAGTTTCTGAAGCTGTAATTACTTTGATATTAGTATGTGATGCGTTTATGATGGGTAACTAGGTTTTGAACAGGGCTGGTGCAGTTTGGTCGATATTTTTGGGTTTTTAATTACGGTTACATAGTGTAGTTGAAGCTCTAATAGCTGATCTATCATCACCTTCACCTTCCAATGATAAGGCGTAGGTACAGCATAGAACCATTCACTGTCGCCATTTTCTGTCTATAAAAGTCATAACAGAAAAAAAAGGATAACTAATTTATACAATAAATCATTTGTTTTTTACTAACGGTTCATATTTTAACTACTCTCGAATCTTGAATCGGCAATCCGATGTCGAAACCTTGGGCTATTGACGCATATTTCCAAACCATAAAAACAGGCACATTGAAGTGTTTGCCATAATACCTGAATATCATACAAAACATTTGAGGCGCTGAAAATCCCATCAACATTACTCACATTTAATCTGATTATTTTGAGCTCATGTTTCCACCAATAATTTTAAATTTCTAGTTAATTCCAATATCATTCCTGCATGAGTGTATTTTGATTTTTATCCTGCAATAACATCGAGCATTTTACTCTTATGAATATTTTAATAATATAAACGTTATTTGTACGATACATAATTTGTAAATATTAAGAGCAGAACCGGATTTTGAGAGAAATAATGAAATATCGGTAGTACCTACCCACCCAATGTACAGGTTTAAACTTTGAATGTTAAATACATTTTATTTTAACTCGGATGTAGGTTCGTAATAAATATAAAGCCTACTGAAACCACGTTTGAGGTAAAAATACTTATAAAATTACGTATTTTTCCCATGGATTTTCAATTTAAAATGATTTTAAAAGTGGAAATAAATTTTATTGGAAGAATTTTAAGCAATCATCGTGTACGTGAATGAAATTAATAGGAACGCAAAACTGTGTTTATAATATAATTTAATTTAACTAATTGCTCTAGCTAGAGTGCAGATGCGATCTACTATGAAATAAGTTTTTCCAGAAGATGCCATTAATTTGTAGTTCAACGCAACGCTTATGTAGGTACTTTTAATTAATTAAAGAAGTTATAAGTAAGTGGCTAGATGTAATTTAAAATTAATAGACAATATTTTCAATGTTCATTTAGAGGTTTTTATGAGGCATAGACCTCTCGATCCTCATAGTAACGAATAACGATACTGTCAGTTCTCAATTATTCGAACCGATGGTTCCAGAAGTCACCAAACCACTTCAACCATTCTGATCCACTATCCGCTGCCAAAGCAATAAATTTTATGAATCCGCAAAAATAAAATCCTACCTATTGCAAGTCGTTAAAAATCTTAGTAGTAGCCTTACAAACGGTCTGTATTTTATATCGTCTAAGCCGAGCTAGTTTTATTGGGCTTGATTCACCAAAAGCCAGGCTCCCGCAACTACGATCCGATCTCAGTCGATGTATTTTCAATTGATCCTTTCAGTCCGTTCCTTCCTACTAAATTCCCTGTTTCAAATTGTAGCTTGTATTGGGATAACCCATTTGAAAGGGATGAAGCCGGATTTAAATTTGCTCTGGAGTTATCACTGGCTTTGGATAAATTAAAAGTAGAAGCAGTTTATGAGCATTCGTTGAAATGATACACGTAGACCATTTTCTACTTGAATAAATCTCATCACTCATGGGTCTTTTTAAAGATTATTAGCAATTTGTATTGCACAAATTACTAATAGTCCCGTTAGCCTCATCACATTATTGAATCCAATCCAATCCTTGGGGTGCTACAGGCTTTAGTATATCTAACGCCCGATAGTATGTATAACAAACGATACTTGCTTCAGTGAAGCAGCAAATCGAACGCACAGCGTAGAATAGAGCTCTGTGATTGGTTCGTGTGTCACCCTGTGCGTCCATGCGCACTGTGAGGCCTCATAGTAATGTTTGTGAATACGGGCGTAAGTATGGTGTGAATGTGAAGCCACAATTAATTGAACCTTTGCATCTGGGATAAGTGTTTCTTCTTTCAGATTGATACAATACTATAATAGCTACACTCAATCTTTTGATTTTATTTACAGTTTTAGTACTTCAGGATACTATCCATCTCATTCAAGGACCACCAAACACCACAATTTCCCATTGATTTAATCCAGCCACTGCCTATTTCGTTGTATTTCGACGATAACGAAATAATAATAAACAGACATAAACAAAAACATCCAATCTAACTGCACCATTCGGGCTTAATCCCCGAATTAGGTACCAGGAAAACCGTTTCAATATTACTTTACAAACAAACTATTACACCCCAGTGGGCCGGACAAAGCTTTGTTTTTCATGGCAAAATATCCAAAACAATAAACGAGTCGGAATAAAGAAAACCTTCTACAACTAACCGCGGCCGTTTGCTTTTGACACAATGGGGTGTGGGAGGTGTGTGAACGCCGTAAAGTTGTCAGGACCATGTACCAGTAAATATCGTATGGGTCGCAGGATTTATGGGGCAGCTTTTGGGCTGTCTGCGCTAATAAGAGTTATATTTGATTGCCGGTTTGGCAATGTTGTTCGGAAGAATGGTTACAATGGTTTAGTCTAGAGTTGAATTTTCACAGTAGAAAGATTACAATGTGGTTCTTAGATTCATAAAGATATTGCATCCACGTCTCTTGGAGATCGCGAGCGTATTACAAAACACAAGTTCTGCTTTCAGGCTAGTAGACGTAGAGTTCTATTGTTGATGTTTACTATTGAAATTAAATGTAACTCTATTACTAAATGTTTCACCGAAGAGTGACTTACAAACCTAGACCACGACGACTCTTAGTCAAATATTGTCTTAGTTATACAGAGCGAGAGAGCATAGCGTGTTGAAACAAAGAAGTCAAAGGCTATTTTGCGTAACTTTTACAGCGCTCGGCAGACGACACTAGTGACGTCACAGTTGTGAATTCACCGAAAACCGGATATTCGGTCACGCTTCAGGCCGAAGCGGCGAATATTCGGTGCGAATTTTACGTTTTGTTGCGGTTCCTGTGGTGGCGAGCGCTTTAATTTACGAGTGAATCGTGTCACGGTACTTATTAATTATTTTGTTTATTGTAACAGGAGAATTGTTTACAAAATATTCACTCGTTATTGAAATAAGCATTTCATGATTTTATGTCGATTTAAACCCCATGATTTGGTATCCGAAATAAACCGAAAACTTGATCATTGTGACATCACTAGTCAACAAAGTACTCAGCAATGGAACTTCTAAAGTAAATAATAAAGTACCCATTGCCCCGAAGTTTAATACAAAACGCTATATGCAGACCTACAGTGTCATAAATGAAGTAAAATGGAAATAGCAACGTAGTTCCATGCTAAAGAAAAATGAGTCAAGTTTTGATAAAATTTAAAAAGTGTAACAAGGAGGAAGTTTTTCTGACTAGGTCATGAGCGTGACGTAACTGGGTGCAGGGCAATTTTTCTTGGGAAATGCTTTAGTAGCGGTTTTTACATTAATATCTATGAGAGGCATCTTTGTGCTTCACTTTTGCAATATGTACTTTATGTATGAGATTACTAGCTACCATTTAATACTAAGGTTTGTTTATAGGACATTAGCGAGATCGTGATTCCCAAAACCAAGACCTTGCCATGGAAAAGCAGAGGAAGAAATCCTCTCATGGTTCTTTAGGAATAAAGCTGGGCTTAGTGTGTAGAGTGACTTTACACTTAACCACCATTATTTAGATTCTACCGCAGATGTGCAAACTTGTAAATTATCCCGCTCACCTTGTAACGTATAAGTTAGCACGCGATAACAGCGAAGTGGGTCCTTGGGAGATTCAGTCCGTCCAGCACACAGTGGGCAATGACGAATAGTGCTGCAGAAAAAACTTTGGGCCATAATTTTCAAATCTTTTCAGCTTATTAACTGACGCGTTTCGTTCGTTCGTTTTAGCCGAACGACGTCCACTACTGGACAAAGGCGGGAGGCCAAAGAATTTCCACAAAGACCGGTCCTGCGCCGCCCGCATCCAGGCACCTAAACTGACGCACCTAAACTGGCATTTTTGAATGCATGACTCTAGTGGTATCGATTGCCACTGATACCTAAGGCAGTCGATATGTTTCAGTTTTAAATTCTTTTGAGAGACATATTTAGCATTATAAATACTATCAAAGAGTAGTGCAACATGAAACGTCTCTTTCTTGTTGGGCATTAAGTTTACTTTGTCATCATAATTATGAATATAGGTACCTATTCAATACTCAACATTAATTTTATTACAACCATTATGAACTTACATAATATTAGAAAATTATGGGCCTTGTAGGGCACGGCAATTAGGAGAGAGGAGGACCACCCTTTATGATAATTCAAATTATCACTAATTAATTTATTTATAACAAAATTCCTTCAAATGAATATCATGTTTCTGTGCTTATTCTAAACTGGCAACGTGTTTAACCACTGTGGTCTAGTAAGATTGATTGCTGTGCTAAGTGTACCCGCGACACCGACTGCTGAAGTGAGCTGGTTAAGACTTGAGAAGTTACAATTAGAATCCTAACTCATCTTAATTCTATGGTCACATACAGAAACTTCACACTTTGATCTCCAACCATGAAAATTGGAAGAAAATAATCGGTAGTGTGCGCTTAAGGCAAAGATATTAAGTTAATTTGTCCTAATGTTTTGTAATTTACTCACTTAGATCTCTTAACTATGGACCAATGTACGGTCATCAAACTAAATAATAGTTTTACTTCTACCACTACATAAGCAGCCATAATATTTAACTAGTTCTAGCGTCTTTATAAGCGTGTAATAATAATTGCCGTTATAAAATTTGAGGTCTTTCAAAGACCATTTAACTAATTAATATTACAATAAGACTCTAGCGCATTATTCAAGGAGAAGGGCTATCAAAGCCTTGTTGAAAAATACCAGTACGTACTTTACCCGCAGTACGATGAACGAGCCTGTCAAACGTTCAACTCCAGTAAGATTAATCCATAAATTTTACCTCCTATTTGATGGTGAAATTCTTAAAAATGTTTCTATAAAGGTACGTATTAAAGGAGAGCGATACTGATTGTATGACGTGTAATGGATTGCTCATGTTCAGGGTGACTAAGTTTTCGAATTAGAAATCAAGGATTTTGTACCGTGCTTTCAAAGTTATGGTTGGAGTCGTAGAATGCTCTCTCTGGCTAATTTTGAATTAATATTCGAAAAAAACGTCCACAATTGTAAAAATATCTTTAATTCACATGAATTTCCTTAACGACTGATCCTGTGCTACGTTCGATCCACATTCAGGAGCTTCCCGTGAATTTCATAATTTCGTTGGTCCTCGTAGTGGGAACCGGGACTATTCCCACCTCTCGTTCCCACCACTGCAACTCCTGTGTAGCCAGGATCTACAGCTTAACCGCCACAAAAACCCAACCAATGAAGGTCAAGTTTGTCCCGGGGGAAAGTTAAACTGTCATTGGACCCGCAACGAAATTAATCAGAAGAACATAGGAGGAGTTCGAAATTAAGGTTCGACTTCCCTCCATTGCAAAGCGGATGACAGGTGACAAACAAACCTTTAAGAAAAGATTATGCACCACGGACAATAAATTAAATTAAGGGGGCCTATCTACGTAGTGGGAAGCCGTCTTGCTTGGTCGTCACTCGAAAACTTTACCCCACTCTGCCCCAACGGATCGATTTCGCAAATAAACAGAATATCTGGATACCCTACTAATAGAGCCGGTGTTTCGCGCTCGCTAAACGCCGTACGTACGGAGCGCGCCTCGGAAGATGGATCGTGATGAACGATTGCACTTGAGCGCCAATTACTAGGAATTTCTTCAAAGTTTCAATGAGGAAAGTAATTTTTATGTCCCAGTTTTTGGGTGTCCTCGATCCTTGATTAGATATTCCCCAAGGCTTCTTAAGTTATCATGCGAAAGAAAATACGGCCACGCTTAGCCTAGAAAATTTAACAGTATTTTCCGTTGTTTGTACTTACATAATTATTTAGTTTAGTAACGTTCAATAATGTTGTGAAGAGAGCTGACAAAATAAATCTCTATTTAAATCTAAACTAACAAACATACCTAAATTATTCAGTCTGAGCAATTCAAAGTGTTTACTATCCCCAAACACAACAGATCCCAGACACAAAATATACAGGCGTAAATCACTGGCAAGCAAAACAGAATGGTCACAGCAATAAACAGACAGACATCTTAATTTATTAGTGCATAAAAGACAATATTTCGCCCATACATACGCGAATCAGAGTGGGGTCGTGTGGGCCCGTGCAAAATGTACCCACGATCAGTCAATGTCACCCTTCTTATTTATCACTTGATATTTACCGGAATATTTTGCGTCCGAAAATCTTTGGGCAATGTATCACTGTGCACTATCTCAGTAAATGAGGAGTAGGGACTGTGTTTTTTAGTTAATTTTCGCTTGTTCCCAACGTGTCACACTTTTACTCGTTAAGACATCTGATTCTGTTCACCAATCTTCCCAACCTGTCACACCTGTCCGGAATTTTCAGACAGATCTCTTATTAGGTTTAAATTACAGATGGTACAGTCAGCCTCAAATAGTTCACGACACCTAAAGTAGCCAAGAAGTTCGGAACACATCTTGTTACAATTTGGAATACAATATAAGGTTGTGTTGTCAACTTTTGAAAATGAAAAACAAAAATGAAAATGAAATATTTTATAAAGCGATACAAAACAGCATTAAAAATATGAAAACAAAAGTAAAACTAGATAGAGTGTAATGCGCGTGTCACCGAAACGGTATCCACTCAGCATCATGCCGAGGTGTCGTAAGGGCATTATTGCGTAGTTTTTGACCATTTTGGGTGTCACGAACTATTTGACGCTGACTGTACCCCAACTTGGAAACTACACATTATTTTCGCCTATAATCTTTACTCAGCCCGTTAGAATAGAAAACAAGGTTTTTGTTGGGCAAGAAATAATACTACCTTTTCGAGCCATTGGGTATGCAACTCAATGCATTTTCCAGTCGAAAAAAAAAAAAAAAAAGAAATAATACTACCTACTTTATGACTTGAATTTTCTCTCAAAGCATTATGAAACTAGCTGAGCTAAGGTCTCGAAAATTTCTCATTTTCCAGTACAAGGAAAGGAAAGGTTGGGCATTATAAATGGTATGCCAAGAACATAACACATAAGGACAAAATGCCAGCGGTATGTAGTACTTTGGAGATGAAAAGATCTTAGATGTAAGATGTAATACCTAAGAAAATTGTTATTCGGTGTATTAAAAATGTTTTTGTAAGAAAACCTACGAAACAAAACGTTCCAATTACGTTACTACTTGGAAAATAAATCCTACTTAGCAGATTTTTATTAAGTGGACCAATTTTAGGAAGTACTTTTTTATTCATATCAGATTATTTATCATTGATTTGTGTCCGTCCATGTCTTTTGTAAAATGCCATGTAAATCAAATAAGAGCACTTATCAGATCTTATTTATAGAAACTGTGCTATACTTAAAAAAGATCGCTTAGCTATAAACCTTCTGTAAATTCTGTTGATTCAGCCCATAAATGACCTAAATACAAGAAGGAAAAAATTATAAAGTGCTTTTATTTATGTTAAATTAAACGTGAAACGTCTTAAGAATCTTGGTAGTTTGTCCTCAGGTATTTTTCTATCCGATTGCTCAAGATTCTCCCTGTAGGTAAGTACTAAGACCCGATAAAGCCATTTAATACCCCGCTTTTCACACTGCGCAGTTCCCACCTGGTATTAAACGCGCATTACCCGGAGAATATTCATGAGTGCAGGCGACCGCAGCACGGCCGGACACACCGTCTGCGATCCTTATATTAGTCTTGGACGAATGCTAATGCCAGTTTTGAATATGTACACCGCTTAATTGTTTAAAGGCAACGTTTTGCGTTCAGGCGAGTTTGCTCGGGAGAGACGGGCAGGCGTTGGATGGAAATAAAGTAGAAGTTTAACTAAATATCTTATGTTTATTAAAACTAGGTATTTTACGCCACAAAAGGTATCAAATTAGTGCAAAAATGAAATCAGATTATTTTGAATAACGCCATGAGTACAAAAAATACATCAATATTAATCTCATTTAATATTTAGTTATTCCAATAAATAGTATCCTTACACGAGACAAAAGGAGTACCGTCCGGGTTGTTAAACGATAAAACCACACCAAATGCTTTCGGAATAACTGACTGCACATCCCTATAGAAAACTACTATGAGCATGTCTACTGACCCATTAGTATCACTTGTCCACTCTTTTATAGCTTCTTCTACCAAAAGCCACTCTTGAGTAAAACCAGACGACTGAGGAACAACGTTATAACTATCACTAGAACCGCCAAGTTCATAACCAATAATACTCCAATCAGAAAGATCCTCAACATTATCAGGAAAACTTGATCTCAGATCTAACAAATTTTCAAGTTTCTTTATCGTCTTACTAGTTACCTTTGCACGTATTACAGCCGTAACTGGCACGCTACTTCCATTTGCTAGAATAACATTAGCCATCGTGTAACTGTATACAGGGTCAATTTTTTTATTGTTTGAAACGAAAACACCTGTATCTGCTGCACCTTTGATAGCGGTTTCAATTTCATTGGCCACATCTTGGATGTACCCGTCAGAGGCATGCGCTGTTTCAAAATTACTCGCGTTGAATGATTCTTTAATCAAGTTGTTCATGAATGCCTTACAGTTTCTTTTCTCAGATGGTCCAGTTTTGAAATCCAGCGGTAGAGTGGGTACTCGAGTTATGGCTTGTTTAGCGCAATGAGCCCAGAGTTTGGATCTAAAATAGCAGGTGTAACCAGATTTGGGATCATAATCGCAGCTGCTTTGACACAATTTGCTTCTTGCTGTGTAAGTATCGACGAGGCTTCTTCCCGTGGGAGCGGTTGTGCCTCTGACCTTTGAACTGCAGAAATCCCATTCGTTATTAGCTGATGTCACACACCACTCGTAGATGTTGCCGAATTTGCCACAGTTGCCCCAACATTGATTGTTGCTCGGGTCTCTAGATCGGGCGGTGAAGAATATTGGAGCTGATCGGTTTTCGGTGACACATGGTTTTTTGGTCCATCTCCAGTTCACCACACACTCTTTGGTGATTGGTGAGCAGCCTCCTAAACAGGGTTCTCCGTCGGTACTTGTAGCTACTCTGGTGTACTTATACAGTTCGTCACGGGCAACAAAATTAAATGTTCCATTAACTGAGCCCGCTGATAAAAACGCGGATAAAATTAAAGTCGCTATTTTAATCATCTTGCGATCTTGTAACTTAGTTGAAAGCTCACTGCACACTAAAGTATCCAACCTATATTACAACTATAATTAGTTTTGCATAAATTTTCCAGAATATACAGAATGATAATTGAGTCAGTTGCACCAAAACTCGCTCGCCTTGTATGACGATGTAGCATTACAAATGAATTACCCAAGCTTAGTCACTTACGAAAAATTGGTATTTCCTAGTTCTCTGTTAAATTCTCACTAGAATTTGTTTTTGATTTGAAATTCAAAAATCAATTGAAATTGATTTAAATATTGAGAAAGCATTTTAAAGCTAGATTAAACTTTCGTGGCTATATTTTCGGTCGGGACTGGACTAAATAAAAGCCCGTATGTTTTCAATATCGGTTATCAAGAGGTCTCCACAAGTAAGTTATCAACGGCATTAAATAAGTATTACAATGTCATAATACAATGACCTACTTTTCTTTGACACGTGTCTAGATCAAGTAGGTACTTAACTAAAGAAAAACAATTAAATAATACATTAGAAGTTTTAATACAAACAAAATATTCTACCTCTACAACGGTCAGTAGGAACAGTCAGCCTCAAGTTCGTGATACCCAAAGTAGCCAAAGAGTTTGCAATACGTCTTTGTTACAATTAGAATAAGGTTGTGCTGTCTATTTTTTGGCCACTTTGAGTGCCACGAACTATTTGACGCAGACTGTACCTAAGAAATTAGCAATTCACAAAAGTAAAATCATAAAAATAAGTCATCATTCAACTGCTCATCCTGTTTATTTTAATAATAAATACATTGCAGATCACCAGGTGTTGTCATCTTCGAAGCGCTATCAAACTAATGAATCAAAGAGACAAGTAATCATGCCTTCCCAAATCATTTGTCTTCCCAAACCATCAAGTTACTCTAAACCATTGAGATACAGTCAACAGCACATCAGACTGTTAATTTTTGTTGCAAAATAGTAATTATTCTAATTACTTAAGACACCATAGACACGGTAATACTATGTATAGTGTATAGACTTCAAGACGAGAGTGAATAGGCAGTTACAGGGCAGGTATCATCTGAGACTGCATCTAACTTAACATCAGGTGTAATTTCAGTCAAATATAGGTTACCTGCCCTGTTTTGCATAAAAATATTTAACTCTCAAATTAAAATTCAAAATATTTTTTTGTGAAACATAGGTGTTTACAGATATTACGTTGTGATAGTCTCACTATGTTTCGCCTGTTCTATGTTCGCTCAAAAGTTACTTAAAAATGGATATAAAGTATTTTCTATTATTAGTCTTACAGAGCAGGTATGTTTACCATCGGAGACTGCATCTCTCATAATAGGTGTGATTGTAGCCAAATAGACTTGTTGTGGATAAAAAAGTGATTACCTCGATGATAATTAAAAACTAATATAGAAGTATATTCTATAACATTTCGTATTGTACTACTCGTAAGTAAAATTGAAAGTACGTAACTTTGAAGGACCCTTTACAAATGAATTTCTCTACCTAATGAGCTTATAAACACACTAGGTATTTCTTAAAAGCCTCTCCCTAACCGGGTCCCAGCTGAGTAAATAAATGTATTTTCCCACCATTCTAATGGTGGACGACGTTGAGACGCCAACACAAACCGACGGTTATAGGGGTTGACCTTGGTGTGGATTACCGAGGAAATGGGTGGGAGACGGTTGGGAACCCTTGGGAACCCTTTGTTTTAGGTTACAGCGATCAAACGTTTTGCAGGCGTCGTGGGGAAATAATAGTTTTAAATGGATACTTACGTTAAGCAAAGAACTGTTTTTCTCACGTTATCTATGTTGAAATGAAAGAATATCAATTAAAATAGAGAAACGCGGGTCTCAACGCGAATTTTTTTTATGTATTTAGTTACATTAGTATTGCAGCTTGACGTTTTGGCTACGTCGCTACATCCATGGTCACAAGCAGACTGAAAATAATAAGTTCAAGTTCCCATGTCATTTGTGACAAGCTAAACTTAGAATAATGTTATTAAACTTGTCGTTTTCGTTTCAGCCAAATGCCGTCTACAGCTAAGAAACGAATCTCTCACGGATTTTCACAGCGCGTCTTGCTTTCCCGCAATCTACTGAATGCGTTGGCATAGTAGTGCCTTAGGATTTTTTATAATGAAAAAGAAACTGCAACCAAATCACATTCATCTGGTTTAATTTGAAGAAAAAATAATTAAATTATACTTACGTGTTTTCCTAATTTATTTGTTTTATGGGTCTTAACTTATTTTTAAATAATCAAGGCCAAACGAAATCCATACATCTCCGCACATCAACTTACTTCAAAGTACGTATTATTACAGCAGTTAATAAGGCATATAATGGAAACACACGAATTCATTTTCCCCATACTGGTCATTTGGAACTTATGGCGCCTACGGGAGCTCTGCCTACAAATTGGTCGACATTATTGTAGTTCGACCGGTGCAGCCAACAGCCGGCCCTGCCGAATCGATCGTCAAAACCTTTCACTAAGTGTTCCTAGGGCTGTTACAAACATTTTTCTTGATGTTCATTATAAAAACATTTTTAAAATTAGATTTTGTGGCATAAAATTTGTAGGCCTCTAAAACACTCTCAAATGAAATGAAATTCACTCAACGACAGTTACTTAATTTCTAGCAATAAATAAGTAACACGAGCAACTCGCTTAACAAAATTTATTATTCCTTAACTTAAAATTAAATAAGTATTTTGTTTATTGTTCTAAATACAGCTCTACACCAACAGCAGATTTTGAAAACCCGTAATGTGGTAACCTAAAATAAATGTTAATTTCATCAGAGCGCCAAGTCTGTTCTATAAGTAGCCTATTGTATGACGGGAAATGTTTTGCACATACCCACCAGATTACTGTAGCATAAGTTAGTCTCCCTTAATCAAAAGCCTCAAGGCTGGGACCTCAACTAGTGCACACATCTTGCATATTGTAGCCTGAGCATACAATGTATAATGTAGCCTAGACTAGGCAACCCTAGGCTCTAAATCTTATTTTCAGCCCAGTTAAGGCGTTTGATCGGATTCAGAAATAAATCACATCTTTCTGAGAGTGGGATTATTCACGTTAACTCTTTAAGCCTATTTCAAAGCACAAAGGTTGAACTAACTATAAGTTCCAGTATCGGCGGGCGACAGTTTTGTTTTAAGGCAGTAGGTATCTACCTACGTATAATGATAATAATTATCTTCTTGTTCTAGTAGTAGTTGATAGGCACTACGTAAGTAACCCCATTTTCTTGAGTCTAATGGCCTTTTTTTATACCCCCATTTTGCAACAACATGTAAATTGTAATGTGACATGTAATAAGCGTTTTGAATTTGAATTTGAATTCACCATCAAAGTCTAACTTTTATAAGATCTTCCTTCTTTCTAAGTAAATGCTGAAATAAATATTTGCAGCCCACCTGACTAAGAAGACTTTAATTGTTACTTTAGACATCATTATGTAACTCGTCAGTCCAATTATAAAACAAACGTTACAACTCGATTCGTTTTAAAAACTTAAACCTTCGATTGGTTATTTAAAGTTTGAAACAATTATGGACCTGAATCTATACTTTAGTGTAGATGGCTACTTGGGAGATATTGCATAATATTGGTCTAATTATAAGGTAAAGTGAAAAAAAATCCACGAAACATTTCCACAACTTTGTGATTTATTATTTTTGGCATAACCTTCGGTACAGTAAGCTGTTTCATTCAAAATAAATGTCTTAAGATTTCTTCGAACAAGCCATACAAATTCGTAGTCTTATAAATATAACATGATTTTCGGAATCTCACTTCAATCGTGTTTTTTAAAAACACAGACGTTACTTTTTGGATCATCATTTATAAAGTGAACAGTACTTTTATGATTTAGTTAGCCTTTATCGCACGTGTATACTCCTAGTAACTTAGCTACAAAAAAAACGCCTAGAACCGAACTAAGGTGTAAAATTGTTGCTAGGTTCGCGCTCGACATAAAATTTTGATACTAGATCTACGAGTATTATGCCAAATATTTGACTGAACCTATTAAGAAATTAGTAACAATATGAAAGTATTATACTTCCGGCATTTGAAACGAGCGACGAGCGATGATTCTTAGGCTAGGTTGCACCATCTTACTTTAACTTTGACAAACGTCAAAAATCTGTCAAACTCCATACAAAAAACACCGGTTATCGTTAAAGTTACGGTCAAAGTTAGGTGGTGCAACTCAGCTTTAATAATTATTTTTAGACTTGACTAAAATTATCAAATATCATTCAAACGCAAAGCATAAGACTTAAGGTTGCATAAAATATTCTCGAAGCTTCCGAAAATGGCGACTCCTGTAAAAGTCAACCAAGCATATTCACCTTAATCTATCCCCCATTACGTTCTACCAGAAAATCGGTAGTTTCACGGGTTTCCCAGAGCAAATCGTCACAGGTCTATAATGCAATAGGAAGGGATGAAGAGAAACTTGTATGGCATAAAAAAGCAATTTCCGGCCTTTCATATTGCAAATACATATGGTGAAGGCGAAAGAAACGGAATTCCCGATCGGAGTTCGTAAGGTTGTTAGATAATTTAGTATGATTGTGGTAGGCTCGCTACTATGAGGACTTGCATGGCGTAGAGGCAATCACAGGGAGCGACTGGAAGAGAAGGCTTGGTTCGGAACTCCACAGTTCCTTCCCACTTAGACTAGGCGCAGACCACCGATTTTTAGTCGGCCGATAGTTGGGTCGGGCTGTTAATCAATGGAGATGTATGAAAGTGCGCACATTACACCTATTTGCTATCGGCCGATTCTTCATACAAATTAAAATCGGGCCCAATTATCGGCCAACAAAAAGTAGGTGATCTGCGCCTAGGCTTAGTGCGGTGAGTGACATAGCAGCGGGTTTTTATAGGTGGACACCTCGTCCTTCTGACTTCGTAGGTTCTCAATTCAATATATTCCCGTCAAAAATTTGCTATCACACTCTATCTGTAAATTAACCACAGTTCTAACTGCATCTATTGTAGTAATTAAGTTAAGCGCAATACCCACTGAAAAGCCAAGTTTTATTATTTTGTAACTAGTAATTTCATAGTTTCTTATGCTAAATTTTAATTCTTCATCGCTTAGAGTAATGTGGTGCTTCTGCAGTAATACCTTGATTGTGGCAACACCTTCATATTTTTATGAACGCCGATGCTAGTTTCTTTTATACATTTTTGTAGTTTTCTTTTAGTATGCCTCATTATCTTGTAGATATTGTTCTTAAAAATGCCATAGATTTTTCCTATGAATTAATATTTCCAAGGAAATATCCGGGGAATATCGAAATGCTTTTGACTGGATAAACAAGATTGTGAAGCTTTTTTCTTAACAAAACGAAATACTGATTATATCAAGCAAGCGTAAGGTCGTGAGATCAATTCCCGCGTTTGGCAGTTCGACTTTTTCAAGTTATTTATAATGATTATACCGAGTTATAAGTACTTACACGGTAAGGCTGAAAAATTGTTCTTGTTAGCATGATACCCTAACATGCATGATATTTCTAACTTCATCATCATCTTTATTTCAGTCACAGGACGTCCTCTGCTGAATATAGGCCTCTCCCAATGACACCCTGTATAACAGTTGTTGGTTACCGATGGCTGTATCTGCCAGTTATCTATCCGAGACCTGTGGCGCCAAAAATGTTTTAATTTATCCTTAAGTTTACCTGTCAAATAAGATCTGATTAGGCTGTCAGGGATTAAAAGCAAGTGTTAGTAAAAATGTCTGTCGTTCCGTCTGTACATCCACAATGTATCTCAGCAAATGTGATTACGAGTTGAGAAAACGTCACAAAATCACATTTCGTCAAGTGAAAAGTGTTGCACAAAGGACCGACGACATTAGCGCATTACTTAATGGCGCGTTGGTATTAAAAAATGTGTTCACTGAAGGAAAATGCTGAGCTATTCCAAAATTCACGGATCATACTGAAACTTTCCCCCAACGTTCAAATTTGGACTTTCAGGAGCTTCTATCAAAGTCGATATTGGATTGAGTGTGGAGGATTTGCGAGAGACTGATTTCCTCCAGGTTTCGATAACGTCTTGAATTTACAACCGTGTTCTTTCTGCATTAGTAAAGTAAGTTCCTAAGTTGGAATCCAGTTTCACGGTTTTGTTTTCGGATTAGTTTTCTCGAGTTTTCGAGTTACAAAACAGAAACTGGCTTACGCTTGTTAGTTTTTGCTACAAATACAGTCAAATTCATTTCCTTGTCTGAACAATTTATTTTAGAATCAAAGTAGCTTTAAATAATTTTGCTACTACCGAACGATATTTTAATAATTAAAGCTATGGTTTAATGATGCACGTTCTCAGTTGGACGTATGTAACACTTCCCAAAGAAACGCCACAAAGTATACGTACGTAAGTGTATTTTTCATAATTATAGCTTCCACCACCTATCTTTTTAGGGTCATCAGTCTATTGTGCAGGGGACTGATATGATTGCCAAAACTTGTTTTTTTTTTCAATACGTTTATCGAAACGTGGTCTCTTTTTGAGAAACCGTTTACTCCACCTTCCATCGATTCTGAAAAAATTGCCTGCCATTGAAATTTGTTATAATTTTCCTTTGAATTGAAAACTTTATAAAGTCTAAGAATAAGCTAAAATAGAGAAACACGGGTCTCAATGTCAACGCGACGTTTTTTATATGAGTTACATTGTCACGGCTTGACGTTTCAGCTGCTATGCTGCAGCCGTGGTCACAAGCAGACTGGCACCAGACAGACGTGAGTGCATTATTATGTAACTCAGATAAAAAATGTCGCGTTGAGACCCGTGTTTATCTATTTTAGTTGAAATGCTACTTTATAATAAACTACTTTATGTATAAGCTAGATTGCCTCATTCATTGACAAGTAAGATAAAGGCGTTGGGACCTAACTTACAAGGCCATTGAAAGTGTGATGTATACAGGCCCCATCAATCTGCATTATTGCCGAAGGCTCCGAACCTCTGCCTCTGACAGCAATTGATATGCCCATCGACTACGTAGGGTTTATTTTTTCCGCACCTCACAATAAGGAACTGCCTTGTATGGGATTGTACGTTAAATGGGGCAGTTGGGGACGAATGGGAAGTGCCATAAGGCGTAGATAAATGCCGTTATGTTGGCAATTTTGTTGTACGAGGCGGCATAAACTAAAGGCTGTGGGAATCTTTGTACTGAAATATATTACGCTTTCTCAATAAATGTGTATTAAAGTTTTTTTAAAGTCGCGGGAAGTACCTGGATGCAAGCGGCGCAGGACCGGTCTTTGTGGAAATCCTTGGGGGAGGCCTTTGTCCAGCAGTGGACGTCTTTCGGCTAAAACGAACGAACGAACGAAAGTTTTTTTTATGCAGAAACAAGGCAGATATTATTTGACCGCAATCACACCTGATTTTAAGTCAGAGGTATTTTTCTCAGTAAACGCATTTACTAACCTAACCTGGGAAAGGCCTTTTCGTTGTGTTTGGTAAAGATTGCAATGATTCTGATGTGGTGACAATTGTATTTATGTAATTTAAAGTAAGATAGAGCTAATAATCGCAACAGTTTATTCTCCTCCAATAGGATCTCGGAGAAAAGAAGCAACCTCTTGATAGAATGGTAGGTCAGATCAAGTAACTTATTTTAGTAGGTGGTACCTTGTTTTAAAATTTCATGGTCACTATCATAATTATTATTACTGACGGGATTGCTACCATGTACCGCAAGTTTCCTCTATTACTCCGTGACCATGGCGCTTGCAACAGTGCCGAAATATCGGAAACTAAAAATTAAGGTACATGGTAGCAATCCCGTCAGTAATAATAATTATATTAGGTACCTACCCTTAGTTGCCTTCAAACCTTCAAAAACATACGTATTATAAAAACTTAGAAGCTTTATTGCGATTTACACTTAACTTGTGGAACTATTTTCATCGGAATATTGACCTCAAAATCATAATTTCTACTCTATTTTGCCCACCACTATTCCAACCCCAGAATCCACGGAATGAAGCCAAATTCTCAAGTTATATAGTTTCCTACTAATTTATTACAAAAGTTGGTGTTTAACAACAAACCAATAACAATTGCGATGGAGGGCGAAAGTTCAGTCTAGTTTTATGACCTGGAAATAATTTCTTAGACTCGAGCTTTGATCTTGATGTAATACGATTACTGAGCCGTGTTTGGGTGGTACATACATAACTACTAGTAGTTTGTTGAACTACATAAATGCCTATGTATTTAGTAAGCTATTTACTTTGTCCTTAAATTAACCTTTATGGAGTCAACAATCTGTTTGTACTTATTGATAAAAAATTATAATAAAAATAAACTTTTTTAAAAACAAGCTTTTATTCTGAATTTCGAAAGTTTGTATCGCGCATGGAATTTATTCCTCTTTTTCTCTGTTTGCGCTACAAGCTTTCGAAATTCAGAATAAAAGCTTGTTTTTAAAAAAGTTTATTTTTATTATAATTTTATTTTACACTTTTTAGTTATATCTTAATCTCAGGACCCTGGACGTTATCTAACACTAAAGTGCTCGAAAAGACAAATCCAACGAACCCAAACTCGATGAGTTTCCGCCGTTTTGTTTAGGAGTTCCTATGGCCACCTCCCGACTCCATCATCAGACCAGCTCAATGGTACCATAATATTGCATTGTCATCGGACTTACACATGTATGCAAAATTTCAGCTCAATAGGAAACCGGGAAGTGGGTCAATTTTAAGTTGCAAGATTTGACGATAGACACCAGACATGTGAAAGTAATAAAAAGCTTGTAAAATACGTAACTAATTATTATTATTGTTTTGTTGGAGCACGACGTTACAAAACATGTTTTTTTTACTCTCAAAAAACTAACATTTCCTTTAAAGTTTGTCAATATATTTTTGACTGGATGTCCTCACAACTTCGTAAGAGTACCTAGGTAAAGAGCCATCATTGACAAGTAAGACGGTAAAAGACTGCTATAATTTGGGGATTAAAATGTTATTAATATTTTTATTTTTAAAAGCTTGTAACAATGTAATGGAAAAATAGCAAATAAATTTCTTGGCGCTCATGATCTACCTAATCAAATTAAAATGAAACCTATGCACCAGACACTAATTGAATTTTTCACTAAACGTAGACCAAAGCTTTCAGAGTAGATCCGATCTTTTAAGAAGTTGCGAAGTCCAACAATATAACTTGAACAGCAAACTAATCAAAGAACGTCTGCATTTTGCAGGAGTTTTAGTTGAGTAGGAAAAAGAGGTTTGGTCGAGTTCGTAATTAGCTCATTATAATACGACAGTCGGCGAACTTTGAGTTTTTGCCCGCCTTTACATTTCGTTTCATTCACGAAGACGCGCCCCACCAATTTTTGGTCGAGGGCAGCGCGGGGTGCGAGGAGTTTGATCCAAGCAATCCGAGCGTCATTATTGTAGTGTGCTCATGGATGATTTCGCATGTAACGATAACACTCAAACATTAGCGGAAGAATTGTGGGATGCGTCTTCGTGGATGAAAAGATCTATAGAATAAAAAAATTGGCATGGTCTCATTTTAGACTGAGATGCACCAAATAACTTAATCTGTAATTATAACGATAACCGGTGTTTTTTGTATGGAGTTTGATAGATTTTAGAGTTTTGATATAGTTAAAGAAAGATGGTGCAACTCAGACTTGATGATTTTTGTTGCAAATCTTCTATCGTGTGAGAGACTTCATGAAACATAGACATCGGACATGCTATAATGAATAGGCTTAAATTCATCCTCGAAGTACGGAATCATTATTCGCAAATAAAAGTTATTTGATTCCATAGTATTTTTTGATTGAAAAAAAAACCTTGAAATTCTATTTGTGTAAGTAGGTAAATCGAACGGCTTAAGCTCATTAACACGTTTCATTATCTCCCTAGTCCAGCTGGACTAGTTCACCTTTCAATGCAGATTCTTCCTAGAATCACAGAAGAACACGAAAATCCTGAATTAATTAATTAAATATTTGTAACACAAACAGCAAGCTCTGGAGTCACGTCAGCATAAATAAATCAGGCGAATTAATATTCAAATCCATCTTCGGGCCAATTAAACAGTCCTACAAAGTGCGTTCTAAGACTTAGGATACACTGCGAACTTCAGAAGGAGAAGTCAATTCAATTGCATGATTTTTTATTGTTTATTTTATCAAATATGGAATGGACTTCCACAATGAATGGTCCGCCGCTGCCCGCATCCAGGCTCTTCCCGCAACCTTTACCAGATCGTCGGTCAATCGTTTGGTTCATTGTGGAAATCCTTGGGGGAGGCCTTTGTCCAGCAGTGGACGTCATTTGGCTGAAACTAACGAAGTCCATTACTTATTGTGTAATCATAGAGCCTCTTTCTTAAAAGCCGAAGACAGTGGCCAAATAAAGAGTTTTTTCCTTGAGTTGCGTACCACAGTCGATAAGAGAAAATTTTATTAAAAAAAAATAATACCGACTCCAAAAAACCTACACTAAAACGTAGAAAAATAATTACTAATTACCTACTTATTTATTAGGACGAATTATTAATATTTATGTAGGTATACCATGATTGATACTTCTGAAGGTAGGCAGTACACTGAGACCAAAAAAAATTGGTTCATAATCGGCGGAGATATTGCGTATAAAAAAGTTCATCCCCAATTTTCCACCCTTGGGGGTGAAATATTTTCTTCAAATTGGCATGAAACCACCCTTTTGATAATACCTATTCAATAAAAAAATAATCGTTCAAATTGGTTTATAATCGGCGGAGATATTGTGTATAAAAAGGTTCATCCCCAATTTTCCACCCTTGGGGGTTGTTTTTTTTATTATTAAATTTAAATGGGACCACCCTTGAGGTATTACCTATACGCCGAAAAAAGATTTGTTCAAATCGGTTCATAATTGGCGGAGTTATCGCGTAACAAAAAAAAAAAAAAAAAAAAAAAAAAAAAAAAAAAACATACGGGTCGAATTGAGAACCTCCTCCTTTTTTGAAGTCGGTTGAAAATACAAAGAGACACATTGCGTTATAATTTTCAATAGTAGTTTTACGCCCGCTTGATTTTATAAATCTGATTCTGATTGGTAACTCCGAGTAACAGCAAAACAAAAACGTGGGCTGAAAAGTAACGAAAAGTTTTTCAGGCAGATTAATTCAAAACTGATATTTGTATTACTTTTATCCGTACATGGGCAGGCCTCCCACTAGGTGGACCAACGATCTGGTGAAGGTCGCGGGAGGTGCCTGGATGCGGGCGGCGCAGGATCGGTCATCGTGGAAATAAGTGGTATTGTAGTAGTGTGTTCTTAGCCTAAAGCATTCCATAAATCACTCATAGTTACCTGTTTTCAACCCGCCTTAGCCAAAATTATGGGCTGTGTTTTGATATAATACACTCCGTTGTAATATTAGGGTATACATCTGCAGTCAGATAAACATAAATAGCGATATACTATGTTACGGTTATTTAGGAAATGGTTATTTTGTAATAGTTACAAAACGTTTGGGTTCTCATTAACTTTTTCGTAGTAAGTTTGTAATATCAAAGTCAAAATTTCTTCATTTGTATAGAATAGACTAAAATAGTACTTACAAATCGTCAAATATTTTGCTCTTAAGGAGCCTCTACATGTCTCATCATCTTTTTACCCTACCAGCGCTTCGAGACAACATTTGGCAAGTGCTGAAAAGAAGCGCCGCAACAAGCGTAGAATACGTATCTCAGATCACGGCTGAAATTGTATTTGCCATGACAACACATGATAATACATTTATTAATAACAGGTACTAATGTGCCTGTGGACAGACATTTGCATTTATATGTAGATTCTTTTCAAGAACTCTTGGCCTGTAAGTAGGCATTTATTACTTAAAAATTATGATGCACCTAATTCTGACTAGATTGTGTAAATGAAATGGTCATTCTTCAAAACAAGGAGTTAAGATCTTCATTTATTTCAAACATAGATATTTTCGTTACTAGCTTATTTCGTAAAATATTGAATACGCAAAGTGCCCGTAACATAAATGCGGTAGACAAGTTTACAATGTCGGCCGCGAGAAGTTATGAAGTGGCGCAGTATTTTGCTAACGTAGTGTTGACCGCGTACCCTTGTTGGAATATTCTAGAATCTAGACCGAGAGTTAGTGTTATATCTCATAGATTTGGCAGGATTGGTACAGTTACTTTGAGAAACGCTGTAAAGTTCAAGCTTAGGTAATAACGCCTAGATTGACGGTTAACTACTAACTAAGACTGTCCGTCTTCATAATGGGATTCGTTTAACTTAAGTGAGGTAAAAATCTTTTTTTTTATGCATGACAAGGCAGGTATTTGACCACAATCGCACCTGATGTTAAGTGGGATGCAGTCTAGGATGGTACATACCCATATGTCATCTTACATACGTTTTCACTAGCGTTTGACTTTGACATCGTATAGAAAAACTGCGCTAAAAGTTTTGTTTTAAGTGCCTCATTTTTATTTGCTCTTACTCGGTTTCTAGGGTTCAAGTACCTAATTAATTACCCATGTGTTTATAAAATATCTACTAATATAATATTAATGAATCTGGAAATAAGTTATGATCATAAAATCTTAAAACAGACGCATTAAAATTTTAAACTTAAAATCTAGTTAATCGATTCAAAGTTTCCAAATATTTTTAACTGAAGCTTTCCAGGTAATCGGAAATTGAACATTAGCCAATCAATCCCAAGAAATTCGCTGAAATACTTCAACTGTAATCCAACCTACTCGAATAAATGTTCACTTAATTTTTTAGTTACCTACTTTGACAATGATAATTACAAGTCCATTTGATTGAGTTGGCAATCATTGGTTCCTAATGCTATTTAAAATCAATAAGAAAACCGCATTTGACAGCTCATATGCTATTTAATGATCAAATAATGGTAAAGATATTTTAGAGCCCATGTCACTGTGTTTCTGATGAAGATTTATTGTTTCTAAAACGAAATATTAAAATTATTTTTGTATCTTCTTTGATGACGGATTAGTTTTTTTGACTGGCGTTATAAATTACTGTTTCTACGCAATAAATCAGGAGTATCATCATCATCATTATCAAGTTATTTAGTATTTACTTCAGGCGTACAATTTTAGCAGTTTATTGTGAGAAAACTAAAAAGAACAGGTTAGCCGTCTAGCTGTGGTTCTAGTGGAGTAGAATTGGACCACCCCTATTCTTCCCGTAGTTGTCTTATATAAAAGGCGTTCGTTTCAGCCGAATGACGTCCACTGTTGGACAAAGGCCTCCCCTAAGGATTTCCACAAAGTTTGGTCCTGTGCCGCCCGCATCCAGGCACCTCCCGTGACCTTCACCAGATCGTCAGTCCACCTGTGTGAAGCCTGCCCACACTACGTCTTCCGGCTCATGGTTACCACTCGAGAACTTTTCTGCCCTAGCGACCATCAGCTTAACAAGGGCTCTAAAGTGTTCGCAAGAGATCTGTCTGTTGGCCAACGCCAACTGACCATGCATAAAAGGCGACTAAGGGAGAAATGTCAGGCCTCCCCGACCCTATTGGCCAGCGTCGGTAATGTATGCATAATCCTCCCCTTTAATTGCCTAATTCGAGGAAAAAATATTCTACTAGATTATTCATGCAAACCGAAACTTCAGTGAACTAAAACAGCTTCTTTTATCACAAATATCAAAGCAAATTCCGCTCAAAGTAACCACAGCTTTGCCGAATTGCAGCGCTGAGAAAAAGATCGCGGTGCATTGGCATCGTTCCACTGATTTGGGCACTCTACAGTAACCGCGAGCTTTGTACAGCCATGTTATTGGCGGTTGAGAAAGTAAAGTAGCTGTACATTGCTCGTTAGAGTAAATAGTGACAAAACAACGCGTATTGTAACGGGAGTAGTGGACCGTAATCTGGTGAAGATTGCGCGAATTCGCAGGATGCGTGCGGCGCTGGACTGTTCGTTGTGGAATCCCTTGGGGAAGAGCTTTGTTCAGAATTTTGAGTTTGTATTCTAGTTGAACTTTCAACCTAGTAAAGACTGGCAATAGTGAGGTTATACGAAGGAAACCAAAGTGAGCGACACATTTTAACGGATTAGTAGGCTAAAGGAAAGTGGGCTCATCTTCTGTCAAAAGCCGATTGCTGGGGTAAACAATATTCGATTTAAATAAAAATATCTAGAACATCATAAACTACTTGAACCTAGTCTATATCTATATATATAAAAATGAAACCCGTTTCGCGTTGTCACGGCATCACGTGTGAACGGCTGAACCGATTTCGATAATTCTTTTTTTTAAATGATTGTGGAAGTCCAAGGATGGTTCTTACGGAAAAAAATATTAAGAAAATCTCTACGCTAAGGCGGTACGAAGTTCGCCGGGTCAGCTAGTTGTATATAAAAATGAAACCCGTTTCGCGTTGTCACGGCATCACGTGTGAACGGCTGAACCGATTTCGATTATTCTTTTTTTTAAATGTTTGTGGAAGTCCAAGGATGGTTCTTACGGAAAAAAATATTAAGAAAATCTCTACGCTAAGGCGGTACGAAGTTCGCCGGGTCAGCTATTTAGAATAAATTTAAGAAAACTTCTACTATTTTATAAACATAAAGTGGAATTATTAGACTAAAGACTCAATTAATTACCTCCTAAAGTAGTACCTACTTATAATAAAATCCTCAATGTAGAGAGCCCAATCTTAGAGACCGGCTCCGGCACGTGTCGTAGCACAATTTGTACAAGCTAGGTCAAGTAGCAGCGAAATCGATTAACAACGATTTTGTAGGTACATCACTTCTGTTACAAAATGAACTCTATTACCATTACTTAAGATGCTGGAGTTTGTCTTAACGTGCCGTCTGTACATTCCAGCGATCGTGAAATATTGGTACTTATGATACTTTTGTTCATCAACTTTTTTAGTTTGATTAGTAATAAATACCTTAATTGGCAATTGTTATCGACCTTCAATAATAAATTGTTAACAAGAGATAGGAGGATTTTTTATTTCTTTCCAATTTGAAAAGAAGAGATTATAAAAATTCTATGGATAGGTCATTTTCAACGTTTTTTTTTTCAAACGTAGATCCACACTGTTGTTTCAGAATAGCTTAGTTTATGAACAAAGAGAGAGAGAGAGAAAACTAATCTGATACATTTATCTCATTTATTTTTGTCATAAGTAGGCTTTCAAAGAGCACTTTTACACGTCCCAGTATTAACCCTACCACTGTTTCGGGACAATAAATGAGCCAGTGCTGACAAGAAGCAGCGCAAGAAACTCAGTCACTATTGTAAGCCTTCTCTTCAAGTCTGTCTTTTCTGTGAATTGATTGATTCAATACAGTTTTTAAAACCCGTTAATAGGTAGTCGTAAGATTTTGAATCCTTACACGTAAATAAACTCTACAAAAAACATCTTGATCCTCGCTCATTTAAAATACCAACGGGAATCAAGAAAAACAGGAAATGAAGACCGTTGTGACGTCACACTGATACGCAGACAATGCCGGGCCCGGAGCACGGATAACAAGAATCACCAAAGAGCGGCATTTTTTTAATGAGTCATGAACGAACATTCGTCTGCTGACAGTGCTTTTATTTGCGTACGGTTAGTGTGGACACGGTTTTATATTTTTTAAGATAAGGCAATGTACTATGTAAGTACTAATATACAGGGTGGAATTTTGTAATGCCACCTGGAGGGAAAGTACTCTTAATATTAGATAGACATTTTTTCTCAAAGAAAACATTCCTTTGTTTTTGAAAAGAAATAGAACTGCATTTAATGATTTTTAAGAATAATTAAGCATCGAATAGATAAGACATAAGAAAAGTAACTCGCTATTTATCTACTAGGGAATTTAGGGCTAGGGGTAAATCTAGGGGGTCTAAATATTACTATCTAATGGAAAGGAATATCTAGACTTAGAGGTTCTGGGATCGATGATTAGATATGACACAAATTGTATTTAAGTAGCCTATTTTATTACTTTTTGTTATTTATTGCGTCAATCATAAAGATTAAAGAAAATTATTGCAGTTTTGAACCGTCAGAAAACAAAAACAATGTGCCGTGCTTCATTCATTCATTTCATTGATCTAAATGTATTGAAATTGATTCCTCATCTTCACTGATTGACTTTATGACACACTATTCTATTTATATCTGATCAATTTAACTTTTATGTTTAAGGCCGTAAGGTCCAATATCACCACAAACGCATCACAAAAGCATCTAAAATATTGATAGCACTATTCAATTGGCCGGTTTGTATGAATTTGACCCAGTTTTGAATGCGTGGCATTGTGACGACTGCTGGAGCCCATTAGAGATATTTATCGAGTTGAGAATTGATAGAAATCAGTCTAATAACTTTGATGGTAGCGTCTCTGGTATAGTGAGACCATTTGAGTTCATAAACATATCGATATCGATAGTGCAAGCCATTGATAAAGCATGTACGGACATTATTTTTGGTGAATGAGTTCCTTGCGCTGCTTCTTCTCAGCACTGACCCAGTTATTGTCCTGAGGCAGTGGTAGGGTTAATGCAGGGTCGTGTAAAAGTGCTTTTAAAAGCCTACATGTAAAAATACATGATTTTTTATGAGTTTTCTATTTTCTAAGTTTAGATCTTACTGAGGGTTATTACGCTTACATGGATGATATTCTCATTATGCACTCAGGTCTATGCGTATTTTAAATGTAGAGCAATGGATTTTTTTATTACTTGTATCCTCGTCTCGTCAGTATTTGTGTGATAGAATAAAAGTAACACTAGGATAAGGATTGGTCTTAATTTAATATTCAACCAATCAGAGGCCTGTATTTTTGCTTGAGTTTTTATCTACATAGTTCGGAAAATCAATGTAGGTAATTTGTAATTTGAATCGAATGTTCTCTTTTACTATGAGTTAAACATGATTATTTTGTTTCAAACTTAATATCGATAGTATAGTAATACATGTTTAACATCTCTAAATCGATATTGTGTTTCGAATATTTGTGTTATTAGGCGTTCGAGTAAACAGTATACATTCATTGTGAAGTGGCAACTAAAAACTAATAATGGATGTTGTGTTTTAGACAACATAATATTATAGAATTGATTCATTTTTTTGATGATGGAACTGCTGGCTGATGGTTTAAAATATTTCAATATATTTTCATATTGATAGAGATGTGTGTAATGGCTCTAAAACAGAATTTTAATTGGGACAATAATTTTTTTTTTTAGTTTTATTCTAATACCAGATAATACGATTTCAATAGTGTTCACATGACTGTAGTCTGTCTAGATTGCCAGTATGCAAATATTAATTGATACATACATACACAGTATTAATTTTACAAGAAATCAAAAGTCGCATCCTCTCAAATCTTTCGCGTTCACGCAAAAATTCAGAGAGACGCTCACTTTTACGAGCTAAGAACAGTATTCGTTTACAAGACAAAGTTAATGATAACAATTTTTACATCCCCCCTCCCCCCTCGTTGCTTGATGGCTTTTTCGAATGAGTTTTTTGCTTGCTATTGAGGTTTGATGAATGGTCAGTTCAGTTTTTTGTTTTTCTTTCAACAAACTACGGATTGGCATTGGCAGCAAACATTTGTTTTGATGAAGCTTTTTGAAGAGATTTTTTATGAAACTGTAAAAATGATAACTCATATTTTCAGGTATTTTCAATTTATAACATTTATAGGTAAACGATTTTGGAATCACAACTGTCACGTTTTGTTACTTGTCTAGGAGACCTGGAAGAGAGAGCTTTCTAGCGATAACACCGCCTAAATTATTCTGTTTTCATATGATATTTCATTTTTTTAGATTATAGCTCGTATAACTTACTATCTATCATCTTGTCTTGTCTCTGACTTTGCGTCCTCTTCTCAAATTTGGGACTAAACAGGTTCAAGAATATATTGCTTACTTATTTATTGATAAAGGTCACCGCAAACACATAATACATTCACAGTATACATTGATAGGGTTTCATTTCACATTATGTCTGTCAGTTACAGATATACTTACTAGAAAGAAAAGCTTATTTATGCGATTTTGTATTTCTTGTAAATATCATTGTCGCGTAGTGTTGTACACAATATCTTTCTATCTACAGGACTTATCTCAGTTGACGTCATTTAGTCAATAGCTTGTAATATGTTTACAAAACTCTAGCTAGCCTTTTAACCCCATGTTAAGAATATGAGAACTTATTTTTATTGACAGTCGTAGATAAAAAAAGATACTTCATTGTAACTTCTTCATGAAACGGGACTATTCCCACCTCTCGTTCCCACCACTGCAACTCCTGTGTAGCCAGGATCTACAGATTGACCGCCATAAAAACCGAACCAATGAAGGTCAAGTTTGTCCCGGGGGAAAGTTAAACTGTCATTGGACCCGCAACGAAATTAATCAGAAGAAAACAGTAGGAGTTCGAAATTTAGGTTCGACTTCCCTCCATTGCAAAGCGGATGACAGGTGACAAACACTTCTTCATGAAGATAAGATTTTTCATGCACATTGACAGTTGTTGGAAGAAAAAATACTTAAAAATTCAATCCGGCGACTTGGTCAGTGGACCAAGCTAAAAGTAGGCCAAGTCGAGACTCCTTTAAATTACCATGATCAAACCCAATAGACGAAAATTGTCGCAAAATAAGTACAATGTAACAACGTTTGCTTGCTTTAAGAAGGGTCATTTAGAGACTGACGGGACTTACTCGATTGCTAAACATCACGCAGATAAGCAAAGATATAAAGCCATTGTTTATTCGTTCTATCGCATAATGAGACGTTTATCTAGGATCGTTAGTACATTATCTGGATTAAATTCTGTAAAACGCTTCGTTCTATCTGATAGTCCGTAAACTCGATGTTATCAAGATAATCCGAGTCATCATGCAATCACGTTGAACTTTGCAACAAATTGCCTTTTCCTGAATTGATGTCAAACTGGTTTAAAAGGTCTGTTATGCTGATAAGACCCGATAAGACATGTCTTATATGCATCCTGCATAACGTTTCGGAATGAACAAGAACAAGTTTCTGATCAAAGTATGTGTGTGTAGGCTTTATTTTAACCTGTGCTAAGTTTTAAGGTACCAAATATTCAATGATTTCCTACAGCCCACCGTTAGTCCACTGCTGGACTAGGCCTTTCCTTTTTACAATTCAAAGTGACGTGTCATTTTGTACACATGATGGCATATCACGGTGAAGACTGCGGCATCATAAGTAACTGAAATATGGCCGACTTTGCCACCAAAATGTAGACGACTACCGTTTTCTCCAAAATTAAAACACATTCTGCAAGTGCATCCCTACTGGCATTACCTACAAAGTGGAATGCTAACTTGTTTATATCACTTTTATAATCTACATACGGGTATGCAATAAATACAGGCTCACTTTAAGATCACATTGGCTACAGGCCAATTGCAATTCCGCGCGAGTCTCACGCGCACATCTCGTGGAGGTATGGCTATGCCCGCGATTATGAACTGCCCTGTAGCAGCTCTAAAGTTTAAAGCCTCAGAGGTATGGTTTTCCTCTCCGATCGTATCGGTACTGCTATATCGATAGATAGATAGATTTTTGATATCGATTTCAGTAACTGCACTATCGCGCTACTACCTATAGCTCGCAGGTCTAAATCAATTAGGTATCTTAATTAAATTTTGAACATTATACCCTTTTACTCAAAAAACCCAAATTAAAAGTCAGGAGTCTGAGTTACTACAGCGTCATTTTATAAATATCATTCCAGAAGTGATGAAGAGTATATCAATATTATTATAAGAACAATGGTTGTTTATAATATTCACTAACAACTCTGGTATCTTTGAATGTAAAATATGAATTCTGTAAGAGGTACGAGTAGGTACCTATATCGTGTGTTGTTTTACCTAAAATGAATTTGTATGATATGATTATCATCATCATTTCAACCACAGGACGTCTTCTGCTGAACATGGGCCTGATATGCAATGGTTCTAAATGCAGACAGCAAAAAAACTTACCAAGTTGGATGTGGCAGTTTTAATAAACTAATAAGAAGGTCAACATGACATTGCCAGAGTGGCAGGTTAGACCAGTGTCTAACCTGCCACTCTGCAGTCAGTAAGCCAAGTGAAGTGACCATTAAAGTAAGTAACAATTAAAAAAGGGAAAAATGTGCATCCTTGCAATGTGGAAATATTGTAAATGTCATCGTCGACATTAAAAATCTCACATGCATGCACCACTTACGCCAATTTGATTTTTAAAGCTTTCAGACATCAAATCATAAAGACTAAGTTTTGTTTGCAAGCGTATCCAGGAGTGTTTTGTATACAATGTTTAAAGGAATCTTGATACCCTCGAAGCGTATCAAGTGCGGGATGGATTCTAATCAATGGTTTCCATGTAACATCCAATCAACGTGAACGTTGAAACCGTTATATGGAAGACTAGTTTTTATTTTTAAATCCATTAGGGCTAAAATGGAACGGTTTATTGAACAAAAGATTTTATTGCTGATAGTAAAAACTCTATGTATGTAGATTATGTGCTGAACTGAGATTATGTTCATTTAATTGCTGAAAATGTCAACCACTCAAAGTATTTTTTAAACATAATCTAGAAGGGCAGAAAGTTGTAGTCAACAAGTTAACACACATAGCGTCTCTTCAGTCTGCCCGCGACCATGACTCGTGCAACCGAGTTGAAATGTCGGGAGGGTAAATAATCTCCTTACCTTTAAAAACGCGGTCATGTGTTTATTGCAATTCATGAATGTTCACAAAGAACTTAAACAATTCGAATTCAATGTTGCTCTGTGTCTATAGGGACTATCCTGTACCTAATATGTTAACACAATTAACAGGTTCCATTAACCCCAATCAAACTATAACAGCTCCATCGAGCAATGCGACTAAATTAAAACTAACAACTGTCATCGTACATTTCCCGTTCGAATGTTTTCAAAAACGTATCACTGTTATCTAAAATTGCAACGACTCCATCGGATGTCTTCCGAAACAGGGCTCTCGACGTAAGCGCAGCAATAAAAATTATATACGTGGCCATTTAGAGATGAAAACTGCAGCCACTGGCCCGCGGCCAATACAATTATGTAGTTTGTGAGTGCTCTTGGCCAAACAACGGGTCGACTCGCGGTAGATTACCTTGGGGTGGTGGCGCTTTGATAGCCACGATAAGCGGGCAATGACCTTTCGATTAAATTGCATTAATGGAATTTAGATTTGGTTGCCATAGTCTGCTATTTGACCATAATGTGTCTTAAACTGACGTATATTGTTTTCAACTGACGTATAAGAATAACATTGCCATGGACACCTTGGGGTGGTGGCGCTATGATAGCCACGATAAGCGGGCAATGACCTGACGATTAAATTGCATTAATGGGATTTAGATTTGGTTGCCATAGTCTGCTATTTGACCATAATGTGTCTTAAACTGACGTATATTGTTTTCAACTGACGTATAAGAATAACATTGCCATGGACACCTTGGGGTGGTGGCGCTATGATAGCCACGATAAGCGGGCAATGACCTGACGATTAAATTGCATTAATGGGATTTAGATTTGGTTGCCATAGTCTGCTATTTGACCATAATGTGTCTTAAACTGACGTATATTGTTTTCAACTGACGTATAAGAATAACATTGCCATGGACACCTTGGGGTGGTGGCGCTATGATAGCCACGATAAGCGGGCAATGACCTGACGATTAAATTGCATTAATGGGATTTAGATTTGGTTGCCATAGTCTGCTATTTGACCATAATGTGTCTTAAACTGACGTATATTGTTTTCAACTGACGTATAAGAATAACATTGCCATGGACACCTTGGGGTGGTGGCGCTATGATAGCCACGATAAGCGGGCAATGACCTGACGATTAAATTGCAGGAATAGGATTATAGATTAATTCCCAAAGGTCCACAGATCTATTGTTTTCAAAAAATTAAAGTTCAGAAAGGTTAACTGGATGAGAATGCCTTATGGCGTAAAGTTCGCCTAGTGATGAAATTTTGGCATTAAAGTATAACGAAAGAAATAAATTATTATTTTTTATTTTATTAATATAAATAGGTACCTACTTTGATTTCCAGTGTGAACCATTAGAATATTTAGTACAATGAACAGTAAATAAAACTGGGTATAAGGATGAAGCAATTACGAAACTGAACACACCACTATGCCACTATGCTACTCGTATAAGACTTTTTATAAGTAAGTGCTGGTATGTCATTGAGTAAGACCCGTATTCACAAACATTACTATGAGGCCTCACAGTGCGCGTGAACGCACAGGGTGACACATGAACCAATCATAGAGCTCTATTCAACACTGTGCGTTCGATTTGCTGCTTCACTTAAGCAAGCATCGTTTGTGAATACGGGCGTAAGTGTTTCTGAGCCTTTTCTACTTTGCCACTATTTGTGGTTGCCTAGCAACACTTGTATCGATGTTGTAAACAAAAAAATATATTCTAACGTCTAGTAGGCATTGTTTTATGATAGTACCTTTCTATAAATAGAAATATGTATTATTTAGGTTAAAAAAGTCAGTTTTTAAAGTGAATGGTGTCAAAACATTATTTTGTGTCGTGTATTATTCTTTATTGCATTTTCCTCAGTTCAATCGTTGTTATAATGTAGCTGCAGTAGGTATGATTTTCTTTCTTTTAATATCTTATCACTGTTAGAAAACAATAATCTTAATACGCTTATGAATTTATCAAAAACGTAACTAAGATTATGCATATCATAATTTAATCTGAGTATTACCTCATTAGTAAATAACATTAGAAAACATGTAAAGAATTATAAACTTAGGTGCAAAAAATAAATGTGGACATCAGGCCTTTTTGAAAAAAAATAAAAAATAAATAACCAGCGTGGGGAGTGTAAGTCAAGGCCTCCCCTTGTCTCTAGTAAGTTAAGAGTCGCTAGTTTAGTGCTCTACCAGTCAAGGCTAAAAGACCTGATACTGATGATGAAGATTACGATAAAATAAGAATGATACTTTATCATCATCACCATCATTTCAGCCACAGGACGTCCAGTGCTGAACATAGGCCTCCCCCAATGACTTCCACATCGCACGGTTGGTAGCGGCCGGCATCCAGCGCTTTCCTGCTACCTTTATCAGATCGTGGGTCCGTCTCACGCTGCGTTTTACGGTACGTGGCCTCCACTTATATTGATGTAAAGTCGACCGTCTGAGTACCGACTATACATTTTTTCGATGATGAAACTAAGACCTAGTTTAAGATGCTATAGTGTCACGTCACTACTACTTACTTATTTATAATTATGGCTTAGCTAAAGCCTTGGCATCCGTTAAGAGATGTCTCCAACTCCTTTGATCTTGTACTTTTTCACACCACTTGCCTGCCTCAGGCTCGCAAAGATTCATGTCCACCAAGTCACCCCAATGGTGTGAGTGACGTCACTATACCTACATCACAAAAATGAATAAGCCTGGCCAGAACAATTCTTTGTTTAATTTCAATGAATCAACATGGAACTACATAGATTGCATTGTACATAATGTAAACAAACTATATCAAACGCTAGTTTGTTATTTGCGCGAACGGTTATCAATTATTCGCGCTAACACTCTATTAGACTTGTCGCGTTAATTAATCCAATTCTAATTATAAATTCCAAATTGGAAAATACGGTTTTTCAAACAGTAGATTGCATTTTCCGTATTCCAAATTGTACTCAATTAAATGGAAATTGATTTATTTGAATTCCAGCAATAATTTGTATTGTTTGATAAATTGTTAGTATTTGGGATTAACAAATTAATCATTATTATAAGGTTAGTATAAAAGGAGTGCTTCATCATCATCATCATCATCATTTCAGCCACAGGACGTCCACTGCTGAACATAGGCCTCCCCCAATGACTTCCACATCGCACGGTTGGTGAAGGAGTGCTTATACCCATATTATTTTACTTTATAGAATGAAATACGAATTAATATAAACAGTAATAATTTACGTCATTAAAATTTGTGCAGTTCCTGGTTTTCAATTATTTTAATTTATCTGTTATAAAGTCTTTACAAGGTTTTGGCAATGTTAAACGTGTTTTAAAAGATTATTTGCAAGAAGTTATGGAACTAAAAAAGTTTAATTATCCTCATAACTGAGTAGTTTGAGTTTTAAAATGTGTTTTTGTTTTTTTAATTATCTGTTCAAGAACTTACGTGACTCATAAAATTTACAAGTTATGTAACATAATTGTTATATTATACAAAACTACATAATGTTTAAACTAGATGATCTACATTACTTTTTTTGTACCTAGTGTGTGTAATTGTGCCTAGTTATGTACGGACAACAATATAAATCAAGTATAACACTAATTAATTTTACGTAGTTACAATAGAAACAAAGGAAAATTATTATTTTAATATTATGATGACGTAATTTTATTATGCAATAAAAATGTGAAGTCAAAGTAAAGTATTAAAGGCCTATTTCCAGAAAATAATAACTTTTATGACTATTTAGTTTGATATACTGATAATAAATTGTAATAATAGCAAACAAGTATTACCAACCTCTGAAAAAAACCATCCAGCAGTAAAACACTGGAAAATTAAATCGAAATGCTCAATCCAACACTATCTCTCTCACGATCGGTCAAGCGCCGAGTCTATGCTATTCCTATGCACCGTCCATAGAGCACGATGAATCGGTGTCGGTGCGCAGCGCTCTACTAAACACCTCAGTATGCTTTTTGCTTCGTTAGAGAACGCATGTGGCCAGTTACACATTTTGAAATTTCGGATTTGGAATTTTCGAACGATTTTCATGTGTTTTCCCCGGTGAAACGGACTTTGGAACTGAATTATTATGCGAAATATTTAAATTTTCGCTAGGAATATTTGACGGTAAGTAGTTTCGGATTACCTAATTAATTTCTCTTTAATTGCTATTTTTTTTCACTTTGGCAGATCAACTTAATTAAATATTACCTATAATTAGTAGCCGAAGTTTAATTAGATATTGTCAGATTATGGGAACAATATTGATTCTATATTAACTAAAATCCTTGACTTGGTCCTCCGATTTCTTTTATTACCTTCGTAGTTTTTATTAATTACTTTTAGTAAGTTAACTGAAACAATTTATTATCGTGCCAGGTATTTTTAATTAAAAGATTTCAATCACATTATATCAACAAGCAAATAATAAAAGTGAACTTTGTACACTCGTTAATGAACAATAGATTCGTATTAGAATGGTTGAATAACAATTAATTGGCAGTGATTATTCGATTTACAACAACGTGAATCGATAAACGGGACTAACAGACACACCACGCATCGGTAACTCTTGTTGTGTTGAAATTAGCACTAGTCTTTTTCTAGCTATATCTAGATCAGTAACCCGCCTGTCTGTCTGTCTAAGAACGGGCCTTAGAATTGTAATAATTAACATTCAATTGATTCAAAACTGTAATGTCTTCAAACCCCTACTCTTCCCGCGGGTGTCGTAAGAGGCGACTTAGGGACTACACATCAAACAGAGAATGGGCAGCAGCGCTCTCTGAAAAACATCAATCTTTTAAACTGCGATCTCCAACCCGCCTGCCTAGCGTGGAGATTATGGCAAAACCCTCCACTATAGTGGAGGAGGCTCATAGTCCAGCAGTGGACTGTAAAGGGCTGTTGATGATGATTCAATACGAGAAGTAAGTACATATCTTCCTGTATATATCAGCTGTTGTAAAAATGACCCTACGACATTGATCAGAAAACAACCAATAACAAAATAACAAATCCTGCAAAATAATGATTTAAAACAGCAACTCTAATAAAAATTTAATTCAATATTCAAAACGTAAATCCACTTTTCAGATCGCTCTCAATATTTAAATGTCAGAAAACGGAAAATATTCCATACTGAGAGCAAATTATATAGTACGATTTTTAATATTTTCTTTTGGTTTATAGTCCAGTCAATGAATGCTTTAACAACGGTGTAGATAGAAATCCCTGGAACACAATTTCTGACCTCGGGATTTCGGGGTAAATTTTAACATTTCACATGTGATAGATAGATTTTAGTGTCCTAAATGTCGATTTTTGAACGTCAATACCTAAAGAACCGTTTGAAGTATATTTATGAAATTTGAAGCTGATGTTTATGTTGCAAGTCTCAACACATGAGCCAAATTTGAAGTGTTAATGCACAGTACTTTTTGAGTGATGAGGAGTCAAAAGTGGCTCCAATTGGTTCGTCTAAATATACGCACGGTGCAGTCCCCTCCCTGGAATTAGGCTTAACATGCTCCCGCATGTCTAGAATATTAGCTCAATGTTGATTTAGTCGATGTTCTCCTGATGGAAACATGTAAGACAAAAATAAAATTTCCAATATTACAGACCTTCTAGAGCAGATGCCGCGAAAACTATACAAGATATAGAAAAACTTGACTATCTCACCTGTAGCAAATTGAATAAGCTTTTTTTGGTTCATAGTAGTCATATCACTAGGACGCATAGTTTTCGAGGATTAAGCGAAAAACCGAAAAGTGGTACTTTTAAACCCCCCTCTCCCCGCCGGCTCAAGGGCTAAGGGCGGGGACTTTTGCTATGTTCACCTCCTAACTAGTCTAAATAAAGTCCTGAAGTCAAAAATTGTGTTCCATGGATTTCCATCTATAACGCTTTATTGACTGGACTATTAGGGTAACACCAATCTTGATTTATTACAAACTCAAGCACAGATTCAGGCTTGTGATATTGATTGTACCTATATTTGGAATAATTGGACCTATCATTGGCTGGAGAATCATACTTGAGTGTCATTTCATTATTTGAGCCTAAAAATTTTTATCATCATTTACGATCAACTGTGAATGTTACAAGATTTTCAACCGACTTCAAAAAAAAGGAGGAGGTTCTCAATTCGACCCGTATGTTTTTTTTTTCTATGTTTGTTACGCGATAACTCCGCCAATTATGAACCGATTTGAACAAATCTTTTTTCGGCGTATAGGTAATACCTCAAGGGTGGTCCCATTTAAATTTAAAAATAGAAAAAACAACCCCCAAGGGTGGAAAATTGGGGATGAACTTTTTTATACGCAATATCTCCGCCGATTATAAATCAATTTGAACGATTATTTTTTTGTTGAATAGGTATTATCAAAAGGGTTGTTTCATGCGAATTTGAAGAAAATATTTCACCCCCAAGGGTGGAAAATTGGGGATGAACTTTTTTATACGCAATTTTTAGTTTTTTTTTGTGTTCACGCATTTGAAGTCGGTTTTATTTTTTTAAAAAGTTATTGAAGGTCATCAAAGCATGATCCATCATTATACAATCAAATTACTTCCAAATACCTGCTTACTAGCTTTTCACAATACCTACATTTTGTCAATTGTTTGAAAAGTTAGACATGCTAATGATGTTTTGAAGTTTTCATTTGCATTAAACTAAGCCTGCTTACACGTTAAGTAGAAAATAGTTGTTGTTCTCTTTTCAAATGGTAAAAGAACCTTCAAAACTTGCTTTAAAATAGGCCTCTAATTTATGAGAAATATTTACTTACAATATCATAATAATTACCAAAGGATGTACACAAAAAAGAACATAGCTGTATGTTTTTAGCTCTTTTTGAAAGTACCTAATATCCAGTCAGTTAGTAGGTAGTACCGTACACGTACGCGTACCGGAAAGCGCAGCGTAGGACTTCCACCCACAAGGTGGACCGACGACCTCATAAAGGTAGCAGGAAGGCGCTGGATGCAGGCCGCCACCGACCGACCATTATGGAAATCATTGGGTCACCTATGTCCTATGGCTGAGGTGATGATGATGATGAGGTAGTTTCAGTGTCATTGTCACCTTTTGACGCAACGTCGTACGTTTTACCTGTATTGTATTCGTAAGAACATAGAAATTGTACATTACCATAGTTTATACTCACATTTCAACGAAGGTCAAACTTAGTACTGTCTATTATTCCATAAAGCATAAGCTATTGATGTCTCAGATCCATTACACCCACTCTCTACTGGAGCGAATGAGCTAAATTGTAGTTTTATTAGTGACGCAAAAGTGATCAATGTCACGTTGACCATGATCCCTTTATTGTATACAATTTCATATTGTAGAGCCAATGGTCAAAGGCGATTGAGTTTCTACCGCTACTTCATCTCAGCACCAGCCCATAATGTTGTCACGAACTGGTGGTAGGGCAAGCTTTGTTTGGGACATGTTTTAAAAGCCAACTTGCAAAAAAAATACCTTAAAGACTTTTAATGCTTTTTTGTCTTTTGGATAAACATTTTTCTCACTGTACTGCGTGACCTTTTCACACTTAGAGTAGGCGCACACCGTTGATTTTTCGTCGGCCGATTGTTTAGTCGGGCAGTTGATTAGTATGGGCATGTATGGGAGTGCGCACACCACGCCGATTCGATTTGGCCGATTCTTCATACAATTTAAAATCGGGCACAACTATCGGCCAACTAAAAATCAACGGTGTGCGCCTACTCTTACCTTTCGGAATTCGAACCAGCTGCCGCAAATATTGAGTTCAATAGACTTAAATAGATCACGGTAATGCTAGAAGCACCCTCCAGTTACTATACGTACCTACTCGTAGTAGGTGATCTAAATAAATTGTTGATTGTCCTAATAAATAAAATAAAATGGCTCCAATCGGCATCGAATCCAGTATATCTTTACAAAAACTATCCAAAACCTTTGAAAATATGTAGCATAACAATGTTCTTACTGAAAACAGATAACATAAGGATTAAAATTGTATCTAAAGATAACAATAATTGACATCACAACAAAATTGTAACTCAAATTAGATTCGATTATGTGAAAGTCCAAACTGATAATATTATTATGTTATGTACAAGACTTAAAGGTGCTTTTCACATGAGTTCTTTGTTTGTTTGTATTCAAAACTGTGACCTTTACGCATTACACATTTTATGTAAATATACGTACACTAAAAATAGTGACGTGTTTTTCGTTCCTTGAAGTTGAAAATATTGTATGAATTGTGACAACTGACTTAAACGTGGTAGTTTTTATGAGTTGCCATTGACTTCTGACACTACAAAGTTCGAAACCATATTCTTTAAGGTCAATAGCATTGAACCCAACCTACAAACTACAGCATAATACTTTTATCTTCAAAAATAACACCTATCACAACTGTTTAAGACGTCACAGTGCTTACCTACCTAGATGTGCTGTCTGCATTAAGAACACTAGGAAAATATTAAATTACTTAATATTATGCGTTTCACGCCAAAATAAGAATCTGTTACTAAAGTATATTATACCACACTAATCCCAACTAATATTATAAATGCGAAAGTAACTCTGTCTGTCTGTCTGTCTGTCTGTCTGTCTGTCTGTCTGTCTGTCTGTCTGTCTGTCTGTTACGCTTTCCCGCTTAAACCTCGCAACCGATTTTGATGAAATTTGGCATAGAGATAGTTTGAGTCCCGGGAAAGAACATAGGATAGTTTTTATCCCGGTTTTTGAAACAGGGACGCGCGCGATAAAGTTTTTCTGTGACAGACAAAATTCCACGCGGGCGAAGCCGCGGGCGGAAAGCTAGTACATAATATAGGTGCGGACTACCACTGACTACCAGATCTAGTTAGGTATTGCTTTTGTTAGTGGTAGCTGCCTGTAGCCAGTGGCAGTCCTAAATCCTTAGGCTGAGTTGCACCACTTTACTTTAACCGTAACTATAACCATAACCCGTATTTTTTGAAAACCAGCCTTTAACTCAGCCTTGATCTTGATAATCATAGACCTTTAACTTAAAAGAAAATTGTTACAGAATACAAATCAACAGATCACCAAGATGGTGGTGATAAGCAAACCGATGTTCGATGAAGTGTGCCGTGGCCAGGCTTGTCGGGATATATTCCACCCCTGGTCGGAGACCTGCCTAGGAGTGCTGCCCAGGGCGTTCATGGACTCTGTGAAAGGCAGCTTACGTTTTTATACTATAGTTTATTTGGTAAGTTAATTTTTTCTTGTACTCTTTGTATATCATTTTGTAGATCTGTGAGTTCAGTCAGCAACACAGCAGACTTTACAGTTGTGTTGATAATCAGTTTACTACTCTGCCTTTTGTAGGTTCTGCGACAGTTAAGTATGTAGCACAGTCACTTTAACTTACTTTGCACTTTGTCCTATTACATCAGGCTGAGTAGCACCATCTTAACTTTAGCCGTAACTAACATAACCGATGTTTTTTTATATGGAGTTTGACGTACTCGTATACCTACGATAGCAAGATAAAATATTCTTTAACGATTCTATGTATAATTTCAGGCACAACTACCAATGCACATGAAGCATTTCAAAAGCAAAGAAATGTGGATCAAAATGGCGGAGTACTACTGCAGATCAGTCACGTTAGGTCTCCTCGTGCCTTTCACCTTCATCACAAGTAACTGCTTGTTTAGGTAAGGTATGTACTGTTAGGTATTTTGTATTCATCATCATCATTATTTCAGCCGTAGGGCGTCCACTGCTGAACATAGGCCTCCCCCAATTATTTCCACATCGCCCATTTGGTAACGGCCTGCATCCAGCGCCCTCCTGCTACCTTGGCGAGGTCGTCGGTCCATCTTATGGGTTTGTATTCTTATGTTTCAGTTATCATACTTTGATTGTGTTAGGGACGACTAAACTAGCTAACCCGGTAAGTGTACACTAATGTCGCCCGGCAAGCGGAAGGTCGTGTGTTCGAGTCCCGCCTTATGCAGTTCGATTTTGTTAAGTTGTTTATAATTTACACTAATGTAGTTACGAATGTATGATTATATTCCTTTTCTTAACTTTCTTTTGTAAAGTATAAATATTTGTCTTGTGGATGTACTTACGTCCTTGTCACATCTACAGCAAAGATTAAAATGACATGAAGGTGATCGCTTAGTTACCATCATGAAAATGCATATTCGCCAGTAAACTATTGTTCAAACCAGAAGGAAGACGGCCTTCTTTGTGTTTTCAACTGTTTCATTATCATCATTTCAGCTGCAGGACGTCCACTGCTGGAAATAGGCCTCCCCCAATGATATCCACATCGCCCGGTTGATAGCGACCTGCATCCAGCGCCTTTCTTCTACCTTTATGAGGTCATTGGTCCACCTATTAGGTTGCTGGTGCTGTCTCATCAGTCGTTCAACTGTTTTTTTGTTCTGTTTTCAGTCAATTTGGAATAAAGCTCAGCTACATATCGTCTCTGTTAGTGCCACTGACGTTGAATGGCCTCAACATCTACTGGGAACCACCGAGCAGAAGGAGTCTAGTCATTAATCTATTTTTTAATCAGGTAAAGTGAAACCTAACTCTATGCAGTAATCATTTTTGCTTAGAACTTCTATTCGATTCTTTCTAGGCAGTCCCTCATTGTTGAGATTCTCTGATAAGCTTTTTATAGTCTTGCTCACTCAATACTCAAATGTTATTGCATCCTTAATGTTTCTTTGTTTTTAAGTACCTATTAACTTTTAAGTGTTATTTTTAACCTGCAACAAATTATTCAAATCGTGACGTTAATTGAACGTAAAGTTTAACAATACCTACATCACACAGACACTTGACTATACATTTCCGTTGCAAAATAGTACTTAACTAGCTTTTGCCCGCGGCTTCACCCGCGTAAAATTTAGTGTCACACATCGGCATAAATTATCTATATCTATACTAATATTATAAAGCTGAAGAGTTTGTTTGTTTGTTTGTTTGGTTGAACGCGCTAATCTCAGGAACTACTGGACCGATTTGAAAAATTCTTTTTGTGTTGGATAGCACGTTAGTTCCTGAAGGCTTTAGGCTATTTATCATCACGCTAAGACCAATAGGAGCGGAGCACCAATCAAGAATATTTCAAATCAGTGAATTTTTTCCTTTTGAGAGCTGACGCTGCGTAAACGGTTAAAGTTTCGCAAAAATCATATATGACAGGATTGTTCCCCTTTAAAAGTTCTTTAAAAAAGTCCGCGGTAGCATATGTCTATCTTTTAAGGTTGGCTCATAGTAACCATTTTTATGCAAAAAAATCTCTTTTAAAATAATGCATTATTTGCGAAGGTGTTTTTATAAACATGATATTAATCCTTATCCAAATAAATAAATTATTCACCACATGTATTTAATTTTAAACATTCTTGCCCTTTACACCATTCGATTTCAATAAATATCTTAGGAGATATCGCAGTTTTGAAATCACATCGCAGCAAAATAATGATCAAGTACTACGCGCGCTACTGATGGATCAATGCACAGCCTAAACCGCTGATCGTAAAGACCTGAAACTTGGACGGTGTGTTCTTTGTATGACGTAAGCATCTGATAAGAAAGGATTTTCCAAAATTCTACCCCTAAGGAGGTAAAAAGGAGGGGCAAAGTTTGTATGAAATAACGAGATTCCTTCGTCCAATCTACTTAAAATTTTGCATAAGCATTCTATAACAGAATTAATGGAAGACGTGTTTCGTATTTTAGTGAAATGCACCCCCTAACCATGTTAAAAAGGGGTAGTAAGTTATTTTAGTGGTGATTTGCTTCAAAGTTGATATTAATTACTCATTAGTGGATTTTTTTACAATCATGACGTCATGTTAACGACTACCATACTCTAGGGGCCTCCACTTAACCTCGGAGTGGGTGCCCGCTGCGTGCGCTCGCCCAACAATGCATAGTAATGCATGACGGTCATGCCGCGGGCACCTGCTTGCGCTGTATACATAAACTCATTTTCGCGCGAGAGTTTTGGCGGAGGCTCTTGAGGTAGTGGGAGTAGTCTTGAGGAAAAGCTCCTTCTCCCACGGCCAGTGGCATGCTGGAAGCTTGGTGATTCTAGCACCCGTAGGAAAATATAAAAAAAAGTTTACCAATAATACTGCGGTAGGTGTAGTTTTCGATTTCGTTGTAAAGAAATAATACCACCGAGTAACTTTCACCGGATCAAAGGCCGAGCTGCATATTCATAAAATATAAGAAAAAAATATTTTCATGTTTATTTAACCTGATTTTTATATTTTAAAAGTATTCTTAACATTTAGATAATAACGTTCAAACATTTAAAAATAATCGTATGAGAACGTTTTCGACTTCTCCACGGACGAAGTCGCGGGCTAAAAAGCTATTTGTAAAATAATTAGACTAAATTATTAAAAGTGCCTACCCAAAGTCATTATTCCACGCGGACGAAGTCGCGGGCACAGCTATAGCCTATATGTTAATCTGGGCTACAAACAATAACACTGTAAAGTTTCAACAAAATCCGTTCAGTAGTTTTTGCGTGACAGAGTAACAAACATCCAGACATCTTGACATCCAAACTTTTGCATTTACTCGTGTAATATTAGTAGGATTATATTTATCATCATTATCTCATCATCATCATTTAGTATCCTGCAGGAGCGCGACCCTCTCTAATTCACCAGAGGCAAATGGAGGATTTGGCCTATACTCCCCACGCTGGCCAGACTGGTTGGGCCATATTCATTTTTTTATTGTATCACATAAGTTAAGTATACAGGGTGTCACAGAATGGGTGAATCAAACTGCTAGGGGAAGTGGCTGTACTAATGAGCTATCCCTAAAAAATATGAAAAAAAAATAAAGCGCATAAGGACACAAAAAATGTTTTTGTAAAAGTGAAAATAAATCAGCTTTGCCTAAGTCTCTGGCTATAATTGCTGCGTTTGGAGTTTATTTATACTTTTTTCTTACTAATATTAATTGTACATGATCGCTTCATTTATCTGTAAACAAACTTTTGAAAATAATTTAAAAATCCTAACTCAATTTTTTTCATATTTTTTAGGGATAGTACATTAGTAGAGCTACCTCCCCTAGCAGTTTGATTCACCCATTCTGGGACACCCTGTATACACTTACAGTAAGGTCTGCTTAAGATACTGGATAAAATGAAACTTCTTGCAGTTACTCGAGTACTGGATGCGGTTGGCAAGCCAAGCCGGGTACCTCAACATCACCAAGTCAAGGCAGACCTTGATGTTCATGATCGGGAGTGGACTGCTGTTCTACATGATGAGGCTCGAAGGAGATAAGCCTAAAGAACAAAGAACTCCATTATTGTGGTAAGTATATCGTACTATATCGTTTAGTTTTGTAACATAAACCTAGCTAAATATATCTTCCAGTTCTTCCTGAAGAACGTTATGCATGCCAACAGCAGTCTTAGGCCCAGAACAGACGGTGAAACGCAACTGCAACGAAACTTTCTGATGATTCTAATAAATGAAACTGAAACTGAAAGTTTCAAACTGGTCGCGTCATGTGTGGTCTCTCAACGGACGCTATGGCAGAAACTTAGATGCAACTCAAAAGTAACTAGGAGTTGCAGTTTCGTTGCAGTTGCGTTTCACCGTCTGTTCTGGGCCCTACGTAACTCGCGATTCAATTATTTCATTTGTCAAGAAGTTCCGCATAACTTGCTACAATCCACACTACAGCAGCAGTGTTCGTAAAGCATTTTCTTAGCGAAAAAAGAAATCTAAAGGCTTTTTTTTTACTTTTCCTTTGAGTGAAGCACGCGTCAAGTTGTACCTACTTATGTTCTGGGGCAGCTTTTTTGTTTTCAAATGTTACATTGTAGTAAAGTGTGATCTCAATCAAAGCTGCCAATTTCAAATGAGTTTCTATTTCAGTAGAATTTGTTAACAGTATTGTATAAGTACTATTTACAAGTTGTGATAAAACTGAACACCGAAATGCTTTTAGAATTCAGGACGTGGATGCATGGACGCCATTTTTACTCAAGGGACGTTTCGAATACGCTGTGCAGTTGCTGCTTCTGTTTACTTTAACCAAAAATAAGTTTTAAAGTAAAGTTTTTAACAATCCTTAACTCAACTGTCCAAAGTTTATGTAAACAGAGAGAAACGTGCAATGGCTTAATAAGTCTAATAATATTAATAATAATTTGTTATTGTGTTAAAATCTTAAACTGTGTAACTATTACAACAGTGTATTTAGTCAATATTTGAACTTTTTGATTTACATTTTGAATTCTCATTTGAATTTCAAATTAGGTCTGTATTAAATTAATTGGAAAAAAAGACTTATGAATCTATACTGCTATTTAAGTGCTTTAAGTTTTTGTTAAATTAATTTATCGAGTAAAAGTATTATTTACTTATCTAAAGAGAAAACCTTACTCTCAATGCCTTTAATATTTCCTTTAACACAGGATTTACAACGCGGAAAAAGTAAATCGGAATCCAGAAAACCCAAAGAAGCCGTGTCCGCACAAGGGACCCTGCCAGAAACACATTCTAAAGGTGAAGAACTTTCCATTTTACTTAAACTAATTAAATGTAAAATATATTAAATTGTGTTAGAACTTATGATGTCACTTGTAGGTTGTTAGTCAGTTCAATTTGACTTTTTAATTAATTACCTATGTTGAATCGTATGAATATTTTTCTTTACGTTATATTGATTTCATTTCCAGGGGTACGGAACCTATTTCGCCGTCGGTCTAGCCATCAGCCTGGCTAAGTTAATCCTGCCCAGGATCAAAACGCCTCTACGAGCGCTATCCTCCCTGAGAGGAAGACACTTCAAGATGGCTCTATTCTTCGGCAGTTATATCGGTATTTACAGAGTACGATTCTATAGTTACTATTAAATTGATTTAGTACGTACATTTTAGCAAGTTTTTTATGATAAAACCATTGATGGTGCTAAAGTCTCCCCGAGATCATATCATAATTTGGAAGTCACAACTCTAAAGGGCTTCCATTAAAGCTAAATAAACTATTAATTTTCGTATTCTTTTCATTCCTGTCAGAGAAAGCTGGCTTAAGGACCGTTTTCCACCAAGATCGAGACAAGACGAAAGAAGACGAGAAGTGATACGCCCGTATTCACCAACAATGCTTGCTTAAGTGAAGCAGTAAATCCATAGAGCTCTGTGATTGGTTCATGTATCACCCTGTGTGTCCACGCGCACTGTAAGACCTCATAGTAAAATATGGGCGTTATACTTATAAGCAATACTCAGATATAATTTTACACGTCTCTTTACCGTACCATCTTAGTAGAAATAACTTAAGTCTCTATTCCACTTTTCTCCGCACATCTCAGGTCACCATTTTAATTTTTATTTTAGATTGAAAAAGAGGCTGATAAGGATAAAGCACCAGCCCATTATGATGTCCCGAAGTGGCGGTAGGGCAAGCTATATTTGGGACGTGTATAAGTGCCCTGGAAAGGGCCTATGTACTGAATAAACTGTTTGAATTCTGAATTTGAATTTGAAAAGTGGAAAACGGACCTAAGTTCCAGTGACGTATTCTGTTGTTACCCAAATAATATAACCTTCAACAAAAATGTGTGTTTCTATAGTACTTAAAAGTACATAAAAGTACTACATAGAAGGACGTCCACTGCTGAACATAGGCCTCCCCCAATGCTATCCATGTTACCCGGTTGGTAGCGGCCTGCGTCCAGCGCGTTCCTGCTACCTTTGTGTATTCAGCATGTAATTATTTTCTTCCCAGGCTGTCCTGTGCTTCTTGTGTCGGAAGAAAGGATACGATTCAGAACTGTTCGCGCTACCAGCCGGTTACCTGGCAGGGCTTTCAATGGTGTTCAGCCCAAGCCTAGGAGTCGCTATAGCTTCACTTACTGGGGCTATGAAGGTAAATATACTCTTTTGTAGTGGTTTGTATGGTACGCTGGATTTGCAAAAATCAAGTATGTAGAAGTTTATGGACATGACGCAAAAAGTAATTGCAAGATTTAGAACGCTTAAAAGGCATTCCGATATTGTGGTGGCAAGTTGAATGTTTGAGAATGTATTGATCCCAAAGTTCGTCTTCTGATCGGATTAATAGAGGGAACTATTTTTATTACCTTTGATATTTCCAAGTAACAGTGTAGGAATACTTATGGTAACTTTAGTAACCTTGCTGTTCCTGCTGACTTTGCATTAGGAATTCTGTAAGATAGTCTGTGTATCCTGTATTTAGTATTTGTAGTCGTATTGTAACATGTTTACTAAACCAAGCTATTGATTTTCCAAATGAATAAAAGTATAAATTCTAACCACGTAAAGACTATGACTAACTGCTAAACCTTCCTTATATTCCAGTTATACTCAACGATTCTCTACGAGAAGAAGGTTATACCTGACAACATTCCTCTGCCAGAGATGCTATACTGCACCTGCCAGGGTCTCCTCTTCACCTCTAGATTCGTGAACACCAAAGCCTGCCCTCCGTACATCATGAATTTGACGGACACTATTAGTCATGGACAGTAAGTTATCCTTTAACATTTCTGTATCCTCTATATCTTCTTCTTCTTGTTTTTGTTTTTGGCACAGGATTTGTGCTATTTTCGAATTATAGAGACGAGTTACCAAGTGGGACCAAGTCATCCTTAATATCATACGAGTTGTAATATCTGAGGTCTTTACCAGCTACCGTAATATTTTGTTAACTGCTGTAGGCAGTTGCTGTGGAAGAAATATTTGTTGGAAATGACCTATGGTATGATAGAATCCCACTCTTGAGTCTAAAATCCACAGAGCTTCCTTTACCGCTGTAAGAAAGAAATAAAGAAGGTTCTGGCTTGATTTCTAAATTATATGTCAAGTATTTAACTGAGTTAACCGAGAAAACCTAGTACATAGTAGAGAGGAACAAACGCACAAAATGACTTACTTGACTTATGGTCCTATGTCCCTTAGATGGGGCAGAGGGCGTCAAAAACGCACAAAATGGAGGTTCCAAAAAGTTACAGGTTATAATCATAACTTTTTTGTTGCAGTTGTGAAGCAATACACCAACGAGTTGCGGAATTAATAAGTAAACGAAACATGTGATAAAATATTTATTAGTGATTGGAATGCACACATTTGGGTGACGGTACAAATCGTAAATGCGCATGGAACATCAAGGAGTAGCTGTAGTTTGATTTAAAATAGCTTTAAAATAAATTAATATTGAGCAATTTATTTATAAAAGACTAATAAAGTTGCATCTTGACTTGGCGTGTGTCGTGAATGAGGGCTATCGTTTAAGCGCTCATCAGTTGGCGCCACTGTAGAGGAAAGTCACTGTCACTTGCTAGTGGCGAAGACAGTGGCGCCAATAGCGAATATGCAAGGTTTTTTTATTTCTCACATTTCAGTAGCCATTATCCAATCAATCAATGCTTTTATTTAACAAAAATTTCAAAAGATACCTAAGATATAGACGTTAGAGATCTCATGACCAATGATGTCATGTTAAAACGACACGCAGAGTCCCATACAAGTTACTATGGGCGCGTGACATTTGACGTCACGCCCAGCTATTTTCATACAAAGTTTAAACACTTGTAACTTTTTTGTTTCCAGTCTGATTACAATACTAGTTTTTTTTTTAATTCTATGATTTAACTAAAGTGTTTATTTATAATTATAATTTATTAACTTTTAAAATCGATGCATATTCTTTAATGAGCGCTGAAACTCACCATGGTGGCGCCACTGTAGAGTAGGGTCATGTCAATCACCAGTTAAGTATAAAAACGATAGCCCTCATTGAATTGTTTTTCAATTCAACGACAACCCAGTTTTTTGATTCGTAGTTAAAATAACAAATTGTTAAATTTTGCTACTAATGGTTAAATATTAACAAAATGTTAACTAATAGTTAAAAAATGTACTAAAAGTCAAGCTAACCATTGTTCAAAAAACATTTTTCTCTGATATTTAACCACTTGTCATTTGACATCTGTCAAATTTGACTATTGGTTATTTTAACTACGAATCAAAAAACTAGGCCTAAGTAAGGTATTACGTTTTTAAAGCGCTGTAAAGAATAACAATATTCTTCGACGTAATTTAATATGTTACGGTGTTTGTGATCTATAGTTAGAATGTATATTAGCAAATTGGTTGTGTTGGAGTTATAATAAATTGATTATTTACGTATTTTTAATCAAGTTGTTTTATTATTAGGTAAGGGAAAAAGATATTTAGTAAGTACGTAGTAGAGTTTGATTTGAAATGATAGATGTAGAATGTAGATAGAAGCTTAATATATGTATTTATACTTGGAATACCGCCCACTGCTGGACAAAGCCCCACGGATATCAATATAGTCCAGCGCTGCCCGCATCCAGGTATTCCCGTGACCATCAACAGATCGTCAGTGCACCGAGTGGGAGGCCTGCCTATACTACGCTTTCGGACGCGTGGTTACCACTAGCGAACTTTTCTGATCCAATTACTATGTATTTATTTTTTATTTGCATCAGATACTACTCTTTGGACTCCTTAAACCGTTTTTGAACCATTGCTAGCTGTTAAATATATAATAATATCTCGTGTGAAGATGTAATAAATGTTTTATTATAATTAATACACAAGCATATTAACGTATTAGGTTTCTCAGAACTATTTAGTCGCATCTTAGAGACCATTACCACGTTAATACACTTCGTTGAATCTATTGACAGTAAACGTTACATCAAAACCTATTCCGTCTAAAATGTACAACAGAATCAAAGTAATTAGTAGCCAGCACTACACAAAGAGCTCTCAAAGCGTTATTAGTACAATTACAGTTCGTTATTCACAAAGCTCGACAGACTCTGCTGGAAGTTTGACCTTCGACAGTTTTTGAAAGCAAGAATTCTTTTTAAAAGCTGATGGTATTTCAAGGATCCTTTAAAAGGCGGCTGCGTGACTAATGCCTATATTTGAAACATAAAAACCTTTGATTGGTTGATTTTTTATTAATAATAGTTAGAAATTAGAAGTGACTGAGTTTGAACTATAAAGTTAATATACTTACCTAGCGGAATAGAGCAACAATAACTGAGAGAGCGAGATGTCATTAGCAGCAACTGTGATAAAAAGATGTGCATGACACCGTCGCCGTCACGTCAAACAGAACCATTTTTTGCAACTATTTGACAGTTCAGAGGCACTTTAGTGGCACGCTGAAAATTTGATCTCTGAGATATTTCAGATTTTACGTGAGTGAATTCGTGGATGTTTGCGAAATAATGCTTTAGAAACGTGGTGACTGGTTCAGTAATTGATTTATTCTTCAAAACAGTGAGTTTCTCCTCCTGACCCTGATATACACATCTTTAAAGGTGCTGTTGTCTTCCTAGTACTTTTAGTACTCGGTTTAGTGGTAGTTGTGGTGGTTTTGGTTGTGATCTGGAGGAGTCCTCGCTTCTTCGTGGCTTGAGGCGGGTTGATGTACAGGTATTTCTTCACGCCATCAGCAGATTCTTTCTTCTTTGGCGTTCTCAAATACTCACTGCGTGGTTTGCCTAGCCGGCATATTGAGTCGCACTAAAAATAATTTGAAAATTATAAACAATTTGAACGATTTTTTCTACTGCCTAAGGCGGGAATTGAACCCACGACCTTCCTCTTGCAGGGCGACTGCTCTTCCAACTGAGCACTTGCCATATGTTTGTCTCGAAGCGCTGGTAGGGCCCAAAAGATAAGGAGACATGTAAAGTGCCCCATAAGGGCTACCTTTTCTTTTTTTATTATTTTCTATAATAATATTTTGACGTTCATAAGTGCCACTTGTGGTCTAAACTGAATAAATACTTTTGATTTTTTGATTTTGAGCTACTTAGACACAGGATGAACCCGTCAACTTTTCAAGTGTAATACTCTGTTACGGACAGCGTTTGTTTCATCAATGTTGGGACCCTTAAAATAGTGTTGTAAATTACCTTCAAAGGAATGGTCTTAAGGCCCGACCTACACCAAAGCGGAGAAGAGAGAAGACGTGTTTGAAAAAGCAATCAGATTTCGTTATTTCCACATCACCCCCTGCTTATTAGCTTCGCTTAGAAATTCAAACAATTCTCTTTGAGTCTACGCTTTAGTGGAAACCGGACCTAAAAGACTGTCATAAGTTTGATTTCCAACAAATAATAAGGGAACTAAACAGTTTAAATTGGCTCGTTTGCATTGACTTACGAAAATTAATTTATGTTATTTTTGTAATAATAAAATATTTCAGTGACAAAACAAGGTATAGTTAACCTTTGGAATGCAATTGCGCAACTCAGTTTTCTCATCATAATCATCATATAGCCACTGGACGTCTACTATTGAACATAGGCCTCCCTCAATGATTTTCACATCGCCCGGTTGATAGCGGCCTGCATCCAGCGCCTTAAATTCCTACGACCTTTATGAGGTTTTCAGTTCGCCTTGTGTCACTGCGTTTTCCGGAACGCCGGAACGTGGCCTGCACTCCAGAACCTTGCTGTCCCATCGGCCGTCAGTTCTGCGTACTACTCAGTTCTCTGTAGTTTTAAAACATGCATAAAATGTGTAAGTCAAAAAAAATTTAAAACTCAAATGTTAATTACCTGATCAAAATCATAAAAATTGTTCTTGTTCCCACCACATCCAGAGTAAAGTGCTTCCTTACAGACCTTCCAAAATCTATCAAAGTAATATCTCTTTACAGCACCGAAGCAGAACCCGTAGTCAAAAGTCAAAGAGCAGTATCTTGGCCTGTAAACTGAACGCGTAGTTTATTTATTGTATTTCTGTTTTGAAAATGTAACACTACAATATCACATAAAAACTTATTTTTAACAAATAATTTTATTTTCAATCACATAGTTTCTTTCTATGGCCTTGTCTAAATTGTACTTTATCCTAAGATGATGCACAAGACCTGTCTTCTTTTTCTTAAATTTAATAACTAAAGTTACATGTCCATTATAATAATAAATCTGCCGAAAGATAAAGTTTCGTCAAAATGTGTTTAGCCGTTTCAAGGATGATGAATTAATAATTCTTTATTTTTGTACAAAAACGTTATTAATTTGTTTTTCAAAATAGTGTCGAACTTAACCGTAACAAATATTTATCCTGTTTTTAACAAAAAAAAAGTTAGGTACTCTCACAAGTTAGAGTAATTTTCTTTTTTTTTACGATGTGTGTACACACAAGTCCTAGGTAAATTATGAAACACTTTTCACATGCATGTAATTTAAAAAAATAATCAATACAACTCACTATCTTTAGTCATGTTGGCGTTGCTCAAGCAAGTGTTGATACATTGGCTGCGTTTGTCGAATCTGTTCCCGTTGCCCTGACAGCCGCCCCATCTGAAGGTGGAGCAGTTCTTCTTCTCAGGGTCATAGTGGTACATTCGGATATTACCCCGGCACGGGCCTTGGTCGGGCTTGAGGAGGCATGTCTTTAGGAGGACTGGGAAAAAAAAGACAACGATAATAACGATGTTTTCGGACATAATAATAAGGTGTATCAAGCTGAATCGAAGTTTGTACTGTTTGACTAAAGATGTCATTTTACTTGTTAGAAAAGATCATCATCATCATCATCATCTCAACCATAGGATGTCCACTGCTGAACTTGGGCCCCCAAGCAGATGCAGATTTATACAGAAGCTCAAAATTGCACAGCGTGCTATGCTCGGTGTCTCTTTACGAGATCTAATCAGAAATGAGGAGATCCGTAAACGAACTAAAGTCGCATTAGAAAATATTTAAGATATAATAATAGTCACCCCTATAGTGTCACGCGTGACAGTACGAAAAAAAAACCAGTTGTTGCCCTCTGGCTCGAATCGTTGAACCAGTTGGGAAATTTTCTCACCCAACAGTGCTATAGGGGGCAACTGGGAATACTTAGTCAGAAATAGGTACGGATAAATGTTAAATATTTTTGGTAATTTATCTAATAAATAAAAATGAATTGATGTTCGTTAGTCTGATTAAAACTCGAGAACGGCTGGGCCGATTGAGCTGATTTTGGTTTTAAAATGTTTGTCGTAGTCCAGGGTAGGTCTAAACGGTGAGCAAATATGCGCGCGATATTGTTTTTCTGTGACAGACAAAATTCAACGCGGGCGAAGCCGCGGGCGGAAAGCTAGTTAGTAATACACAGGGAAGGACATTTTATCAGTTTATTTGAGATTGTAATAATTTTAATCAAATTACATACCGGTCGGAGTGTGTATAGTACTAACAGCTTCGGTTGGTTCAGATTGGGTGTTGTACTCCTTCCTCCCCAGCACTCCTAAACATTGAAGATATAGTAAACACAGAAAACCCAATTCCATTCTCAGAAAACTTGGGGCAATAAAAGCGAACGTTTCATCCGAACTCATGCCAATAGTTATTTGCGCATATCGAATATATTACGTTCTCCGATAAAACAATTCATAAAATTGTGCTCGACCTGTGAAATCGGAACGATATTTTGTCACCCATTGTCAAGAGTTTGTGATAAACTAAATGAATTTCCAGTGATACATGAATAAAACGCAAACATTAATATTTTGATTTAAATAGTTTTAAATTTTTGAAGGCAAATCGAATACATCAATTTTGTTGTCATGTTTTTGAAACTGATAAATATAAACACGTAATGTTTGCTGGATATTAAGTGATCATTATTGGTAAAATATTACGTTTTATACTTATAAAAAATAAATAAATAGAATAATGTTGTTTATTAATGTGGCTATGACAAATATTAAGTATCCAATAGATCTTAAAAATCGTCTACACTATCTTGTGTCACCTTAGTGTCGAAAGAGTAGTAGGTACAGATTTTGATTCTACTATGGTACAGATGTTCAGTCAATCGACTGAATACTATTCCCACCTCTGCTACTCCTGTATAGGTAGCCAGGATCTTAGCTTGAGCGCCAATAATAACCCAACCAGTGAAGGTCAGCGCCAATAATAACCCAGGAAAGTTAAACTGTCATTGGACCCGCAACGAAATTCACCAGAAGAACATAGGAGGAGTTCGAAGTTAAGGTCAATTGACTAAAGCATACGGACATGGAATTGTAATAGCATAAACAAAACGATGGGTTAGCTAGAGCCATAGACTTATAACTTGTCAAAACTATCACCAAATCCTAACCATGCATCTGTATGCGAGACTTACTCCAACTCTCTAACTCCCCGCAACCCTATACTACCAAGACAAAACACTAACGAACTAAAGCTTGTCTTAACGAGTTACTTACCACGGAAAGGTTTTTCTTGTGCTAAAACGCAATTACCATATGTATTCACGGTATGAAATTTGGAGCAGCTTCCTCTTCAGGATACATTTGCATTGTTAATTGAGGAGCGGAGGAACTTGAGGCAGTACACGCTGTTAGTTTTAGCAGTTATTCAGAATGTTGCGGAGTCGGTGTGAGATTTCGGATGGCTTTCGTATTGTGCCGTTTGGATTAACTAATGTGAACATGACCTTAGATTTACAGCTTAAGAGCGTTCACTGACGGTCTGATGCTTAATGCGTTTTTGGGGTGAGGTAAAATACATTTTTTCGGACATCCACGTCGATCTGAAAAAATCACGTGGACGAAAAAACAAAAAGCCTACAACTCTATATTGATCTTCAAATTTCTAGCTATTTTATCCTGCAACTGAAAAAAAAAGAATTAGTTGATCGAGTACATGTACATTTTGTGGGTCGAATCACGAGAGGCGTATCTAACAAAATGGCGATATTGAGTTAAACACAGAATGCTATTAAAAAACATACATTTTATAATCTCACAAAAGATCGTACCTGAATTATTTTTCAGGAAGCCAGTATTGAAGGTAAAAAGGGCCCGAAATACATTTTTCCATACTTCAAATTATCTTTAAACATCGCTCCTGTAAAATTGATAAAAATCAGTTACACCTTTTCGTGATTCAACCCACGATTTGCACACATGCATAGATGAACAGATAGGTACAGTACAGTGTTTCTGGTGCCTTACGTAGATAAAAAAATCCATTTTGCAATTTTTTCTAGACTGATTTATAGGTAATATCGACTGAACTACTTTATCGAATAGAAATCGATAAACGACGTTAGCAAAGAATAAAAGACGCGAGTGATCACTAAAATATCCCTTCTAATCTTAGGCACAAAAAGAAAGAAAGTGAGAGACTGAAAGCTTATTAGCCCAGATCTGCCTAGGCGGTAATGACACACACATTTCCGCGGCCCTTTCTAGGTACAAACACCATATCAAGATTGGCACTGTGGTCTCTTATCTAGAGGTAATAGAGGCTATTTTTGCAACAGAAATGGGTAGCCTGATGTGCTATGCTTGATGGACGTAGTACTTACTCTAAGCTGCATCGCCGCTCTTTTATCTGAACGGACATGTAATTTGATACTCTGTAGGTACTGCTATAATGCTTTCAGGTTCTCTGTGCAAACGCGTGTTATCTATATCCTACTAATATAATAAACTGGCTGTGCCTGCAACTTCGTACAAGAGAAAATAGTTTGAAAAATATATCTGCCAGGTCTTTCTTTCACAAAAATGATTTTCGAAATCGGACTAGCAGTTCCTGAGATTAGCGCGTTCATCCCAAATAAGCAGGGAACGCATCGCATCTTGTTTTTAGGATTTAGTTTAATTTATACCTCGATTACTTGACCTTTGAAGAAGAGGCTGACATTATAGTGACTGACTTTCTTGCGCTGTTTCTTTTCAGCACTGTCCCACATTATTCTGCCGAAGCTGTGGTAGGGTTTAAACGGGACGTATAAAAGCGCTGTTTTCAAGGCTTTCAAGGCAAAATCTAATTGCCCTTTATGACTTTGATTATTTTATAACCTTTTATTTGACCTTTATGGCTCTTAACATTAACCTTTAGATCCCATAATATTAATATCCTTGTAGTATTTCCCTCTTTCGCAGAAAACAACTCTGAAGAGCGCGGAATTGAAGCAAATTGGACTAATGAACGCATTGAAGTATGGCACCCTAATTCATGAACTGTGGCTGGGGGCCATGATCTCGTTAGTGGGACCTCCCTTTGGATTGTTAAGAATATTAATAACCAGCTGCCTGCCATGGCTTTATTTGGATATTGTAATAAAGTAGATCAATATTTGCAGCCGCTCCCATAAATGGTTTTAGATTTGTTTGGTTACAAAATAAGTTTAACTTGTTTAATTTTGCTGGATTTGAAAAGTAGCTAGATTAATCATTTAAGCAAAATCTTTTAAGAAAAATATTGTATTTTTTGATTCAATAAAGTCTAAGGCTGGGTTGTTGCAATACCTCACTTTAATGGTAACTATAACGATAACCGGTGCTTTTCGTAGAGACTTTAACTGATTTTTTACTTTGTTAAAGTCAAAGTAAGATGGTGCAACCCAGCCTAAGTAGGTAAGTTCAGTTCAATGCAAGAGGTCACCGGTCAATTGTAGAAATTCACAATAAACAACATCATTATAGTGCATTTCAAACGCTAGATAATATCAACGCCAATACTGAAATCCGCAGCCACAGAGCCAGCGAGCGAATAAGCAACATTTAAACCTGTCAATGCTAAGCCCGGCCGATACAAGCGCGGCGCAGACCACACGAGCGCTCGAGTGGAGCGAGCTAAATCCCCACTCAATCGCAACGGGTGGCGAGGCAAGATTGTGTTTTGTGTTTCGACAGAAAGAAATACCTAGTGTGTCTTACTTATTTCAGTGGAACAGTAGAGTAAACTAAAGTCAAAACTAGGATGTTTTTAGTTAAATATCGTAGGTTCATCATCATCATCTTTACAATCATCTTTAAAGGAAAGTTAGCCAAATTCATATTTGCAAGCATCTGCGAGATGACGTCAAGTCCAATTACTTAACCCACAGATAGCCAGCATGGGAATAAGCAACATTTAAACCTGTCAATGCTAAGCCCGGCCGATACAAGCGCGGCGCAGAGCACACGAGCGCTTGAGCGGAGCGAGCGAAATCTCCACTCAATCGCAACGGGTGGCGAGGCAAGATTGTGTTTTGTGTTTCGACAGAAAGAATACCTAGTGTGTCTTACTTATTAAAGTCTCTAAAACTAGGTCGTTTTTAATAGGTGTCCTGGATAAGACCAAGGTTAATCGAGTCATCTTCAAAAGAATATTAGTCAAATTCATATTTGTAAGCATCTGCGAGATGACGTCAAGTCAAGTCAAATTACATAACCCACAGATAGCCAGCGTAGGAATAAGCAACATGTCAACCTGTCAATGCTAAGCCCGGCCGATACAAGCGCGGCGCTCGTGGCCGAGCGGAGCGAGCTAAATCCCCACTCAATCGCAACGGGTGGCGAGGCAAGACTGTGTTTTGTGTTTCGACAGAAAGAAATACCTAGTGTGTGTTATTTCAGTGGAACGGTAGAGCAAACGAAAGCCAAAACTAGGATGTTTTTAGATAAATGTCGCAGGTTCATCATCATCATCTTTACAATCATCTTCAAAGGAAAGTTAGTTAGTCAAATTCATATTTGTAAGCATCTGCGAGATGACATCAAGTCCAATTACTTAACCCACAGATAGCCAGCGTAGGAATAAGCAACATTTAAGCCTGTCAATGCTAAGCCCGGCCGATACAAGCGCGGCGCAGAGCACACGAGCGCTCGAGCGGAGCGAGCAAAATCCCCACTCAATCTCAACGGGTGGCGAGGCAAGATTGTGTTTTGTGTTTCGACAGAAAGAAATACCTAGTGTGTCTTATTTTAGAGGAACAGTAGAGCAAACTAAAGTCAAAACTGGAATGTTTTTAATAGATGCCCTGGTTAAGATCAAGGTTTATAGAGTCATCTTCAAAAGAATGTTAGTCAAATTCATATTTGTAAGCATCTGCGAGATGACATCAAGTCAAATTACATAACCCACAGATAGCCAGCATGGGAATAAGCAACATTTAAACCTGTCAATGCTAAGCCCGGCCGATACAAGCGCGGCGCTCGTGGCCGAGCGGAGCGAGCTAAATCCCCACTCAATCGCAACGGGTGGCGAGGCAAGATTGTGTTTTGTGTTTCGACAGAAAGAAATACCTAGTGTGTGTTATTTCAGTGGAACGGTAGAGCAAACGAAAGCCAAAACTAGGATGTTTTTAGATAAATGTCGCAGGTTCATCATCATCATCGCTAAAATCATCTTCAAAGGAAAGTTACCTGGTCAAATTCATATTTGAAAGAATCTGCGAGATGACGTCAAGTCCAATTTCTTAACCCACAGATAGCTAACGTGGGAATAAGCAACATTTAAACCTGTCAATGTTAAGCCCGGCCGATACAAGCGCGGCGCAGAGCACACGAGCGCTCGAGCGGAGCAAGCGAAATCCCCACTCAATCGCAACGGGTGGCAAGGCAAGATTGTGTTTTGTGTTTCGACAGAAAGAAATACCTAGTGTGTCTTACTTATTAAAGTCAAAATTAGGTCATTTTTAATAGGTGTCCTGGATAAGATCAAGGTTAATCGAGTCATCTTCAAAAGAATGTTAGTCAAATTCATATTTGCAAGCATCTGCGAGATGACGTCAAGTCCAATTACTTAACCCACAGATAGCCAGCATGGGAATAAGCAACATTTAAATCTGTCAATGCTAAGCCCGGCCGATACAAGCGCGGCGCAGACCACACGAGCGCTCGAGCGGAGCTAGCGAAATCCCCACTCAATCGCAACGGGTGGCGAGGCAAGATTGTGTTTTGTGTTTCGACAGAAAGAAATGCCTAGTGTGTCTTATTTCAGTGGAACAGAAGAGCAAACCAAAGCCAAAACTAGGATGTTTTAGATGAATATCGCAGGTTCATCATCATCATCATCTTTACAATCATCTTCAAAGGAAAGTTAGTTAGTCAAATTCATATTTGTAAGCATCTGCGAGATGACGTCAAGTCCAATTACTTAATACCACCCACAGACCTACCCACAGATAGCCAGCATGGGAATAAGCAACATTTAAACATGTCAATGCTAAGCCCGGCCGATAGAAGCGGAGCGAGCTAAATCCCCACTCAATCGCAACGGGTGGCGAGGCAAGATTGTGTTTTGTTTTTTGATAGAAATAACCTAATACCTAGTGTCTTCAGTACAACAGTACCAAAGCAAAACTGCGATGTCTTGGGATAGATCTTAGTGAAGTCCAAACTTAACCCCACAGGGAGCTAACTTTATTATAAGCAAACTTACCTTTCAAAGCTAAGCGGGACGAGCGAAGTTCCCACTTATCGAAATATAGTAAGCTAAAATTGTGATTTTCATTTATCAATACTAAGTGAAACATTATTTCTTTATAATATGCATCTTCTTCTATTTTACGAAGGTGAGACATTAGCTTGTCACTTTTTAAGTCTTTAGTATCTTAATTTATATTATCATAGTTAACTAGGCTTTAAAAATTTCAAACAATAAAACTCTTTTATTTAGCATATTTTATTCACCATAGAAAACAATTGGCTTACAACGATCACGTGAACGCACTACCGCACAGTTAAATACATTTTCCTGAAGTTAAAACTGTGCGCTTTAGAGATTTCCCACAAATAAGTTTGCAGAATGCCTTAGCTAAGGCTTTGTGTAGTGACGGAAGTCGCGGCGCAAACTGCGCCGGTGGGAAGACGCCCTGAATAAATGCTACAGAGTAGCTCGATACAGAGAGATTTTCTATTTTTGGCTTATGTTTTCATAAAGATTGTGTAAAGAAGAAACATTTTTTTGGCTTATGTTTTTCATAAATTTGTGCAAGAAGAAACAATGTTTTTGTCTGAGTCAGACAAAAACACTTGTTTCATTATTACTCACTACGAGTCTTCTTTTTGTTGCAATAATTAGTGGATAATTTTAAATTCATCATTATTATGTAGCAAATTACTAAGTCTGCTAGATGCAATTGATTTATTGAACAAAACTTCTATTTAAAAAGTTCATCGTCTTCATAACCAAACCATAGCTCAACTCATCATCTCCATTGCCCTCTCTAATTTGCCAGAGGAAACTCTTTTACTCTTTAATAAATCTTACCTCTACATTCATCTTGATTTCATGAATCCTTGCGCATCAAGGACCAAACTACGAGATTCACACAAACTTCTGAAAACTTTTGACATAGCAAAAAGTCTGCCATTTCAAGATGAAGTGAAAAAATTCCCACTCCCCAACCAAAGTTGCTTCTACATTTTGAACCTATTCTGTATGCCCCACCGGGAATCTCCCGTGGACGATGTTTGTTCATTAGAGGTTTTAATTTGATTTTTCTAGCACGTTCTAATTGCACTGCGTTTATAATTTTCTACCCATTTATGCTGGAGCTGGGATTCGTTTGTTTTCTTGATTCTTGGTGTAAAAATGAAAAATGCTCGTAGTTTTTGATTTCGTTGATGCTGGCGTAATAAAATGCTATGAAATGCTAAAATTGTTTACTAATCTGTTAATTACGGTACTAAGTTAATTAACTGCTTTCTTTTATTTTTAATTTAATTGAATAACTGCAAAGTGATCCGTGTAATATGTTTCAAAATTGTCCTTATAGAAATCGAATTAGTCCGAATTCAACAACAAGAGCGTGAGATTTTATAATAGATAATAATAAATAATATTATAAAATTAGATTCCTTCGGCTCGGATAAGTGTGCGTTCACTTTAATAGATATTGTAAAATTCGGACGGTAGTTGGGAAATTGACAGTTGTCAAATGTCTTCGGTCGGGTCGCGAGACGCTCCTGTATAATTGGGAGTATAATTTCGTATTTCGGTGGAATATCGTTGTAAATTGGTTTGGAAGTCTTATAAATATTGTGTATTTAATCAGTGTGTATTATGGTGAAAGTGTGGACCAAGTGAAATATAAACAAACTGGTTCCAGAATAGGGCACTGCCCAGGCATGCACGAGGTACGTTAAAGTATTTATTTTATCATTATTCTTCTTGCTTTAACTCCTTGAAATATTTCCTCTTGCTCCGTATCTCACGTATACGTATACACGGCCACACTGTAAACTATCCATTTCCGTTTTTGCTCTCGCTCTCATTAAATGGTGATTCTTTGCGATAGAACGAGACGACATGACTGGCAATGGGCAGTTAACACTGTTGCCGATAGTACATTACAGTACCACACTATCAAGTAGGTACTACCATATATTATGGTTCGGCCAACGTGCACGATGGCGATGATAAATGGCGACCCTACTTTTATGGTGCAATGCTTCCTATTTGCGCAGATCTGCAGATTAGCAAATATTTTTATTTCACAGTGGCTCACTTTTACTTTTACCCTCCATTGATATTACTTTAATCATGTTAGTTGGTTTTTTGGTACCCTACTCATAGTTCAAACTTGCTTAGTTCGGGACTAGATGGCGCTGTGTAAAGGTTCCAAGGATTTCTTAATGCAAGTCTACCTAGTAGGTACGTAATCCTTAAAAAACAAAAGAATAAAACATCACAAAACATGGTATCACTTGGAATTTTATTTTATTTACAGTGTCTTTTAAAGATGAATTAAAATCTCTGCGTGACAATAATTTCAACATTTTTCTTATCAATACAAAAAAATACAAAAAACCCGTGGCTAAATTCTTAAACCTATGAAGTGAAATTAAGTTTAGCAAAGAAAACTTACACTAAAATATTTATTGGTACATTTGCCAAGTCTGGCGATTTTTTTACAGAAAAAATACAAAAAACGATTGAACCTTGCTATTTTATTTACAGCTGATTTGCTGTAAATAATGAGCTAGCTGAATCGTCTTATTAAGCGTCATCATCATCATCATCATCATTTCAACCAGAGGACGTCCACTGCTGAACATAGGCCTCCCCCAATGTTTTCCATGTTGATCGATTGGTAGCGGCCTGCGTCCAGCGTCTTCCTGCTACCTTTATGATGTCGATTAATTATTAAGCGTATTACTTAAAAATAATATCATTGAACCCGTCTCCGTTTGCCCATCATTAGGTTAGGTTCAACCTAAAAAGCCTTCCTTGGAAAAAATACGCAAAATCATCTAAGAAACAAAATGTACTCGTAGCTAGTCAACAATCATGCCAATATATTTGCAGTGGACATCAATACCCGTAAATCTACAAAAGTTAGGTACCTGATTTATAACCACAAGTTCATACTTATTTACGAATTTCATTGCAAAAAATGGGTCTTAAGTATTAAAAGTGGGTCTTATGTAAAACACAATAGTGTTTTCCACAATTTAAAATGTGCTTTGTTGTCCAAAATTTAAAATATTGAAATCAAGGTAAGTTTTCTATTCTCATTTGCTAATTGACTTGCAACAACATTTTTCCCTGGTGAAAGTAACAAACGAAGGCCCTTGATTGTAGTTTGATTCGGGACTAGTTAGATGGCGCTATGTACTTTGCCTTAAGATAATTTTCTTTAATCACTGCAAGTCAATCAGGCACTACAAAAACAATATACGAGTAAATATAGGGCCATGTGTGTAACTTTTTTTTGGAAAAGTAGACTTTTTAACAACAAATAGGTATTATGGTCACATAACTAAACATTTTCTCAATAAATTCTTGTAATTTTAAAAATGCCTCTTGTTAGTTTATCGGTACAATTAAACAATCTAAATACTTAATAACAAATTATAGAATTTGAAGACAAGCGTACAAAAAATACTTAGAATTAGAAAATGTTTAACAAATCTTTGTGTGCTTACTCTAGTTTTAACAATGGGGTAACCCTGAGATGCAATCTCTAAACTTAAAAACAAAATGGTGGTGATTCTGTTTAAGCTTTACCTAAACTAATTTTACCCTCATTTTTTGTAATTAAATAAATAGTACAAATTATATAAGATACTAGCTGACCCGGGGAACTTTGTTCCGCCTTAATGGCAATAAATAAGCAGACTTTTTTTTTATTTTGAACGGGATAAAAAGTATCCTATGTCCTTCTCCTGGCTCTAAACTACCTCCCTGACAATTTTCAGCTAAATCGGTTCAGCCGTTCTTGAGTTATAAATGGAGTAACTAACACGACTTTCTTTTATACATATACTAGCTTTCCGCCCGCGGCTTCGCCCGCGTGGAATTTTGTCTGTCACAGAAAAACTTTATCGCGCGCGTCCCTGTTTCAAAAACCGGGATAAAAACTATCCTATGTTCTTTCCCGGGACTCAAACTATCTCTATGCCAAATTTCATCAAAATCGGTTGCGAGGTTTAAGCGGGAAAGCGTAACAGACAGACAGACAGACAGAGTTACTTTCGCATTTATAATATTTGGGATAGATCTAAGGACGTTTGTGTTTAAAATTCTATATTCTAAATAATGTATCTCTAGCTAAACATTTACCGCAGTTTCACATGAGAGGAAAAATGAAGCATGGAGTAAACTCTATACTCATCAGTTTTATCACCATTTCAGCCATAGGACGTCCACTGCCAAACATAGTTCTCATCCAATGATTTCCATAATGACCGGTCGGTGGCGGCCTGCATCCAGTGCTTTCCTGCTACCTTTTTGAGGCCGTCGGTCCACCTTGTGGTTGGTCTAATGAATTAAGTGAACAGTTATCATTTTAAGCTTTATGGACGTTAGCCGTCTTAAACTATTTTATTAGAGACTCGCGTTTGCGATGGTTAAAGATCACGATCTATACTGCGGCTCTGTAAAGCATTTTACAGTAGTTAACAGTAATTTGAACCTCTTTAATGACAACGAATGAAATCAACATTTTAGTTAGAACAATAGTGTAACAGAACCACCACCAATTTAAAGAAGTGACTTTTTCATGCAGAAGATTTTGAAAGAAACCAGTTTTATTTTGCAGTTGACTTTCCAGCAGCAATTTAAAATCTGATTCAAAATTTGAATAAGAATCATTATTTCTGGACAAGCGTCCATAAAGAATATGTGAGCATCATCAGAACGGATCGCAGTCTGTATCATCAGATTGTTCCGTTCTGATGATATAGACAGTTCTGACCCATAGGTACATAATTTTTGATGAAAGTATAAAAGGTCTTTTCTAGAGTTCTAGATCTTTATCTCTCAAATTCAACTCTCAAGCCATTTATTATGAACCTCAAAATGTTTATGTGATGCTAAATAAATGGATTTATCCCCGTTTTCACCACCAATTTATAAATTATTTTTAAGGGACTCCTATGGTAACACATCAGGAATTTTGTTTTCATAAGGGCCACTTAAAAATTAGAGATTGATGGTGAAAACGTGAATTAATTTCCTGTAATTATTAAATTTAAGTATCGAGACGGCATTTCAGAATCAGCACCATTTCATCACAAGGGTGAACTTAGTTTATGAACGATTGAAGTTAAGCGATTTTGTTCATTGCCAACCGAATTTAATCTAAGATACAATTCCTAATTTTACATCGTTCTTAACGATCTTATATTACAGTTCTTGTTGTAAAACTAAAATAACTTAAAAACACATTGTAATGTTAAACCATCCAGAAATAAATTATCTCCTAAGTTCCTTGAAAAAGAGCCTACAAAAAAAATACTATTAATTTTTGTTTTGACTTGCTTACCTTATAAACAAAAATTAAATAATTAATCATCGTAATACCTAAAACACTTTTCTTTCTTTTAAAGGTAGGTATTTTGACAACCGCTACATAATTTTATCATCCATTTTCACTGTAGGCTATTCCGATAACGTGCTGTGTTGCTGTGTTACAATAAAGGTATGTCGTTATCCCAGTTTTAGAGAAAGGATAAAGCATAATAAGTATCAAACATGATTGTTCACTTAGTTAGGTACCCACTCCTAAAACTTAACATGCTATCTTTGAACTTCCAACATATTATTATTTATTATTAAAACATCGTTTGCTATAGCCATAGTCTATAGGTAATTAAAAATAAGACTTAAATCAACTAAAGCTAAAACAATGATCGCTCTCATCTATCTTTGGAATCATTGATTTGGTAGAGCTAGTCAAATTAGTTGCTTAACCTCGATAATCATGACAACCATTGAGGTGTTATAAATAGTTAAATCAAGTCATGCACGTTGGTTTATTATCATTATACATATTTGGACGTTTTCCCACGTTATTTATATGTATTAGTGGTATCTTATGTGAAGAAAAACTAAAGTAGAAAGATGTGAAAAAAGTCCAAGAATAGCCTTATTTACCAACATCCAGATACTCGTATTTACATGTCAACGTTTCCAGTTTACCGATACTACTTCGTTATTCTACGCTAACATCACTAAACCTTCACATTGGCAATCCCAAAATCGACTTAACGTTAAAATATTTAGCCTAGACGCAGACTACAGATTTTTTTTCGGCCGATAGTTGGGTCGAGCTGTTAATCAGTATGAACATGCATCAGTATCAGTAGTTTCATATGAAAGTGCGCACATTGGTATAAGTCGTTTCATCCACGAAGACGCGCCCTTCCATTCTTCCGCTAATGTTTGAGTGTTATTGGTACACGCTAAACACGCTATCCATGAGTGCACACGCATACTACAATAATGACTCTCGGATTGCTCGGATCAAACTCCCCGCACCCCGCGCTTCCCTCGACCAAAAATTGGTGGGGCGTATCTTCGTGGATGAAACGATCTATATTGGTATCTTCATACAAATTAGAATCGGGCCCAACTATCGGCCGACTAAAAGTCCGTAGTCTAGGAGTCTTACAACTAACGCACAGATTAAATTCGTATCACACAGATAGTTCGCGATGGTTCAGCCGCCGAGGAGCGTGCGCTCAACAGTAGATCTAATGGGGTGGTCGCTTTCGTAGTACTCTGGGTAATCTTCGTAGATGAAGTCCTGCCCCATGGCGAAAGGCAGGAACATGACGAAGAACAAGAACACCCAGCTGAGGAAACACCTGGACGCGCCTCCGTTGAGGGTGACTGGAAATAGAAACAAAGAATGCTATGAGCAAAAATATTTTGGAAGAATGTTTGGGCTGTATACTGTATGCCTTAAATTAATAGGTTCTTGTCAATTCACAGAAGATAAGTTAAAAAAATTCACTGAAATACCACTGCGGCGCAAATTTCTGAAAGCATATTAGTTAGTAGCTTGGGATTGGTCGTTGTGGAAATATTTGGAGGTGGCCTCCTCTACTGATTTTGACTCGCAACCGCTCGTCCATGATTTAAATAAAATATTTGTATTGGTAGAACAGTTGAGAAGTGAACTTCATCTCGACGTCCAAAGAAGATTAGTCTCTGACCGTGGAAGTCGATCAATAATCATTTACAGATCCGTGATGTTCTTCTGGGCATACTAAAACTAGGGACAGACTTACCAATCTAACTGGCCACGGTACATGCTAGGTGAAGGTCCTATGATATTGCTTGGGTTTCTGATATTGTGTACATAAATTGTAAAGATTGTACAGCTGTACATAAACTGGTGGAAGGCGCATAGGCGCCTGCTTAGAGTTGTCCTGTGGTAATAATAAGGTGGGTCCGCACAGCGGATTAACTGAGCATAGGTGGAACTCGGGTTAAGGTTCGCTACACCGGCAATTCCCCTATGCTCAGAAAGAAGGACACTGGTGGATTTTTAGTGGGTAGGCCCCTCCCGTCTGGAGGGGAGAGCCCCACATAACCCGTCGCCTGACCACAGCGGCGGGTATGCAGCTCAATGCATTTTTACCACCTAAAAAAAAAAAAAAAAAGGTGAAAATCAGCGCCGAACTAACGTAACTAATGAGTCACAGCATAATAATAAGCTAAATAAAAGGCCTACTTGATGTACCCTTTGGTTCTCTTGTTGGGCTTTCTTTTACTCACCTTTTTTGTGAAATTGTAAGTCTACTCTTGAACCGTATGTGCGTTTGGTCAGTTACTTACTTCTCTCAGGCCTAGGATCTGTACCAGGCGTGAAGAAGTCCAAATAAGCCTCTCACTTGTACAGGTCGTGGACTGAGGCCACGCAGGTCACTCGCGGACGTGGACGCTGGTCCAGAGGAGATTACCCTCTGGCCACGGAGTTAGTTTAACAACCTCGTACATAATTTGTAGATTCCTGATGTTATTTAGCTGAGCCTAATGAGAGCCAGAGCCAGGGTCAAACTTACCAACCTAATGGGTCAAGGTTTGTGTCCTGTGACACCTCTTAGATTAATTATGGTCTCTTTTTACTCGCCTTTTGTGACTCTTATACCGTATGCGGGTTTGGTCAGTTACTTACTTCTCTCAGGCCTAGGATCTGTATCAGGTGTGAAGAAGTCCAAGTAAGCCTCTCTCTTGTACAGGTCGTGGACTGAGGCCACGCAGGTCACTCGCAGCCGCTCGCTCACGAACAGCTGAGGAGTGACCTTCATCTCGGCGTGTATGCTGGTCCAGAGAAAATAAGTCTCTGACCACGTAGATATTTTAATAACCACGTACAGTTTCGTAAATCAGTGATATTATTCAGCCGAGCCTATTGAAATCCAGGGTCAAACTTACCAACCTTATGGGCCAAGGCCAATGCTAGGTGTGGGTCTTTTGATAGGTCCTGCGACACCATAGATGTATTATGGGCTCTTATTTCTTAGGTACCTTTTTGTGGAATTGTAAATCTACTTATTACACCGTATGTGTGTTTGTTAGTTACTTAGTACTTACTTCTCTCAGGCCTAGGATCTGTATCAGGCGTGAAGAAGTCCAAGTAAGCCTCTCTCTTGTACAGGTCGTGGACTGAGGCCACGCAGGTCACTCGCAGCCGCTCGCTCACGAACAGCTGAGGAGTGACCTTCATCTCGGCGTGCACGCTGGTCCAGAGGAGACCGGTATCTGACCACAACGTGTAGGCTGAACCATAAGAGATGAGTCTTCTACCACGGATGTAGTTCTACAATCCGTGATATTGTTCAGCAGGGCATATTAAAAGCCAGAGTCAAACTTACTCACTTAATAGGCTTAGGAGAACGCTATGTGAAGTTCCAGGTAGATCCTACGAGACACGACGCCGCTGCTTTTGGGTTTACATGCGGTCTTTTTACTTACCTTTTTTGTGATGTTGTATCTACAGCTTACACTACCGTTTATGTGTATTGCATGAGCCCTGACATAATCATAACTTACTTCTCTCAGGCCTAGGATCTGTATCAGGCGTGAAGAAGTCCAAGTAAGCCTCTCTCTTGTACAGGTCGTGGACTGAGGCCACGCAGGTCACTCGCAGCCGCTCGCCCACGAACAGCTGTGGAGTGACCTTCATCTCCTCGTGCATGTTAATCCAGAGAAAATAAGTCTCTCACCATGGCGATATTTTAATAACCACGTACAGATTCGTAGACCCCTGATGTTATTCAGCTGAGCCTATTGAAATCCAGGGTCAAACTTACCAACCTTGTGGGCCAAGGCCAATGCTAGGTGTGGGTCTTTTGACAGGTCCTGCGATACCTTAGATGTATTATGGGTTCTTATTTCCACTGTATGTGTGTTTGTTAGTTAGTTAGTACTTACTTCTCTCAGGTCTAGGATCTGTATCAGGAGTGAAGAAGTCCAAGTAAGCCTCTCTCTTGTACAGGTCGTGGACTGAGGCCACGCAGGTCACTCGCAGCCGCTCGCTCACGAACAGCTGAGGAGTGACCTTCATCTCGGCGTGCACGCTGGTCCAGAGGAGACCGGTATCTGACCACAACGTGTAGGCTGAACCATAAGAGATGAGTCTTCTACCACGGATGTAGTTCTACAATCCGTGATATTGTTCAGCAGGGCATATTGAAAGCCAGAGTCAAACTTACTCACTTAATAGGCTTAGGAGAACGCTATGTGAAGTTCCAGGTAGATCCTACGAGACACGACGCCGCTGCTTTTGGGTTTACATGCGGTCTTTTTACTTATCTTTTTTGTGATGTTGTTTGTGATGTTACTAGTTGTATATGTCACCGGAAAATAACAAGAATCGTAAGTTGATCAATTTTCTAGGTAGTTGATCAACTCTCGGAAAATAATAAACGGCATTTGAAATGTACTATTTAACGTATGTAATTTAGTAAGTTGATTAATTTACGGCGTCTTGCCGTTAAATCATCCGACAAAGGCAAGGCGCACGTTGATTGGTTAAAAGACTCACGTGCTTTTATACCGCTCCCCGCCACCCGGCCGCCGCCATTACCGGTTTAAACGTAAACAAATCTATCTATTTTCTTTATTTACAGTAGTAAAATTAGCAATTGTTGTTTTGTGTGGTAATAATTCTCATTATAACGCGTCATTTTATTTATGATGAGTGAAATGGAGTCTGTAGTGGCAGAAATAAACAAACTTACTTATTATTAATATAACTTACAATAATAAAACTTTGAGCTCCAATTTATATTTTTTAAACATTTTTCATTTATTTAACTATAGTATAGCATAGACGAACTTTAATATCCCTATCTCTAAAATGTAAATATTAAAACAACATAATCTAAGTGTCTGTCGACCAATCAGAGAAAAGTGTATTAAGTGACGGATAATAGTGTACCGTCAAATAGTACACTGGGCAACGATTGGCCCATTTGTGGATGATTTTACTTGTAGCAATATAGTTAATTATTAAATTACGGCTAGGTACCGTAAGTTGACCAATTAGCTAAAATTCGATGCGTTAAATAGTACATTTCAACTGCCATTTGTTATTTTCCGAGAGTTGATCAACTTCCTAGTAAATTGATCAACTTACGAGTCTTGTTATTTTCCGGTGACATATATACAGCTTACACCTACCGTTTATGTGTATTGCATGAGCCCTGACATAATCATAACTTACTTCTCTCAGGCCTAGGATCTGTATCAGGCGTGAAGAAGTCCAAGTAAGCCTCTCTCTTGTACAGGTCGTGGACTGAGGCCACGCAGGTCACTCGTAGCCGCTCGCTCACTGAGGAGTGACCTTCATCTCGGCGTGTACGCTGGTCCAGAGAAAATAAGTCTCTGGCCATGCAGATATTTTAATAACCACGCACAGTTTCGTAGATCTTTGATATTATTAACCTATTGAAATCCAGGGTCAAACTTACCAACCTTATAGGCCAAGGCCAATGCTAGGTGTGGGTCTTTTGAAAGGTCCTGCGACATCTTAGATGTATTATGGGCTCTTATTTCCACCGTATGTGTGTTTGTTAGTTACTTAGTACTTACTTCTCTCAGGCCTAGGATCTGTATCAGGCGTGAAGAAGTCCAAGTAAGCCTCTCTCTTGTACAGGTCGTGGACTGAGGCCACGCAGGTCACTCGTAGCCGCTCGCTCACGAACAGCTGAGGAGTGACCTTCATCTCGGCGTGGACGCTGGTCCAGAGAAGACCGGTCTCGGAGGCGTGGAGACTGGTCTCTGACGAGCGCAGCTGGAATTGGAGAAGTTGGCGGTGAGATAAGGTAAGTGCTATTTTTTTAAGAGAATTATTTACTTTTTGATGTCATGTTTTTCCCATGAAAATAGCCCAGTTTCAAACTTTTACAAATATTTAGGGCGTTTCTACAACTTGGTTGATTTGAAATAATGATGTCGGTGACTTACAAGACTTATTAAATACTGCGGTATAACTTTTAGAAATACTTTCCAAAGTACTTAATTACCACTTTATTTTTATACTAATCAGTACCGAAGGCAAAAAATATTATTCATTAAGGACGGTTTGCTACTAATAGCTGGAGACTGACATTCAGCAACATGATGTGTCTGAGATTATGTTCCCAAAAAACCTTTCAACTCCCATTTCAAACTTAATTACTCTACATAAAGCTCAAACATTTCAAATCTCTACGTGTATGTCTCGACCTGTGGTTGACTGGCAGATAATGCCACCTGGCATTAAGTCCGCCACTGTACATATGCATGTGCAAAAGTGTAAATAAATAAAATAAATAAATAATAATTGGGATAGACAGTGCGTTAAATCATTAAAATTTTAACAAACCGGCTCACTCTAATCACTTTTTACGCTAAAATAATTTCAAATCTTTTCATATCTGATAATGTGATAGGTGCCTATTATAGACAGTGCGTCAAATAATTCAAACTGGAACATACCGGCTCATCATTGATTTTAATGGTGAGGTTGGCTGCTGGCTTCGCAGGAGATGAAGTGCAGTTAGCCTTCAGCAACTCCCCTGGTTGGTAGCGCTCCTTGTCTGCCTTCAAAACTGGGTCCAAGCTCGGCAACGCTGGAATTGTTAAAAAATAGGATTATTTTTAAGTCACAATAAAATTCTTAATAGTTTGATATTATAATACCACCATAAAAAGTTGGAATTCTAAACAATGTAAACCACATTCTCACAATATGATTAGAAGCGTATCATCAGAGTAAATGCAAATGAGTAGGTCATCTTCATAGAAACACACACGGCCCCGCTAATCCACGTTAAATTTTGTCAGTGTGTGCGTGCGCGCCGCATACGTATTGGCGCGCTCACATTCAAACCGCGCTCGGTGCGTTTCTATGAAGATGGCCTACTCATTTGTGTTTACTCTGGTATCATTTACAAATATCTGATGGAAAAAAATTAAGGTGTGGGTTTTAACAGAGAACTTTTTAAGAAAAGGCAAAGTGGCGTAGTTTAAGCCTATTTAGACAGATGAATGCAAAAGTCGATACCATTCAATTCACGGCACTTTCACAATTCACGGCACTTTGAAAACCAATTATTTTACTTTAGTTTCTTGAGCCATGTGAGTTTTACGGATGATCCAGAACAAAAGCGCATCGATCGCAAAAAGGGAATAAAAACGGAACGTTCGCCTTTTATAAGGAGCTCTAGTATGTGAGAATATGCTCTAACGAAGCACGCCTTGCTCTGTAACGAACCGTCTTTGATGTTTGGAGATGAGTGTAAGATCTTGAGTCTGATATTGGTATTAAGTTACAGAAGCGAAATTAAGCTCGGCACTACTTGCAGAAGGAACTAATTGGTAGTTCCAGGAGTTTACGATAATAATAACTAGGTACCTAGTACTCGTACCACAAATTATCTCTGAACGTACGTAATTTTTGAAAGATTCTGTCGAATATAATTATGGTTCTCTCTCGGATACTTTTATAAAATAAATATTGACGCAGTTTAATTTGCTCCTCTTGAAATTATTTAAAAATACTTTGATAAATACTAATTCTCAATCAATATAGTATATCCGCCAGCTCGACTTGTCATGTCAAAGCCTATTTATTACTTGAGATACACTGAAAAAATTTTCGTTTTAAATTAAGCTATTTTTTGTTAAAAGAAAACGTTTAAACGGTCTTAAATTAGAGACACCTGTTTGACAAAAGCTATCTCCATTTAAGCCCATTATTTATTTGGCATCTTTTAACAGTCATCAAATCGGCTTAGATTTGAACAATGCTTACATAATTGCTAATCAATTATTCTATCAAAACGTTCAATAGACGTTAGCGCTAGCAATCCTGATTCGATTAATAAATTAACAACAATCGGACTGATCGCTTTTCGGATAAAGGTTAGTTTATTTTGGGCTTGGTTAATAGTGTACTGACGGCTTAACACTATGGGGTCTTATGCTGTTGTTATAAAGACGAGTTTGCGACAAAAACTTAGTTCCTACCTAATAGCTTAACACTAGAAAGGCCGCCGTCCCATTTTTGTCCCACTCGCGAGTTTGATCAGCTCTAACTTTTTTTATTTTTCAACGAAAGTCCATGAAACTTTTTGACTTTTTCTGATTTATTGAATTTTATCATTTTTTAATGTTTTTGATAATATAACATTAATAGAAAAAATTTAAAAATCGGTTTTACCTAGAAGCGCCACTGGGTCAATTTTGTCCCACCCTGGTATTTGCCACAATAATTCGATGAAGAGTCCTTTTTTCGAGGAGATACGAAAGTGGAGAGGTGAGGAGAGTTTAAGTGACTCGTGACAATGCAGAAATGTAAATATATTGTACTAGTTTTTGCCTGTGACTTCACCCGTGAGAAATTAAGTTTATCATAGAAAGACCTAATTTCTTGACACTTATCGTTGCTTTTTGACCAAATAACTGAACATTACTCTAAATTATAGCCTATATTATGTTATTCTGAAGTATTAACAATAAAATTGCAAAGTTTTATTAAGATCGGCTTAGTATTTTATGCGTAAAAGAGTGAAAAAACATCCATCGATCTAACCATGAATCCATACTCACTTAGTTCAAGTTCCAGGCATATATCCACCTATTTATCCATCCTATCCATTCATCAGTCCATCCATCCTTCAATTCATCAATATTTATTAACTTTTACATTTATAATATTAGTAGGAAGATGGCCTCTAGACATAAGCCAGTTCATACATTGTATGATTTGATACATTTTTAAAATGTGTGACTTATAAAATTTTAACGATTAAACGTACATAATTTTCATTGTAATTGGTCAAAAACTTAATTGTTTGTGTACAGATAACAGAAAAATAACCATACATATAGAAATTCCTAAACACATAGTACACCAGATAGACAAAAAACCATACAAAAAAACTTTGTGCAAAATGTGCACTATTATTTTTAAGATATTTATTTTTTATTTAAAAATAATAATGACTAGTTAAAGCAGTAATTTCATGATTTTAATACAGTATACCACCACGTAATATGTGACTATTTTTAAATGAAACCAAAAATATCTAAATTTTAATAATTCCAAATTAAAATTGAATACATTTATATTTTTAAAGAAATAAGTACATATTGTTTTAACCACATAGATAAACCTTTTTTTAAGGATACTACAAATAGTTTTAACCATAATATTCATGCCTGAAACTTAAAAAATGTTACAAAATACATGCCGGGACAAAATTGACCCAGCGGCGCTTTTAGGGGGGTCGTAATCTTCGGCACTTCTAGTGTTAAGAGTAAGGCCGGGTAGCAGAGAAAATGGCGAAAATGAGGTTTTCATTTTTCATTTTTGAGGTACTAAACAGTAAAATTAAAGGCTAAGATTTTTATTGGGCATAGTTGAGGATATTTTCTAGGGCTATTAACGGATGGAAACACGATTTGATGAAGTTGACTCGATAGAATAAATTCCCAAAGTTACCTCTATTCGTTTTCTAATTATGGTTTTATTTTTAAAATAAGCGATTTGAGATTCTAAATCTTTTACTAAACTAAAGTTCAGAAATAACTTGAGGGCTTTTAACGGATGAAATTTTTATATTGCGTCTTATTTAGTTACTATGTTAAAAAATTTGGAAAAAATTGTCCATGACGGCTTGGACAATCTCAATCAGTCGCGCGGTGGCGCTTACGGAGGACGGACGCGTGTCAGTTTTTTGGCCGTGACAGTTCACGATTTGTCAATATTTTTGACAATGATGACTTTGATGAGTCACAGTATAATAATATCAGTGTTACTGGAGAAAGCTTAAATTTTTGATAATTAAGAATTATCAATTTTGTCTACCTATTGAAATTTAAATCGTTCGCATCCTTTTAAACGAAGACTCTACTCATGATACATAGTACATTCCTCAAATATGAGACAAAACCAATGAGTTAAAATTACATTTTAATAGTACCTACATACAATCGTCTTACACTCTTTAGAAGAGCACACTGACACAAATAAATAATAAAAAATACTGTCTAAGGTCTGTAGCTAAAGGTCTAAGCTGTAAGATAGAAGAATCTTCTAGCCAAAAAGATGGCAGATGCAGCAGATGTCAACGGATTTAAAACTGGAGTTCATATGACTCCTTGTAGACTTGAGTCTCTAGAGCGTCCCTTCCTCCACCATGCGTAAGAATTTTCACAAAAATACTGTCTAAGGTCTGTAGCTAAAGGTCTAAGCTGCAAGATAGAAGAATCTTCTAGCCAAAAAGATGGCAGATGCAGCAGATGTCAACGGATTTAAAACTGGAGTTCATGTGACTCCTTGTAGACTTGAGTGTCTAGAGCGTCCCTTCCTCCACCATGCGTAAGAATTTTCACAAAAATACTGTCTAAGGTCTGTAGCTAAAGGTCTAAGCTGCAAGATAGAAGAATCTTCTAGCCAAAAAGATGGCAGATGCAGCAGATGTCAACGGATTTAAAACTTGGAGTTCATGTGACTCCTTCTAGACTTGAGTCTCTAGAGCGTCCCTTCCTCCACCATGCGTAAAAGTTTTCCAAAAATACTGTCTGAGGTCTGTAATAAAAGTCTAAACTGCAAGATAGAAGAATCTTTTAGCCAAAAACATGGCAGATGCAGCATATATCAACGGATTTAAGACTGGACTGGCACCACCTTGCAATGTCATCCTCTCATTGTTATCTGTAATGTAAATTATTTTTAAAATGTATTTAAAAAATAAAATGTTCGTTTTATTATTTCAATAATCTGACCTCTCAACTCAACTACACTACACAAACACCTTTGTTCGCAACTGTACTGACGAAACCTCGATATTATACCGTTCATTTAAGATGGCAAGCTTTTTGCTGCGGTAATGCACTCCAGGTAACCGTGTGTGATGCTTATTGCTCATAGTGATTTTCGATACAGAGCCCCGTACCCGTACATACGTTATAGGGACCGTGCACAAACTATAGGTGGCAGCACTACTGCGACAGAAGAGACACTATGCGGACAATAAAAGAAACTTATCAGACCTGTCATCGTGTTGTCAACAATATAAACAAAAATCAAAATTACATATTTTTATGTTTTATGATGATTAAAATTATAAAATATGGGTGTAATGACCAATCAATAATGATCGACAACGTAGTCAAAATATATTAAAAGGAAAAAAGCTCTTCGAGGCCGGCCACGTGTTAGATGTTGAAGAGAAAACTCACGACAAAAATGATACTGTGATAACTGGTAAAATTGTCGCACAAACAAAAATTCTTATTCTTTACGACGTGCAAATTACTGTAATTATTTCTGAATTACCTTTGAATTTATGAAATGTATTATGTTTTCAAAGTATACGTTTCATTAATTCTATTTATGTACTTTCTCAACTTTCAGCTTGATTGTAACAGAAACATTATAAGTGCAATTTGTAAATGCAAGGCTGGCCTATCAGGTAAATGTAAACATGTATGTGCCTTAGTTCATTATGTAAATTCTCCAGAAAGTGCTAAATCAAAAACAAGTAATGCCCAACAATGGGGTAAACCATCTTACCGGCAATTATTGGGTTATGATAAGGGAATGAAAATGTATGAGCTATTTCCAACACCAGCCAAAAAGCTGAAACTTTTGAATGTATGTAAACAGCTAGAATCACGGGATATTTCCACAGCTACTTTAGGAGAATCATTGGCTATAACACCTTTGTATTTTGATTTACTGTATTTTTTTGACGTGTTGGTACATCCAGGAATGGAACAATGCATTATTATTAAGTATATAATAATATATTTTCACCAATTTTTTCACTTATAAAATTATGTTTATTTACACGTGTTGTATGTAAATGGTAAATGTCAAATATTAAACTAGGGTAAAACATTCAAATTTATGACACCAGTTGGCAGCACCATCGATGTGCACGTTCCCTATACATAAATTATGGAAAGAAAACACCCAGACCAATACAAACAAATATGTATGCAATTTTAGTATGATATTTATATTTATTAATAAACAAAAAGACTGAACAAAATTGATGCGTGTACTGATTAATGTAATTAACCACATGCAAAGCTTTGTGAATTGCAACAACTATAATTTATTATCCAAGCTCTAAATAATCGCTACTACGAGTAACTGATCATAAAATGTTTTTCCTAATCGCTCAAGATCCCGAGGATCTACCGATAGGTCGGGTGACGTAATCTTGAAATTCTTTTAGCCAGCGTGGAACTTCCGGAAGGTCGGGTGACGCCACGCCTCTTTGAACCGTGTTTACTTTGGCAGTTATATTCTATATTTATTCGATTCTAAAATATATTCCCAAAAATTTTGAAAGTTGTTTTAATTTGTATCACTTGGATATGATTTGTATTAAAAAGTGCTGTGAGTGAGACGCTTGAACGGAAGGAAGTCAACCTAACCTAACCAACTGCGTATTTCTAAACTGCGTATTTCTATACTGTGTAGCCGCGAGAGCTCTTTGGCGCGCTGTCTTCGGCGAAGTATTGCGCGCGCAGATTTTGACAGCGCGAAATACCTACTTTAGCAGAAATACCAAGCCTTAAGGGCTATATTTCCCCGGGACACCATGGCGGCGCAACCAGTCGCCGGCTACCAACAAAATGTATGCAGCTCTATAGAGAGTCACACACCTGGTGTCCGTTTGGTTGCGCAAAGCTGCATACATTTAGTTGGTAGCCGGCGACTGGTTGCGCCGCCATGGTTTCCCGGTGAAATATAGCCCTAAGAGGACTATTTGAGGATTTAGACAGGTATCGCTTTAAAAGAAAACTAATTTAACGAAAAAGCAAATAGGAGTACTTAACACACACCACGTAAAGCAACGACAAAGTCCCTATTTACGGATTTATTATTTCTAACAGATGTAATTTTATTGCAGTCATTTTAAAATTCCATTGTCACGTCAAACACAATAATTGAATTTCCGTGCAACTTCGGATTGGCGTTAAATACTTATTTCAGTGGTATGTTTTGTTGTTATGAGTGCTATTTGGTAGTTACTAAAAATGTGCAGTTAAGTACTGTCAACTGTACAAACGTACGAGTAAGTTGTTATTTTATGGCCGCTCGTTTGTAAATTGTTTTAGATAATTACGAATATGCTTTTTGTACCAAATATTTTTTTGTTTATACAATAAAAGTATCCTGTATAATCCAACATTAGCTGCTTTACATTTACATGGGAAAAATACCTGTAAATTGTTTTTACTTTTTCTATTTTTTCAAACAGTGTGAAGGGGAAAATTCACACCTCAGCAAGAAAACAGGAAAACTTTTATATTATGTATTTTCGTAAATAGGTACTTAAAGCATTGGCTGTTCTATTTCTGATCGTGACAGATGTCAAGGGAATTGATTTACACGTCCAAGTCAAACAGCCTCTGCCAATTAGAACGTGAAACCAAGGTTTATGCTATTTAGCGTGTCGCTCATCAGATCTCATTAGTCTACATTGTAATCGGTTTATGAACCTATAACCAGTTCACCTGGGTTTAATACTGTTTATTTTCTGCCAATTGGGTGTTGAACAATAATTCACTTATGCTGCATTATCCTTTATTTCATAAAATACCTATCAGGTCACTCGGTTGCCAAGTCAATTGTCACTTTTTTATTATGATAAACGTTGATACATTTGTGAAAGACTATGAAATCGTGAACAAAATTAGTGACAGATCGAAATCTACGGACAGAGACAGCCAGAGGCGAAAGCTGTCAATAGAGCGGCTTATACCAGCTTTTATATTAATAAAAAAAATCCCTCAATATTTGAAACCACTGATGGTAAGCTACGAGTATTTAAAACTTTCATCAATGAAAACCTAAACTTTTTCCCAGAACGTCATCTGTGGGTCTAGACAAAGTGCCATTATAATCGCAAACCAGTCGAAAAGTGGTCGAAAAGCCCCTTTTTTGTATGGAATTTGACGGATTTGATTTTCGATTCGATCAAAAAGTGCGTTTTGTCTAGGGGGGCTGAAACGTTTCCCACGAAGTACCTAATACGGTTCCAAAGAAAGATCATTTCGTGAGAAAAATTTAGTAATGATAGGTACCTAGAGATTGAATTGAGCGCGAGAGAAAAAAAAACATCATCATTTTTACAAGTGGCATGTGGCCCCAAATCGAAAACTTATATTAGGAAAGTGTGTTCATATTATCTTGAAAACTCATAAAGAGAAAATAATATAACCAAACTTATACGTGTACTTGATGTACGAGAACTCATACAATCATAATAAGATGTACTTAATCAATTCATAAGATATTCTACACTCGGCATCAAATAAATCGCACCTTCCGCGACAATCACTTATCAAACGTATGCTTCCCCACTTCCCACCAACATTGACATCATTTGAAAGCCTAGTTCTAAACTTCATTTCATTAAAGGAAAGGTTTTTACCCCAAAAATGTTTCTTTAGAAGGATCCAGAGTCACTTCTTCAAAAAATAGGTAGTTACGCTTAAGCAATTTTTATGGCTTTAAAGCTGTTAAATTGAGATTAATCGCTATCCATCTGTTAAAAAGGACACGTAAGATCATTATTTGGTTTTATAACCACAAAAATTGAGCTACTTGATCCCAGAGGTGAGCCCCAAGTGAGACGTTTATTCAAGTCACATTTATGGTACCTGTTAATTGTTTATAAAAAAATTAAATGTGTTTTTCTTTAAGTTTATTTATTGGGCTTTCAAATAACACCAATATTGTTGGGGCAACATGATTGTGTCAGAAGAAAATCTTTAAAGTTCGCGTCGTGGAAGGTGCGATTTATTTGATGTTGAGTGTATTATACAAGATCCAATATTATTGTTGACTAGTAAAATGCCTTAGGGATTGTAAATGTAGAGAAGTGAACCTTTGTAAAACTAAAATAGAAACAAGATAATAATAATATTATATTGTTTGCATTTGGCGTACCACATACGAGCTGAATCTAAATGGATTTCAATTTTAGTGCACGTTTTGATTATTTACTTATACCTATGTTTAAGTTGTTATAATCGTATTTTGGTACAATAGTTCGGACAGGCAATATTTACTAATAACTTGCTTCTTTCCACGGCTTCGCCTGGATTTTAGTCTTTAAATTTAACTTATTTGAGATGAAACAGAACATCAGAGAAACTAGAGCAAAAATAACGCATTTTGAGTCTACAGATAAATGTAATAATACGTCATAGAAGATAAAAATAAACAGCTAAATCAATCCATTGAAATAATCATTATACCAGTTTTCAAAACACGTCATTATATTTTTTGTTAGAACGGTTTTAACGTTTTTAAATTAACGGTACAGAAACTTTTCCGTAACTGAGTCGCTATCGTATACATTTCGATAGGTTTTTCAACTAATGATTTGAGATGAACTCATACTAATATTTTTAGTTCTGCTACTAACCGCTAGGGGCGCCGTGCAATCTGCCTTACATTTTTTACGCACTAAACGTAAACTCTAGGTAGAGCTATTGAACTGGCCTGGCTCTTTTACATACGCTTTGCCCTTAAGCCCTTACAAGTGTAATCGCTTCAGTAATTTTGATTGAGCAAATCTGACGTAATTTATCATATTGTTAAACTCTACATGCATAGGCAAGACAAGATAAGCCGTTTGACGCAATACAGAGCTCTAAATACACGCACATAGAGATTAGTATAGCGAGTGTAGTTTACGATAGTCTGATGTTCTTGAAACGCTCGGGACGGTTTTATTATCTCAGTATGGGACGTCTAGAAACTTCAGTACATTCAAATCTAGCATTTCAATGGGCTTCTGGCCTAATGACGTTACGTGTGTCAGACTGAACGTCATTACATAAGTAACAAAACAAAGGTTTGTCTTCTGTCGTTGCGGGTCTAATGACAGTAACTTTACCCCGGGATAAACTTGACCTTCACTTCTTCTTGTCGTGTCAACAACAAACCTACACTGCGTCAGCCCAAAACTCCGCCACAAGAGTGGCGTTGTCAGTAGCCTTCATTAAATCTTCCTGCGTGCAGTTGTTTGGGCAAGCAGGGCACGACATCATGATTGGCCTTCACTGGTTGGTTTTTTATTGGCGGTTAAGCTGTAGATCCTGGCTACACAGGAGTCACATCGGTGGGAACGAGAGATGGGAATATAGTTCCGTAAAAAAACACAGCCAGTCAAAAAATAAATAAAGAGTTTAGTAACAGAACATTTGGCCCACTTAACTGTTTATTTATTTTTTAATTGAAAAACAGATTTGAAGCGAATTCCTGATACCTAATTCCTGGAATTAAAATCTTTGTAACAACCCTGAAACAATATTTTTGTTTAGGTAATCTAATCGATTAAAAGACGTAAGGAGCTTTGTTTTTGTTGGTTTTGTTTCAATAAATCAGCTATGTTTTTGCTAGAGATGGCCTTCAGATTTTCTCTGTAAGTTAATTGATATTGTGGTTGATTTTATTTATAACTTCTATTATAACATAATATACTTTCAATGTATGTCTTATGGAAATTAGATCATAACATAAAAGATCGTATCGTTTTTCTATTGTCAATGGTTTAAATACGTAAGACTGGGTTGCACAATTTTACTTTACAAACGTCAAAATTATTGCCTTAATGTTTAAAAAAAGAACGAACAAAAACTACAACCAGGAAAGAAGATTGTCAGTTCCACGAAAGTGAAAATGAGTTGTCATTAATACGTGTCACCAAAAAATAGTCCAAACTATGAGGAAAAACTTGTTTACTTCCGCCCATGCAAAGTGAGCTTACTCGGGTGTAAGCTCTTCCTGTCACAGCCTCCATCGCCATGGCAACTATTTATTTACTTCCGGGTGTAGGCGACGCTTGGTATATTAGAATATTCGGGATAAGCGCCTTGAATTAGTTGTAATGCTTATTTCCCTTGAATTGGTGACAACAAAACGCCCACATCCCTTAAACCATTGTGGAGAGAAAGACGAGTGTGCCCTTAAGTGGATGCCTCGAATTTCAACTAGTTTGTAATATGTGCTTATTTGTTCGTCTGTAATTTAGAAACTGCAAATGTCTTGTGCTGCTTAATTTGGAATCAATTACGCTAAATTAAATAGTTAGTTACTTCTTGCTTTGTTTCAGAGGATGTAGCAATGTGTCAAAACGATACAGAACTATTACCCTCTAAATGGTTATTCACCAATTCGACACAAGAGACTGGACACTAGAGTCCAGTTGGTGATACTCAAAAATGTTAAGTGTGTCCATCTTAAATATTAAATGATATGCATCGAATTATTATGTGATAATAATTTTGAGTTTAACCAACTGTTCACTCGTGTATCCAGTCTCTTGTGTCGGGTTGGTACACTTATTATAAGTACAAGTACTGTACAATGGACTCCATAAAACACACAAAATAATAATAAATATTGTTTTTTCTCTTCCACTCTAGTAACGCCCGGTAAATACTGAAAATTTGTAGCCCATTCGTTAAAATAATGTCTGTGTTCATCATATGAGTAGGTATTACCATAGCATACATTAGATGCAGAAGGTTTCCTCTTATCACTATTATGTCAAACAGTAATGATTTGGCTCACCAAGATTATAGAGCACAGAAATTCAAATATAACGTAAAGATCTCTGTCAGTAATAAAACTCACACTCAAAAATGGAAAATTCTATTCTGCACTGATGGATATGGAGGATTCAGTTTTCTTTATTATGAATAACATAATAATAATAATAGCCTCTTTCTTCTGTAAATTTATAAGGCATTAAAAACGTTTTCAGCATAGACAAAAGAAACTACCAACCGGAAAAGTTCAAAGGCACGGTCAACAACTCATTTTTGTAATAATTAATTCTAAACTTTCGCGTTGCATAATATTTGGCGCAAACATCGCACGTATTAAACTACATAAGAAATTCGCGCCTCTGTACATTTTCAAAAAAAATTCCAGCATAAAAGAACTGTTGGACTGAGACTTCTTTTCTTCATTTCCATTATGTTTTCAGTAACAGCGTTAATATATTATAACAAATGATATTATCATACTTAAACGTACGCACGCATTGCGCGTATGTATCTACTTAGTATATTATAGATGCCTATCAAATAATTTTTGAATTTAGGATGCCGTTGGATAGGTATGAATAGATAATTTAATTTTGTGTAGGACGGTATGTGATTATTTTGCGTGTTTACCATGAGTTAACATTACATTAAAAGTAACCGCTAGAGGCGCTGTATCTGTACATTTCATTAATTTTTTTACGCGTTCGCATGCGAGTAGGTACAACTGTTGTACCTACTTTAATTTTATTAAATTTAATGAAATGTACAGATACAGCGCCTCTAGCGGTTACTTTTAACTAAACGTAAGATTTTTTTACGCACTCAGCGAGTATATTTAATGTAAACTCATGGTAAAGTTACATAAACAAAACATAACTTGTGACGTATTTTCTGCATAAAGTATTTTATTTTTAAACATATTTTAATATCAATTAGGTTTTTGCCTGTAAAGCTACTTGATTGGAAAGCTCTCCCCAAATGTTGAAGGGCGCTGTAAAAGTTGTTATGAAAGCTCAATCGTGAAAAGCGACGTCGAGAGCTTTCCGGAAATAATGAAGATTTTGAAAGTTTAATCAAAGGTTTTATTAGCTATTGCAATTAAAATGTTGCTTCAATTTTGCTTTTTGATGAATGTTGGTGAACGTATTTTAACTGGATCATGTTTAGTGGCATTTATCTCTAGTCATTTCCATGCTTGAAAAAGCACGTTAAAATTTGGTACCAACTTAATATTCTCCTAAAAAGGATAGCTGAACAATTTTGTGTATTTTTTTCCCATTAAGTCTCTATTTAACTATGTTTGATGAAGACAGTTTTTGAATGTTATTAGGTACTTTTAAAATAATCATATTTTTATAATGAATGAATTATTTGAACCATTGTTACAAAACTGAATTGTTTTACTATGGATACCTACGTTTTGAAATACTTAGTTATAAAATAATGGATTTCAGTTGGTGAGTTTATATTGTATTCTACTAATAATCAGATAGAGTTTAAACAGTCTACAGTCCTCTCAACTTAAGCTGAGAATTGCATTTGTGTGAGTGCACACCGATAGTTTAGAGTGGCAATCGGCTTGAAGCGCGGCGCGTCCCGCGCATGGTTTATTATAGCAAGCGGCCTGAAGCGCGGCGCGTCCGCCACGCACCGCTTCCTTGTCGCTCACATACTTCACTTCACCGCCGGTACTGGCAGCAGATACGTGTAATTTTATGTAATTGTGTTCCAAATATTAGTGAAATGGCTCCGACTGTAAGTGAATTTCTTGTACGAAATCCATTAAGCAGCCAAGTGAAAGAAATTTTATGGAAATTGAATACGTATTTTAAAGGTGTGAACGAAAAGTTTTTAGTCTGTTTTTATTTTGTAATTTTATAAAGTTTGTCTTTTTGTTGTATTTTGTAAGGCTGGCTGGACGCCCTCTCTATAAACGGTGCTCGCAGAATATCAGCGTCGAGGTACTTCGTGCCTTGGCATATGCTGAGCGAGGACCTGTTTTTATTTATTTAAAAGGATGTGTCAAGTGTCGTTACATCGGCCCAATTGGTAGCAAGTGTTTTTAGACTTCCTTTTAATAAAACATTAATTTTATTTGTATGTGTTTTACTAACGGTACTTTTGGCGATCACTCACACAAATGCAATTCTCAGCTTAAGTTGATAGGACTGTATCCCTTGTAATACAAACAAAATGTAATTAAAGTTTTATTTACTTTATGTGTACCTATATAGGTTTTGGCTTATTAAAATGTGATAGTTATTAAACAAAATAGAATTAATTGTTATTTTATACGCCTCGTCGATATTAATAACCATTATAACCCACTAAAAATGATCACTGTTTTATGGGATAGGAGGCAAACGAGCAAACACTATATTTATTTGATACTGTAACTTTTTGACGAACTACATAATATATTATTAAGAATTAAGTAGATTTGAATTCGCTACTTAGTTCCAGAATGCGAATAGGTAATATACATAATATGTATTTTGTATGTACGAATTCAAATCTACTTAATTCTTTTTTTTTTAACCTTATTTGTTAGTTATTTGCTTTGTAAACTGTAGCTAAATTTGTTTTTCTATAGATATTACACCCATTATTTTAGGGTTACCTTAGACCGCCTGACCTTGTCACAAATCCGATCATGTCTATACCTTTTCTGGGAAGTTTGGGTGGAGCTTAATATACATCCAGACGCCATGTTGTGTCTATCGTCTATTTCCAATACATAATAAGCCGACTAGATAATAGCCAATATAGGTAGGTATATTTCATTACCTTTAGATAAATGAACAAGTCGTGATGTTTCTTTTATTATATGGGCAAACAAAAGTCACAACAATGCGTTAGACTTTTCAAATTCAACTAAGTATAACTCTTATCGTCTTAGAGTGAAAACCTCGGGAATGTGTTTTCTCATACTCATATATTTCGGTCAAATTTAAAGAATATAACAGTTCTGGATATAAAAACGGATTTAATTTACATATAAATTAACAAAAAAACATAAAAACGCCGTACAAAAATTTTGGAGCACGCAGTTTTATCTTCTTCCTACTTAAAAATTACTACTTTTGACTTTTACACTTATGAGGTTTTCACTCTAATGCGTTTTAGTAATTTAGGTCCTTTTCAGGAAACAGAAACACGATGAAATAGCTGTCTCTACTACTTTAAAGAGCTTTTTGACGTAGGTACCTCTATCTGACCGAGAGTCTCACGTCCATCGAACTGCAAAATATGGGTGCTATATCGGAAAATTGGGTTCACTGAAGCCTGTATGTCCTATCCAAATCAAATCAAATATTTTTTTTTTATTTCTGGAACATAGGTAACAATAATTATGTAGGTAGGTGTTAGAAATAGGTAAGCAGTCGGTAACGCCCGTATTCATAACCATTACTATGAGGTCTCACAGTGCGCGTGGACGCACAGGGTCACACACGAACCAATCACAGAGCTCTATTCAATGCTGTGCGTTCAATTTGCTGCTTCACTTAAGCAAGCATCGTTTGTGAATAGGGTAATTCCAGGATACATGCCCCACTGGGATAGGTGCCGCGATTTTAAGTACACTATGTTACAAGCAACTTAGCCTAAAGTTATAGTACGTATAATAGAAAGGGACCTCCCCGTACCACTTTTCGCCTCGCAAACCATCAAAGAGTGCATTCGTTTAGCCAGTGAGAGCAAAAATCTTCCGCGGCCAAACCTTAGCGAGCGTCGAAATAAAATTGGTACGTATCTTTTAATGGATAATTTTTTTGTCAGCTGTAAAATGAAGCAGATTTTTATATAATTTGATAGACTATCTTATAAATTAGACGGGATAGCTATGTTGAATTAGATTTTTAGTGTTATTATATTTTTTATTAAAAAAGGCACCTATCCTATGCTAAAAGGATAGTTGCCTATTTTTTTTTGGGTATAGATGCCCTTAGGGCCATGTCCCATGCACCTAGGGGCATCTATCCTAACCTGCTCTTTTTGTCACAAGTAGCAAGTAAGAAGAAAAAAAGAATGTAGTACGGCTAACCTAAGAAAAGTAATAAATAGGGTGCCCTTCTGATCGAATTACCTTTTTACCCGACTTCGGGTGGATGTACTATGTATGTACTATTTTTAACCTTTAACCGACGACGTGCGGTCTCACAGACCGCTCCGGTTTTTGAAATTTCTGGATTGCAATGTTCTACTTACTCCCGTGTCCCGAGCGTCTCAGTACCTTCGAGTTTAGTTGCCCATACGCGATTACAGGTAGTGGTTACATCGATAAGGGCAGTTTTGATAAGATAATTCGAGTTAAAGTTCAACAGCGGTCTGTGGGACCGCACGTCGCAGACTACGTGACTTTTTTGTACCATACTAAAACATGCGTTTTTGTTTTAGACGACTCATTTTTTGTAAAATTGATGGATCCTGGGCCACCACAACCTAGCAAAAGACATTTCCTAATGATATATTGATATTAGGACTTATAATTATGTAAAAGATGGTAGTCTGTAAAAAAATACCGCGAAACGGGTGGTAAAGCAAACAGTGACATCTATTATTATAGGCTCTGACATGCCAAATCAGCCTGATGTCATTGCACCAGCTGCAAAAAGGACGTACATTTTAGTCCACCTAAATTGAAAACGAAATTATCTTACAGGTGTTACCTATGCATACCGAAAATGCTTGGCATGCGGTAAAAAATAATGTCCTGATTGTGCCTAATGTTTACTCTACGTCAAAATTTTTTTGTGCATGTAATGTACGTGTCATTTATTTTTATTTTATTAATTATATTCACTATATTTAGGAACGAGTATAGTTTTTCTTGCTTTGATTAAAATTTACAAGTTATGTAGGTATTATTGAGCGCTAGTGTAATTTCAATGAAATTAAGGGTCAAAAAAGTTTTAGCCATATTTAAATAAATAATATACATTGATTCCTCACAAATTATACGTATGTTTATTTGTAATACTATAATGTTCTCAAAAAATATAAAACCAATATACTTTTATACAAAAAATGATTACTTTTTGAGTAAACAGTATAGCGGTCCCACAGACCGCACGTCGCAGACGGCGTGACAAAAAAATCACGTCGTCGGTTAAAGGTTAATAAAAAATATTAAATTTCATTTTTAATTCATTTAATAACAAACAATGTTAAATAATAATACTTGGCTTGTTTGATTTCAAAATGCATTTGATCCTTAGAATTCAAAAACTGTATTAACGAGTCATCTATCCCTGCATCAGGCATCTATCCTTTGAAGCAATCATACAGTCAGTCTTCTATCCCCCACATTAGGCGTCTATCCCACTTTTTAGAGGTCAATTAAAATAGTATTTACTCAGAATCGGTATAACTTAAACTAAAATAATTATAGTAATATCATAGACGAAAGACCAAAGTTTACAGATACTAAGGTCAAATTGTTGATAAAAACTTACTGACTGAGTTACAGAGCTGTTTCAAAAAGTGGGGCATCTATCCTGGACTTACCCTACGGGTGTAAGTATCACCATGTTAACAGAAAACACACAAAACATTTTCAATTTGTTAAACTAACTTAGAAATCGAGTTCAGAACCTCCGATCTAGATAATCTAGAGAAATCAGTATAATACGGCTTACCTAAGTCAACACAAAAGAGATTTTCCAAAAGCCAATGAAAATAAAATTGACGAATGTAAAAATCCCAAAGCACAAAAAAATGCCAACCAAAGTTCATATGTCCCGCATCTGCCGAACTGTCAGTAAAACTAAAAAAATATGCCAACATATCCGCGGCTTGATAACGGCAGCCAGTGGAGTGTAAATGACAAACTGATTCATTTCTCTATGTCCGATTTTGTAGACCTATAACATTCTTTTTGGTACCTTTATACAGGGGTAGGTTGAATCATTCAAATCCATAATGGTTGATAAAATCCTAGATTAAAGCAAAAAACGATGATGATATTAGAAAACCTCTATCTCTAGTTAATACAAAGTAAAACTTGAACGGTGTCATTTAGGCAGTTTTTAAATTAGATCAATGGGATTGATCATTAAGTTATTTTTACCAGGACCTCGATACTCTAAAAAAGTACACTCATAGTAACGAGTGTTAACGAATTTCAAGTTTTCACGAACGAATAGCCGAGTATGTCAACGTTTTTAAAGTAAAATGCTGCACTTTCGATGCTGTGCAGAATAACTCGAAAACAACTGATGCAATAGACACAATCTTGTTAGCATTTGCTAACAACCTACTGTAAGGCCCGGTTTCCACCAAGACAGAGCAGAGCGGAGTGGTGCGGAGGACGAATTTTTCTTTAGATTTTGACAGCGTTTGCAGCGTGGCGGGAAGTGGAGTTGAGCGAAGTTAGAGCAATGGAAAATATGGAATCTGATTGTTTTTTTTAGTGAGTGTTATTGAGCAAAATACTTCTCTGCTCAGCTCTGCCTTGGTGGAACCCAGGCCTAACAGGGATTGACCTAGGCTGTCCGTAACATCAACATTATATCACGCAGACTGATGTAGGTTTACACAACGTCAACCTTATTGTTTACGAGTTCATTACATCATATTATTGGCGACTTAAGGAGCTTACCTTTGTGAATTCTAAATAGAAATAAACGTAATAATGCCCTGGATTTCATTGTTCCTGGTAAGGTCTGCTAGGATCCGTTACTCAAATTCAAGCTTAAATTAAATCTTGTGATAGTTAGAATTTCTGTAAGAATGAACATTGATTGATATTTGAGTCGTAATTCATGTAAACTAATTCATGTAACATGTAAAAGAAATTTGATTTGATTTGATTTGATTTGAAACAAACGAGTGTAGTATATTTGAAACGATTTTATTATAGTTTATCTCTATGTCATATAAACGAGAAAAATGATAAAAGTTTCTCTTGTCGTATTTTAAGTATACCTACTTGATTAAAGGGAAACACCAAAAAACATGCTACATTTCGTGGATACAGGTTTCCAGGCCTTTGAAATTATAAAACATACCAGTATCTTTCCTAGAATCAATATCAGACTAGTCTAGTCCTCTCTATGAGTATGATAATGTTTCCCCCAAGTACAATATACGTACTAACGAATAAGAAATGAATATTCATGTAATATTATTGTAATGTTTGAAAATTTGGGATGTAGACGTGTATCGTCTGTTCCGTAACACCGATGTTTTATACGTACATTATTATCTAGGTTACTATATTACTAATATTATAAATGCGAAAGTTTGGATGTCTGGATGTTTGTTACTCTTTCACGCAAAAACTGCTGAACTGATTTTGATGAAACCTTACAGTGTTATTGCTTATAAACCAGATTAACATATTGGCTATACTTTATCACGATCTGTGACAAACTAAATTTCACGCGGGTGAAGCCGCGGACGGAAAGCTAGTATTATTATAACCTTACACACACGCTACGCGTGGAATTCAACGCGAAGCTAAATGCTGAGCTAAGCGCGGTGCTTTTAGTTGATAATGAAATTGGCTTCAACCACAGAATAAGTAATAGTACAGGTACAGAAGGATTACTCCGCACGACGATTTAAATAAATGCGAGTCTTGCTGCGACGCGATACTGTGGAATTCAGCTCGCACAGCACTACGTACCTACAATTTTATTCACCTACAAGTTTTGTCTCTTTCTATCGCGTGCCTCTGAACTCTTCTTACGCTGTTAGGGTTGCTGTCTAGTGAAAAAATAACTAATCTACTTATTTGTAATGAGGTACGTATGTAGGTAAGTAAAAATAACATTTCAAATAAATACCTAATTAGGATTAAAAAAACTTGTTCTATTACAATGTCTTCATTCAAACCTACCTATTTTAACATAAGACAGATAAATTAAACATACTATTACAGAAAAATAAAGAATCCTATACTATCCTAAGAATTTTATTATTGATTACCTACATGGCCAACATACCTTTCAGCATCTTTGGGAAGCGAAAAAAAAAGATAAATCCGGTAATTTCTCTTCGAATTTAAACACCCAAACGCCGCACAATATTTCTTTCTCTTTATGTCCATTTTTAAATAATACTTCGATCATAGAATTATAATCATACTAAAACGCAAGCCAGCGTCCTGACGGGCGAGCGCGTGACACTCGACTGATATAATACCCGCCGGCGGGGCGCTTCGCTGTAGGTAATTATCGGATGTACCGCGCGGAGTGAGCCAGGCCTGCTTCAACGCGCATTGTGTTTTGATACGAAAATGTCGAGAGATACCAAATGTGCAATTTCAAATCATACCACAGTGCAATTTCAAAGTCATTCTGACAGACACTCTCACAATCATGTCATGAGTCTTCAATCTACTGCTGTACAGAGGTCTCCCCTAATGCTAGTTTCATTATGATCCAGTGAGACTCAACTCTTGTGAGAGGAAAACACTGGCACACTGTACTCTGCACACTCCCATGCTACGAGTATCACACCTGTGATTGGATTACTTTTGCTCTCAGACCTTCACTGGAGTCCTCTCAAGGCTAGCTTTATGCCTATATTTATAGCTCTATACCTTGGAAATCGCTGTTTCCTTAATCGCTATTTATTATTTATTATCTTCACAATATCTTTTGTACTACATTCAGGTATGTTTGATTGAACACACTAACTCAACTATTAACTATTCGCAAAAAATGCATGCTTAAGTGGAGCAGCAACGAACGCACAGCCTTGAATAGAGCTCTGTGATTTGTTCGTGTGTCACCCTGTGCGTCCACGCGCACTGTGAGACCTCATAGTAATTTTTGTGAATACGGGCGTAATACTTTCAAACATCCATTGAGGACTGCAGTATCAATCAGCTAGCTAACTAGTTCTCTCTCGTGTTACCTAAGCTTGGTCGCATCATTAGACATTTGATCTCAGATTGAGCCATTAGTATAATTACATTAATTGTAACCGTTTGACTCCATATTGAAAGCCAACAGACCAGCTAAGACCACACAAGATGAAACTTGATATTGGTTAGATTATTTTTCATTTATCTATATACAGTCGTGGTCAACTAATTAGGGACGTTATATGACTAAAACACAAGACCGTCTCTCCAGTCCCAAAAAAATATCTTCACGAGGCTTTGTAGCTTGTGCCTATTAATAACAAGTAATTTGGCTAGTATTCTAAATATTTAAAGGCCAGAAAAGAAACTAGCTAGTTGCGATCAATATTTTTAAAATAAATAAATTATTGCCACCTACACATTTATTGACCTAGGGATGGACAACTAATTAGGGACACGTAACACTTTCACTGTAAATGTAAATAAATTGGAAATTATTTAAGTGTTTATTACATAAAAAGTTTTCATTAATAAATATAGAATACAAAAAAAAATCATCAAACGTATTTTTATAACCAATATGGTTGGTTTTGTTGGTTATAACCATTTGACATCGGCGCGGCATGGATGCAATCAAATCATTACAGGTTTCTAAAGAAATATTATTCCAAATACCATTAAATGCCACGAAATGCTGATTTTTAGTGCCAGTACGTTGAGCTGCAACTTTTTCCTTCGTTTCATACCATAAGCTCTATAGGGCTTAAGTCTGAGTTGTTTTCGGGCCAATCTAGTACCGTCACTGACTGTTGCGCTAGATAAAAGAAAGTCGTGTTAGTTACTTCGCTTATAACTCAAGAACGGCTGAACCGATTTAGCTGAAAATTGTCAGGGAGGTAGTTTAGAGCCAGGAGAAGGACATAGGATACTTTTTATCCCGTTCGAAATTAAAAAAAAGTCTGCTTATTTATTGCCATTTTGGCTTTTATGTAAAAATAGTAAATGTAAGTTAGGATACGTATTAGATTAGGTCGGTAGAAACTTTATGGTACCTATAGATCGTTTCATCCACGAAGACGCGCCCCACCATTCTTCCGCTAATATTTGAGTGTTATATATTACACGCTAAATAATCCATGAGCGCACATACACGTACCTACAATAATGACGCTCGGATTGCTCGGTTCAGACTTCCCGCACCCCGCGCTTCCCTCGACCAAAAATTGGTGGGGCACGTCTTCGTTGATGAAACTATTATAGGTACTATTGTAAATTGTTATCATAATAACCTAATCTAATAACTTTTTTGATTATTCCGAAACTTTCCAAAAAACTGACTTTCATAAAGCCAGTTCCCGTAAAACTAACGTATACTTAGTCCTTAAAACTTGGTTATTTAGTGTCCAGTGCAGGAGTATGTACTTATTATTTAAATAACATAATGTTCTTACCTATAACATCCACGAACTTGGTAGCGATCTGGGTAGCGAAAGAGGAGTCAGCCGTGACCTCACAGCTGAAGTTTCCAGCGAGGGACAGGTCCATCTTCTTCAGCACGACTTGCGAGCCGTTGGAGTTGTTCATCTGGAATTATTACGGCGAAATTATCATTTTAGGTTCTTTATAATAAGGTCTAAGATTGTAGCTCTTGATAAGGTTAAATAAAAGTCAAAATCAAAAATAAAACTTCATCTAAAAATCGTCATTCTCGTGGGACAATAAACTTTCGGTCGCTCGATAAGTCTTATAAACATTTTAAAAGTTTTTGTTTTTCTCGCCTAGAGCCACCAAGATTGGTGGCTTTGCTATGATCATTATGTCAAAGTTTTACTTGTACCTACGAGTAAATCAATAGTTTAGTTAATACTACACTAGCCCGCAAAACTAAGTACCTACCTATCACACTTTTGAAACAGCAATAACTTTTTAATTTAAGTATCTGCTCGTTTGCCTCCTGCCTGTTAAAAGTCATAAATGTTATTTATTTTCTACAAATAAAAGCACGTTTTCATGTCCCAGTATTACTAAACTTTAAAGCCTATCACTGCTTCGGGACAACAAATGGGCCAGTGCTGAGAAGAACCAGCGCAAGAAACTCAATCAACTTTGTCGTGATTGACCGATGTAGTTACTTCGCCCTGTAATTTTATGGCTGGGGTTTGCGGTATCTTCCTAAGGCTGGGTTGCACCACCTTACTTTAACTTTGACAAACGTCAAATATATGTCAAACTCCATACGAAAAACGCCGGTTATCGTTGTAGTTACGGTCATAGTTAGGTGGTGCAATTTAGCCTAAGTGCCTCATATCTATTTACGAATAATTAAGTCTAGAATTTCCAACAAGGGTTACAGATCTTGCGGCCAAGATATCTAATAAACAGCCATCTTAAAGTTATTCTAGCTAGGTACTAAGTTAGAAATAGAAGATTAATTATTTGGTTTGGGTTGAGCAACGGACAATTTCTAACAAGCAACGTATTTTCTTTTATATTTTTAAAGTAAAATAAACTAAACATGTTTTAAATAAAGGTTATGTCGAGCTCGAACAGAATCATATTAATATTGTTTCAACTTTCACATTTTCCACTGAATCCACTGCCAATTAATTATCAATTTAAATAACAATAAATACCTTTATCGCAACTTGTCTCAACAGAACATAAAACGTTAATTAACAATTATATTTAAGTATAAATACGAAAAGTGTATTAATTTATATCTCTGAAGATACTCTTATAACGTTCATTTTCTGTTTTCATTATTTCAGTTCAGTATTTTATGTTTAAAATGCAAACGTTAGCCTAAAATAAGCTAGCTAGAAACCACTTAGAAAACTTTCTTCAGTTATGCGTTCTAAATTGAGTGGTTAAGGTAGAAAATTACTTAAAATTCAATTTCAGAATACACACGGGATTGAAAAAGCAATTTAACCTAGCCAACACACGAGTAAGGTTAAAGCTTAGGTATAATATGAGTCTAGCTTCATATTTGTTTTGAAGATATTGCAAAAGGGGTAAAGCTCCTAGAAAATATGCCTACAATTTGTCTAGTGTAAAAAACATCTAGGCATACTATGTATGCAAAAGTATATTAGAGTGGAGGCTTTGAAATAGGCAGGTGAATCAGATTATCACAGGCACACAGACAAAATCAGGATTTTTTTTTTCAAAACCTCGGGGATGGATTAGCAGACAAATGCTTTATAAAATATTACATAATTATTTTATACAAAAGCTAATATAAGGCAACTTCAGCTTTTGAATTGAATTCAAACAAAACTTTGCTTTGAAGTAAAGTAATATTGCATAATTATTCATTCAAGCAATGGCATAGATAATATTAAGTTGAACTATCTTGTAACTTAAATAGAAGCCCCGATCCCTTTGGATTACCGATTGAAATGTGATAGGAATTTGCATTAGCCACTTTATATTAATCTTTGCGCATTGGAACGTCACAGATTCTTAAGCTTAAACCACACCAACGCGTGCAGATCGCCATCGCCGGCGTGATCATAGGCCAATGACAGGTCGCGCGGACTCTCATGGGTCGCGCGACCTGTCATTGGCGAACTGCACGCGTGGGTGTAGTTCAAGCTTTAAGGATTTGCCACACAGGATGCGTTTTGCGGTCAGATCCAAGTGAACTCAGCCCGCGTCATGTATAAACAATGAACATCATTGTCGGTCAGGACAATCGGTCAGCGGTCTGGCCAAAACAATCTTTTAGCGGACAGATCGCATCATTATGAATTATAGAGAGCGACAAAATAAATAAAATAAACTTAACTTAAAAATAAACTTAATTTGATTCGTTTGATTACAAAATTGAATCCGACTACAATTGAGTTTGTATATCAATTAGTCTTTGAATATTTGATTATACTCGTGTGTCTAAAGGCCTTTCAATGTCTAAAAATATATTTAATGTAATTTTCGTACATATATAAATTTTGAGAGTTTACAATGAGTTTACATTTGCTTAAATAATTATACGTTTTTTACATGACGAAGATAAACGTCACTATTTTTATAGTCTTTATAAAGTGTTAAATGTACCATTTATGCCGGCTCTAACGTTTAAGTACCAACGACTAAAAGTAATTTGAAACTTTTTGATTTTATTTGAAATATTTCATACCCAAATAATGTTGATGAGCACAGTTTTGCTACGCAAAATTTTTGGATATCTTTAATTTTAATTAATATTTACTGTATCTTTAAACAATGTGCGACCCATTGACCTTGCCGCTGACCGCAGATCGCATCCAGTGTGCCAAATCCTCATATCACCTCATTGAAGTCTATGCTATTGCGTAATAAATAAAATTAATATCTTAATTCATGAGCCACCTGACTTGGAAAACTAAGCCCGACTTTTGAGGGGAATCCAATGTCATTGATAAATATTATAATTTGGTAAACACGAAGTAGAATGCGTAGGAGATGCTACTCACGTAGCGTCTGGGGAATCTAGGTGAGATCTAAGATCTCTGGAATCTTTTGGGGTTGATTTATATTTAGCATTGGCTTATGAAAGTTAGTTTAGGCGGCGACAATCATCTCTTTATCCCTTTAGGTCTTCCCTAGCTTATTAGTGACCATTAGGGATGTTATGGATATGTAGTTTCGATTATGGATACGGTTACGGATATTGGAATAATTTTATACCGGTTTCGGTATACGGATATTTTTTATTTCGGATATCCGAAAGTTTCGGTTACGGTTACGGATATCTGTGCTAAGTATAGAATGCAAATTCTAATAGTTGTCCAACACAGTTCATGCCTTACGAATAGAATGGGTACAGAAGAAATTTCTTTGGCATCTGTCACCTTCTTTTGGTCTCACAAAAAAGCTTTTATCATGGGAAAAAACTCATGTACTTCAAAACGCAATCATTAAATCAGCGTACTTGCTTGACTATGCTTACATCCGAAACTATCCGAAACCTTTGAAACGGTTATGGTTACGGATATGTTTTTATTTCGGATATCCGAAAGTTTCGGTTACGGTTACGGATATCCATAACATCCCTGGTGACAATGGTCTCTTTAGGTACAGTTTAGTTTATTTCAACTTTGCTACTGTTACAGTGGTAAGAAACGTGACTTGAATTGTTGTTGGCTGTTACAATAAAAAAGTTCCTAGTCCTAATTAGGGCACAGTCGTGATGGTACGTCTGGAATATCTAAGGTGAAATAAACTGTTAATTTAATGTATTCTGGCCTACTTATTGTCCTAAAGCGGTGGTTGGTTTAAAAGTCATATCGGGGCGTGTATTAGCACTTTATAAAAGCCCATTTTTATGCAGAACAAGGCGCCTGCCTTGTCCGAAATCACCTGATGTGCAGGCTAGGATGGTACATACCTTCCCTTTGAATGCTTGTTCACTCTCACCTGCACTCAGACTTTTCTAACGCCACACAAATCATCGAATTCAAATCAAATCAAATCGTTTATTTTCTTAGAATTGGCGGATATCTCAGTAGGTACAAAATTGTGTAATGATCAAATTTTCAGAATACTGAAGGTTTTCTTTTGTAACGTAAATTCTAATGAACAAAAGCAAGGAATCAAACTAGCTATTGAATTAGGGATCTCGACACTGTACCCGTACATCAAAGAAATCGGCAAATACCTGGTAAGTTTAGAAAACGGGAAACCATTTCAGGTTCTATTCCAGTCTTTATCGAGTCAATTTGGAAAATTGTCCGAGACGCAGAAGGAAATTTCTAAAATTTTCCAGCGAGATAAGAAAACGTGAGTTAGTTAGATTGAGAACGTCTGAGGAATGTCTGTTCTATGTGTTTAAGAACTTGCCATTTAGATTTTAGGTAATAAGATGTCTTTAACTTAGTTCTGTCTGTAATGTATGACTTACAATAAAACAATGTTTGTGAAGTCGATGCGTATTCGCTTGCTTTTATCCAAATGACTCAGGAATTTCATTATTTCAAAAATCAACTCAAGTTTTAAAATTCAAATTAAATATTTGTAGAAAACTCTTAATTTGGTAAATGAATCTTAGTTACTCTGCCTAGTTCTTAAGGCACATTTTTCGCTAGTAAAATATATTTTAAATATAAAAAGTTAATAAACACTTTTCAGTCTCATACTTTTCATTTAAGAAACTACAACTTGCGAAACCTTAATTAAAGAATATTAAGATTAGCAAAGTTGTTTTTCACTTTTCAAAATTAATAGGCAACATTTTTTGTCAGGTTTTCAGTTTTTGTTAGCTGCAAAACAACACGGCCTTTTTAATAGCTTAGACAATGAAAAAATGGACCGAGATATTTTCACAACAAGAGAAAGCTTTATAGTATTAAAATTATAGAAAAATAAAACTACCCTCAGTGAGGCATTATTCTTTGCCCACGGTTTTATTCTTTTGGTAAAGACAAAAAAAAAACAATTAAAATAATTAGAAAAAATAGATGAGAATCCCGTCCATCAGATTCTCATCTATTTTTCTAATATAATCTATTTTTCTTCTCTATACTATCGTGTTTAAGTTTATATCTTGTATCAGAGGACAACCGTTGTCTCATCAAAGCCTTATGTAATCCTTATGATGACGTACAGTTTTTGATCGGGCATTTAAAACTTGAACATATATGGAATTAGATCATGTTTCCGGGAGGAATGTTCTTGTAGAGTTTCGCTGTTCGAATTCACCTAATATTGACGTCCAAACGATGATCACTCAATAGTAGAAACAGTTGAAAATACTTAAAAGTGTCACTTGTCATATTTAGAGGCATCCATAGAAGGCTTTCGGTTTTATGCGAGTGTGTTCTGTATGGTTTTTCAACAAATTGCGATTGACATAAAACTGCTTGACCTGTGGCTGCTTGAAGTTTAAGTGAAGTTCGCCACTGAACATCACTTTTATGGGCAAAAGTATATTAAACTAGCTTTCCGCCCGCGGCTTCGCCCGCGTGGAATTTTGTCTGTCACAGAAAAACTTTATCGCGCGCGTCCCTGTTTCAAAAACCGGGATAAAAACTATCCTATGTTCTTTCCCGGGACTCAAACTATCTCTATGCCAAATTTCATCAAAATCGGTTGCGAGGTTTAAGCGGGAAAGCGTAACAGACAGACAGACAGACAGAGTTACTTTCGCATTTATAATATTATTAGTTGGGAAATAGAAACAGTTGAAAATACTTAAAAGTGTCACTTGTCATATTTAGAGGCATCCATAGAAGGCTTTCGGTTTTATGCGAGTGTGTTCTGTATGGTTTTTCAACAAATTGCGATTGACATAAAACTGCTTGACCTGTGGCTGCTTGAAGTTTAAGTGAAGTTCGCCACTGAACATCACTTTTATGGGCAAAAGTATATTAAATAAATAAAACTCACATCCACTGTGATGCCGGGCAGTCCAAAGACTTGTGTCGGCTTGTCGTCCATCGGCGTGTATCTATAGAACTCGTGATTGCCTCTGTACCACTTGACGGAGTACAGAGGGGCTCCCTGCATGTCACGGGAACAGATCAGAGCAGCTGTCCCTCCTCGCACCACTGTGGTGGGATGAACCAGGAGCTTGACGTCACGGAGGCTGGTCACACCTGGGAAAGAAAATTATGCTTTAGGTTTATTTGATTCTGAAAGAAATCTGGAGATCCGTAGAAGAATCAGAGTGACTGACATAGCGCGCAGAATTGCTAAAATCAAGTGACATTGGGCGGGGCACATAGCTCGTAGAGCTGATGGCCGCTGGGGCAGGAAAGTTCTTGAGTGGTGACCACGAGCCGGAAGACGTAGCGTGGGCACTTGGGCAGGCCTCCCACTAGGTGGACCGACGATCTGGTGAAGGTCGCGGGAGGTGCCTGGATGCGAGCGTCGCAGGAGCGGTCTTTGTGAAAAACCTTGGGGGAGGCCTTTGTCCAGCAGTGGACGTCTTTCGGCTGAAACGAAGGTTTATTTAGACCATAATTCAATTGAGGGGTTCCTGGTGAAGCTAGAAAATCGGAATGTTGAGAATTTTGAAATAAGATGTTATTAATGTAGTTTGTAGTGATACACCTCCGGGTTTCAATGTATCGTATCGTACCTAAATAAATTCAGATTGGCCATATTGATCTATGATGCATAAACGTAACCTATGGCGCAATCATTAGTTTTTTTATAAGTTTTTTTTAATGCACAATAGAATTAACATAAAAACCAGCCAGTTAATTTGGATGATAGGTACCATACTTTGAAGGACACTGAAATATTATCAAATTCAGTGGCTATTCAAAACTATTACGGGCTTTCAGCCCACAGAAAATGATAGTAAATAAAATATCGTCTAGTCTATTTTTAAAGCAAGTACTCGTATATCAATAGATCAAAATATTATGATCTTCATTAATCCCCAAAGCGGCACGTGACGTATTAAATAATCTAAGTTATAATTCGTCAGGCCCTTTATAATAACTGCTTTATTATACCTCTTGGTATCAGTGACCGAAGATTTTCCATTATTAATAACTGTTTATTAATTACTAGCGGCCGCCCTCGACTTCGTACGTGTGGATCCCGTTTTACCCCCTTCGTCTATCTTACGCGGTTTAGATTTTTCATACAAATGTTTTTTCCCGCTAACTCCCGTTCCCGTAGGAATTTTGCAATATCCTGTTGTAACTAAGCTTTAAGTTTACTAAGGTACCTGCATGCCAAATTTCAAGCGTCTAACTTAAGCGGTTTAGATTTTTCATACAAAAGGATTTTCCCCGCTAATTCCCGTTCCCGTGGGAATTCTTAAGTATACTATAACCTGCCCAGGAGTATGAAGAATAATTGTACCAAGTTTCGTTAAAATCCGTCGAGTAGTTTTTGTTTCTATAAGGAACATACAGGCAGACAGACAGACAGACAGACAGACAAACATTTTACTGATTGCATTTTTGGCTTCAGTATCGATCACTAATCACCCCCTGATAGTTATTTTGAAAATATATTTCATGTACAGAATTGACCTCTCTACAGATTTATTATAAGTATAGATTTATTCAATCTTTTGCATATAAAAGTTATGTACAGTGGCGGGATGCCGGGTGGCAATAGCCTATACTAAAGTATTATTGACCCTAAGGGAGGAGGGATCTAAGTCCCTTCGGCCGTGTATGATACCAGAGTTTGGTAACCAGTATCATAGGAAGAAATAATGATCGTCGTAGGATACTAAGGGATCTAAGTGAAGTGAAAAATATAGGCTATAACGCTATATTAATTCTTCTATGGTGGAATGTATTTTCTCTCCGAATATTAAACCTAAATAACATGAAGTATTAACACACTTACGCTGGGTTGCACCATCTTACTTTAACTTAAACAAACGTCATAATCTGTTAAAATCCATACAAAATAACACCGGATTTCGTTATAGTCACGGTTATATTATTATGTAATTAGGTAGTGCAACTCAGCCTTAATACTGTACATCTAACTAACTACTTAGGTAATCAAATAACTCTGAATCCCTAGTCCATCGAAGAGAAAAGTTTTAGAACTTTACACCACAAATTCCTAAATGAAATCTCTCTCTGTTGAAATGGAATCCATGCTAGCCTATAACTGCAAAACAATGTTGTAGTTTTTTAATTTCTTTTTCATTCAATACATTTATTGCTCCATTTGCCTATTGCAGATGGTACTCTAACACAGACGTATCAAGGGAAACGGGTTTTAAATTAATCTCAGGCATAGACTTAACTACCATCCATACCTCAATTTTTTTTCTATTTTTTTTTTATTTTTTTTTTAATTAATTTAACCAAAAATCTCACGTAAACAATGACAACGTTTTATCGGTCACATTTTCAAAATAGTTTTTATCCATAATGAGGAAGCTCTTGGCCTGCATGTCACTAGATGGAAAGACATAATCAGATTAAAATTAGAAGCGAAAAATCGACAATATTATAGTAAATTTGTCGAGTACAATCTTCGGTGAATTAGCTCATATCATACCTGTTTCACTTGCTCGCAATCAAAATGAGTAACGGGACTATTCCCACCTCTCGGTCCCACCGCTGCAACTCCTGTGTAGCCAGGATCTACAGCTTGACCGCCAATAAAAACCCAACCAGTAACCAGTGAAGGTCAAGTTTGTCCCGGGGGAAAGTTAAACTGTCATTGGATCCGCACCGAAATTATTCAGAATCAAAATGAGTAGTGGTGAACAAATTATTTATCCCCCTATCATCACTACATGTACAAAACGAAGTCGCTGTCTGTCTGTCCCTATGTATGCTTAGATCTTTAAACTACGCAACGGATTTTGATGCGTTTTTTTAATAGACAGAGTGATTCAAGAGGAAGGTTTTTAAGTATATTGTACCTCTGCAAAGCCGGGCTGGTCACTAGTCTAATAATAAACGTATATCTAATAATAATCGTTTTTGTATTGTTTATTATTATTAAGACAAATTAATGTTTCTCTGTAAGTGATTGCATTGTAATCTTTTTGAGAAATAAATATCTTTAACCAATATAGGTATCCTATCACCAAGCTTTACTCAAGCGTGACGCAAGTGTACACCAACTTTTAATATCGCACTCAGAAGCTTTGAGATTTACGATCTTTGTATCCAACTACGCATTTAAATGGATTCCTCAATACTCCTACAAGAAAAAGTCTAGCCAAATGATCCCGCTCATTTTGAATAAATCAAAGCTGGCATAGCTCCAGATTCTGGAACATATTTTTCCGTATCTGAAAGAAAAACCTTAAGTCGCAGAATCTTTTGATAAGCATTTCGTTATAGTTAATTATTTTTCGTTTTGTTATTATTTTTAGCTGTTCAGTTTCCGTACTTTAGAATTTTGTTTGAGAGTGTCTTTATTTATTAATTAAGTACTTAACCCTCGCTGTACGAGGTGGGGTGTGACACACCCCAGGCCTTTAAAAATCGCCATAATTTTAAAAATTTGTAAGTGCTGAATTTGAAATTCTCAGTAGCTGGAATTATGGCGCTGCTGCTTCGATCAGCGCTGCAAAATCAGTCCAGCGGTGACTACCAACTGAGTAACATGCCTTTAAAGTGCGTGTGGGTATCACACACCACACCTGGTACGGGACGTTGTTAAAAAAGTTAAAAAATAATTTAATAGTTTTGGTATAATTTATATATTTTTAACTTTGTTAATTGAATAAAATTCAATACAAATAATATTTTTCGTAATTTTCACGGAACCTGAAATTTTCAAGCACTTTTAGTCAAATGAGATGACTTTTAGTGCGAACCTGGAAGTTTAGTACTGAGATCCGAAGATGTATGTGAATATACACTTATGGGCTACAATTTATACTTGGTGATACAATTTATGGGCTACTGAAATGGAACAGCATATTTTATAAATAAATAAAATTGTTACGCTCCCATTTTATGCATTGAGCATACTCATTTTCTTTCATCAGAATTGTTATAAATTGAAAACCGATAATCAAAATAAATTTATACCCTTCCAGTTTTTAATTTACTTTTAAATTATAAGTAAATATCTTGTACTTTGTTAAATAAAACGGTTGTCATAATTAAAGGCACTAATTAAAAATTATACATAAGAAACTGATTCCTCAATTACAAGAACAACGGAAATTGTGTCTTTTTGTTATTTTATAATAAAAATGTTATAATACACATTTTCAGCTCAGAGCTTTTCTTACACCTAATTAGCATACGTAAATAATCAATATTAAATATTAAATTCCACCTAAAAAAATGTTAAATGAAAATTTTATCACTTTGTATATTGGGGTATGTCATACCCCACCTGGTACGGGACGTAACTTTTAGTCACCTCGTACACGGAGGGTTAAAATGATACTAATGGACATTGGGAACTTTAATATGAGAAAATGCCCCACGGGCGGACAAAGATGAAACGTATTTTATTTCAAAGCTTTATACTTGTAGGTATATTCACTTAAAGCGCTATGTTGTGATATATGGGAATTCTGAGATATGACGAGTCTAAGTTGAAAATATATTTGTCTAAAATGATTTGATATTTTTATATGTTATGTTGTTTGGCATTGCAGAGTAACCAATAAAAGTAAATAAAATAATATAAACAAATAAAAAATATAAATAAAATAATATAAATAAATAAAATATTATAAATACTTAAATTAATATTTGACAACATCTAATATATTACTCTAACCCAAAATAAGTAGCTAAGGCATTTGTGTTATGGAAATCGGGAATGACGAACCACAACACACCCAAACCAGAGACAATGTGAAAAGATCGTTTTCTATATTGTCCCGGCCGGGAATCGAACCCGGGACCTCAGGATTGGCCCGGCACACCTTGAAAACCGGTGTGTGCGCCTCTCCGCCACCGAGGTCGTCAAAAATCTTACCTAAATGTAAAATAAAATAAAATATTAAAACTTCATTTTCTCAATATTCCCATATAAGAGAGAAAAAAAATGCACGGAAATTCATTGGATATTAGTATGTATCATCTGTGATAGGTTTCGTTTGTGTCCGCTACTTTTCGAAAAGTGGGGCAAAAAGTTCCCAATGTCATTTAAACGACTTAGTATTAATAGTTATTAAAATTAGCATTCGTATAAAATTAAATGTCGTTTCACGATACCATTTTTACCCGACTGCGCGACGAAAAGAAGTGCTAATGTGTTTATGTTTTGAATTTACAAAGGTACTTTATTTAGGTACTTGTAAACATAATTGGCTGTACCTAATTGGCGAAATCGGAAACAATTAAAAGGAGATTATTAATAACTAGCTTATGCCCGCGGACGTGCCCCCGTGGGTTTCAATCTGTCATGAATGTTCAGATTCAGAATGAATAGGCACTTACAAGGCAAGATAGTACCATCCTATAGTACCATCCTAGACTACATCTCACTTAACATCAGGTGCGTTTGCGGTCAAAATATCTGCCTTGATCTGCATAAAAAAATGTGAAGTTTGTTAATTTTTTTAGCAAAAAAAAAAAACATATTTCTTCCTTATAAATAGAGACAGGCTTAGTTACTCCATGTAGCATTTTGTTTTCCGCCTGTGAAGCCTAATATTGTGACATCACAAACCCTTTAATTTTGTTTATTTGTAGAGATTATAATTATAAATATCTCCAGATACTTTACGCCAATTAAGTCCCTTAAACAAGTCAAGGCTGTATAGACCAAGAGCTAGTGAACGCCAGACCTACGTTATTTTATAAAAGCTGAAAGTTTGTCAGCGCATGCTCCCCACATAGCTAAGAACGTTGGTGCATCATGAAGTTTGGGTCATTGTGGCTTTGGCAGCTATCCTAAAATGGCGCTTGCAACAGTGCCGAAATATTGGAAAACATAAAATTAAGTAATCCCGTCAGTAATAATAATTACCCTAAAATTATTGTGTAGCAAGGAGTTAGACCTTTTAAAACTCTCTGGCTGATGAGGATACAACTTCTAATCATTTACCAAATATTATTTATAAATCAGCTTTTATGGTATAACGCCAGATTTTAGGGTAGCTCCCAAAGCCACGATGACCCAAACTTCGTGATGCACCAACATTCTTAGCTATGTTGGGAGCATGCGCTGACAATTTTTCAGCTTTTATAAAATAAACGTAGGTTTGGCGTACACTAGCTCTTAGTCTAGTAGAGCTTGCTTTCCCGACTCATAAATCAAGTACTTATTATAAGGCGTTCCTCGTCGTTATTCATACTTCTTCAATTAGACACGGGCGTACTAGAACCATCTTAATTGGACAGGCTTGAGAACTGATTAGGAAAGATGTATTTTTAATGATTTAAATTATGGAAAGTTGTTTGATCCTCTTTGGACGATGGGAAAGATTGACCAAGTCATACTTTTAGCGACTAATGACTTTTTCAATTGGCTGAGCTCGAATAATTATTCAAATTAGGCATTTATAGATGCGACAGATTTTAAATATAGCTTAGAATGCATCGAATTTAGATCTTTTTTACTACGAATATGAGACATAGTTTGAAATAATTCCCAATAAACTTTTCATGTTAGTTATCAGATCTTATGTAGAGCTAAGCTTCTAAGTCTACAAGCCCTACATAAACGCTTTAGGTAGGTACAGTCAACGTCAAATAGTACGTGACACCCAAAGTAGCCAAAAAGTTCGCAACACGTCTTTGTTGCGATTGGAATAAGGTTGTGTTTTGGCTACTTTGGGTGTCACAAACTATTTGACGCTGACTGTACCTTAGTCAAAATAATAAGTGGCATATATTATGTGGTTAGATGTTAATTTATTTAATTGTCTATTTAGGCTTTACACTAACCTTATTTTAACCATGACTATAACTATAATCGGTATTTTTGTATGGAGTTTGACAAACATTTGACGGTTGTTAAAATTAAAGTAAGACGGTGCAACCTAGCCAGTTTACCCAATTAGTAAGCCTTTAGTTGTTTTTCTGGATAGCAGAAAATTTTTCATATCTAGGAAATAAAGTTAAGCTATTAGTCCAGTCATTTCGTCCGAAAATAAGGCAAATAAAAGAAAATGAATTTGCGCTTCTAATTTTTTAATATGTTGTAGGGGATACCTAGAAAAGCTTAACTTGAGATTGTCGACCAAGCTTTCCTAGGAGCTTTCGCCGCCATCTTGGAAAACGCTTAAAATTTGTTTTTCGGCAATAACTCGGCTATCCGATGAGATTCGAAAATTTTTGTAGGACACTTTTTGTAGCTTTCTTTGTGCTCTACAATTACGCCCGAACCATTTTTAGCGTATCATGCATCGTTATCGAGATATCGATCGATAAAGTCAAAAATTTTGGACACAATTTTTGTTTTTTTCTTTTTTTTTCTTTGGGTCTTAATAAATATGAAAAATTCCGAAATAATTAAATAATTAATTAAAAAGTAAAAAGTAAAATTTAATTACTTTTAATTACTTTTTAATTACTTTTTTTTAAGTAACGGCAAAGCATTTGTATTAGTTGGTTCTTGTTTTGATCCCTTGTGAGAAACTTCTCCTGGCTAACTTTTGGAGTAGTTGTCTCATCGAATGTGAACTCCGGCGATTGGTTTTTTCTCGAACGTCGTACTCTTTCCGAAGTTTTCGTTCCAGCGAGTGTCATATCAGTCGGATAACCGTCGAATATGATTGCAACCTTTCCTTCGAAGTTATGTTGTACGTATCTGACGTTAATTATTTAATTATTCCGAAATAATTTGTGTCCAAAATTTTTGACTTTATCGATCGATATCTCGATAACGATGCATGATACGCTAAAAATGGTTTGAGCGTTATTGTAGAGCACAAAGGAAGCTACAAAAAATGTCCTACAAAAATTTTCGAGTCTCATCGGATAGCCGAGTTATTGCCGAAAAACAAATTTTACCCCTTTTTTCAACATGGCGGCGAAAGCTCCTAGGAAAGCTTGGTCGACAATCTCAAGTTAAGCTTTTCTAGGTATCCCCTACAACATATTAAAAAATTAGAAGCGCAAATTCATTTTCTTTTTTGAATGTACGTAATGACTGGACTATATCCGAACCGAGCACTTACATAAACTTATGCAAATACATAACAATAAACATTTATTCGTCCCCACTAGCTAGTTGCCAAGTTTACCAATTGTATTGTGTAGTTAAAACAAACTACAGCCGAGATACCGTCTAAGTACATATTATAGTACCCCACAGTTTGTGGGTTTAATTTGAAATTTGCATTAACGTTGATTTTGTGAGAGCAACGTTGCAAAATATCAAAGGCATGTGGAATAGTGTCGTGAACGTTTGGCTGGTTAATTTTATCGATACAAGTTATTTTTGGTCAATAAATTAGAGATTAATCTATTACTATCAAATAACAAAAATTGGGACGTTGATCCCTTGTTTGCTACATTTATGTCAGTAAAGGAATGTTTGCAAATAAGTTTATTTGTTTAGTTTATTATAAAATTAGTGTATTTATATAAATAAGGGTTAGAGGGGCCATTTGTTTTGTATGAGGTATAATTGAATACTAGCTACATAATTAACACTTTGAGCCTTTGGGCTTTGAGCCAAACTAGGTAGGCTAGACTTTAGGTGTATCTAGCTAAATTCATAATGAAACCGCTTTAGCTTTTAGTAGTGGCGCTGCTGGGGATTGTTTTAAAAGGCCTATCCCGTGAGAATAATAATTGTATGTATTTGTAGGAACATTACATCTATCCCTTTTATTTACTTTTACGTAAATTAAAGTTTCGTAGCGTAGATATTGCAAAGCAATATTGAAATTATGTTACGATATTAATTTTTTATCGATGCTCAACATTGTATTTACTACATCACTAATCAAAAAAACAGAGTTCATTGCAGCATATTAAATTACCGGGACGAAAAATATGAAAAGGGTAATATGAAATCCGTATTCAATGAAATAAAAATTAACCCGATTAAATGAAAAGCTAATTAGTTAGCCGTAAACGGACGTAAGTTAATATTAAGTAAAAACGGTAGAGCAAAAGCTGCATAAGGTTAATTCATTTCGAATGAGAAAAACTTCGTAGTCTCGCTTAGTATGACTTTAGTATTTCTTCAGGGTTAGTTAACACTTTAGAATAACTGAGCATAAATTAACGTGTCATGGTTTTTGTAATGCTTTCACAGTTTGTAGAGTTTCGTGGAATTGTTTTAGAGCGAATTGCTATTGTAAACCCTTGAAAGAGGTTGTTAACGGTGACTAAGTTTTTTGCGCTGCTTCTTCTCAGCACTGGCCCGTTTTTAGTCCTGAAACAGTGATAGGATTAAAGTAATGGGACGATAACCACTTTTATAAGCTTATATTTTACAAAAAATAAATGATTTTTATGTTATTATGAATAGGAGGAAACAAAAGTTTTTTTTTTTAATTAGCGTCATTGTGGTAAATTCTCGAAAAAGCACATACCTAGCTATTTTTGGGACAGTTGTCAGACTAAAATAACACCTTCTCGAATTGAATCTTCAAAGAATAATTTCTTTGACCTGATATAGAAAAGACATAATACTGTTTCTTGCGGTTCTTTTTTCTCCGAAATGGTTTACATTACGCCGAAACGAATGTAAGACATACGTTCAGTCGCGGGTAAAAGCTTTGTAAAAGCAAATTTTATTGCGAATTTGAATACGCAATGTAATAACAGAAACATTTTTTGCTAGATATCGATACATTGATGCAGCTCTTACTCTTACTAATTTAAATTCGTATTGCTGTACCGTGGGCTAGTATTTAGCTTCTCCATACTTTGTGAAAGACCATGAGTAAATGTAAGACTTCATTGGTAACAGAAACAGTGCCGCCACTTTAGCTACTACTAGTACTACACTACTATCATCATCATCATCATCATCATCTCAGCCATAGGACGTCCACTGCTGAACATAGGCCTTCCCCAATGCTTTCCATGTTGCCCGGTTGTTAGCGGCCTGCGGAAAAAACGCAGCGTGGGACGACAAGGTGGACCGACGACATCATGAAAGTAGCAGAAAGGCGCAGGACGCAGGCCGCTACACTACTAGTTTTCATAAAATTTCTAGAAACGCAGTTGCAGCGCCACTGATGTGACAAACTCAAAAATAGTAGCGCTTTAACTACGCTTCTAGAAATCTTGATCACACCTCTAATTTGTAGGTGCTCTTAGCGAAGTAAATAAAAATGAAAAAGCGCTGCAGCGACATAAAGCAGCACGACTCCCATGCCAGCGTTTTGAGGAACGTTACACAAACGAATTCCTTGAAACATTCCATCAAAACTCTTATCAACCGTCTCAAGAGGACTGTATCGCCGAAAACATACTGCACCCTTTAAGGGGCACATTTCTTTCGTCTGAATATAAATTACCCACTCAGATATTTCGCTGGGAGTATCTCGATTCAATTTGGATGCCTTATTCCTGGGCATGGCCGCGCGGTAATATTTTTTGTGGGTTGTCCCAGAATGTCCCAGCGGTGCAGGACCGATAGATAGTGTCAGCTTACGTGACACGCGTACGCCACTGTTCTTGGTTATTTACATGCGGTGGGGTGAGTTACGACTAGTGCTGTGCGCTGGACACGGGATGGCACGGGAATGGAATTTTTGGAAAGACGTCTGTTTAGTACAATAAGAGGGCTACGCTGGACTGCCCTGCATGTGCCCTCTTATAATAAGAGCAATAATTGCGGACTAAAGGAATTTGTGGTAGCCACCGTAGCCGAAAGCGGTTTGGGAGGAGTATACCTATGTGTTTATTCAGCGCAAGTTCTTACAAAAATATTGGGCTTTCAGGAATAATACCTACATGCTTATGGCGAACATGATTTTGAAAATTTAAAATGTAACTTTCCATCTACAAAAGAGCAGCTTACTTATAATTTATCTCACCAGCTTTTTGACTCTAAAATATCATAGCCCACAAATGATATAAGATGAATAAGTTTGATTTTATCAAACTTCATTTCCCTTTTTTTTATCAAAATGGAGTCTACATTAAACAAATTTTGTTTCCTTAAGTTGCAAATAGTTGCCTAATAAGCTCGCTTCCACCTTTGGCCTGATCATCACTTACCATCAGGTGAGATAAAGGTCAAGAGCTTCCTCGTTGTAGATAAAAAAGGCTAAAAATACTCAAATAAAATATAATTCTCGATAAAAAAACTTGTAAACTTTCCCATCCCTAACCATCGGGATTGGAACGTGTCGACAGTTCGTAGATAGCTGGGAAGTCCCACGCTTCTTCGAGACTTTACAGAACTATTCGGGCATAGTTATTAAATAGGTTAATTCAGGTTTCCTAGAAAAGAAACCTCCTTATACAAAAGCATAATATTAGAATGTTGTTTTTTAATAAACGTCTAGCCTGGATTTCTTAGAGAAATACAGGAACAAATTTTGTTGTTGGGTAAAAGGATAAAATACGTTTTTCTTTCTCTAGTAAGAGACTTAGGAATCCATACCTTTTGTCAAATGGGTTTAACTGGGATTTGAGCAATCCGCGTATCGAACATAGTATTTTTGCATTTTGTTGTACAGAAATAGTTATGTTATCTTATGTTTATTTTTGGACACTTTCAAAACAAATATTAGGTAGACACTTTGATTCCAGATAATTTAATATTGTTTATTTCTTAAAAACAGCGGAGAATCCATTTTAAAAATACATAAGTAATAGCTCTTAGGATTGGTATTTCCCTTTAATGATAACCTAAAAAATAATAGGCACAAATTTCAAAAGTTTTTAAATGGTGTTTAATACCTAAACTGCAGAAAGCACTGCAGAGAAGAAACCAATTTACTACAATCGTTTAGTAGTTAATTATGATAATAAATAATGTCTTATTATTATTATCTTCCGAGCCTATTCGTATTATCAAAACTTTTGGTTTCCACCCAGAAAACAAAGCAAAAAGTCTGGAACTCCCATATGCACTACTTTTCTTAATAAAACAAATTAGTGTGAACACCGCTACATATTTCCCTAGCGGCTGTAATGAGGTGGAGGAAAACCATTAGGTACCTACAATTGTTGATCTAGTTCACATGATAGAAATGTACGCAGTATAGTCACTAAGTGAACGCCTCTGACAGCGCCACTCTTGTAGCGGAATTTTGGGCTGACACTTTTTTTTTATGCTAGACAAGGCAGGTATTTGACCGCAATCGCACCTGGTATTAAGTGAGATGCAGTCTAGGATGGTACATATCTGCCCTATAAGTGCCTATTCACTCTTGCCTTGAAAACGCCCGGATTATAGTGTTCAGGATTATACTGTATAGGTTTGTTGTCGACACGAAAAGAAGAAGAAGTCTTTAAAGCTTTAGGCATAGGATTTATCCCACCACACTTTCCCACCACTGCAACTCCTGTATAGCCAAGATCTACAGCTTGGCCTCCAATGAAACCCAAGCAATGACGGTTGCGTACCGGGGGATAGCCAAATGGCTTTAGGCAGCGCTCGAGGAGAAAAATCTCTCAGAAGATTACCTAATTCTACCTCTCGTTACCAACGCTGCAACTCCTACATAACCTGGATAGATCTTGGTACTCGACCACAAAAGAACTAATAATACTACTACTAGTTTTAGACAAAAAGGAAGAAAATTTTATTTTAGTAGTAGAATTGCTTTATCTACTTGATTTTCCTGAGTGTAGTTCCGGTGAAGAAAATCTTAGTATAAGATATTCTAAAATGACTGAGTATGAGTGAGATTTTGATCTTTAAGCTATCGGCAAAAAAGAAAACGTTTATTTGTAGTGTGTTAATATGCTGCTAAGTGTAACCTAGTAACAGAGAGATTTCTATTGTCTACTAGAGAATCATGCAGGGAATGTGAGAGTAGCGATATAATAATATCAAATGCGGTGTTCGCGCAGCATACCGTTTAATCGCACGATATAGGCACTCTGTCCTGTCCAATACCTTTAATGTTGCTTTTATCAACGTAATTCTAAATATCTGAGCAATAAGAGTGATCGCGAGGCTGTTTGCGAGTTTGCAAGATATTAGTTAATCTGTAGGACTATACTCGGACAAAGAACTACTGAATTCAAGTATGCTTTCATATACGTCCAGAAAGTTGGTTTATTCGTAGACAATGTTGCTTAGATTGTTGTTTGCTTATGTATTAGGATAAGATTATCAGAAACATCTTCCGATATATACAGGTGCATAAAGCCTGAGCTGTTTACTGAAATTTACATAAGGTAACTTCAGACAGTTAGTGTTAGGTTATATTGTGCACTATTTCGAAGCAGAAAAATTAACGTTAAACATCGTAACGCTATATTGTTGCTAAATATTTTAAGGCAGATCGGATCTTGTTATAAGATAGATCGTAATTTTGAACTGGATATCTTGGAGCAGCTCTCGACAACCTTTAGGTTAGTTAGACAATCCATCAGAGGAGAGTGGGTATTTAGTTTTTTTCGATTCGATGAAAAAAAGACTTATTCACCTACCTACTTATTATCTTCGTCTTTGAAATAGTTTCACTTTTTTTCGTTTTAATTCAGGTTGGTAACATTCAAATCAGAGTCACATTTCTAAAGAACTTTACAAAGAGTGCAGTTTGTTTTGCGAAAAGTAATTAACGAAATTATCTTCGTTTTCTGTCGTTCATGAGACCGAAACTAGGTTTGTGGGGAATTTTCCATTTCATTTTAGTTACTGGGACATCTTAAGAAATATTTGGGCCGTAGCCTAAATCTCGGAATACTAATAAATTAAGCTGTAAGAATGTAACTACATTAAATTAAAAAGAAATTTTAAAAAGAAAACTCATTATTTTAACTCTGTTTTTATTATTTTAATGAAAGTGAGTGTTATTCCAATATCAAAAACATTTTTTTAAGATATAGTTTTACCTATTCTTTACGCGATTCGCAAATATTTTTGGAAGAGTTTTTTTTAATGAGCCCTATTTATATCTGGTGACAGAACGCTCAACTTTTATTTGTAAATGAAATATTTTTGCGCATCTTCACAAACATCTTGACACATTCCTGTGCAAGGAATTACACGTATGTTCTTGTTTTGAAGACTCGCTTGTCATAAACAACGCATGCGTGAACATTGTCTGCAAGTGACAGCCTCAGTGTTTTATACGGGGTGGAACTTACTTGGCAGATGCATAAGATGTGTGTGAACAGGAAACAAAGGAACTGAAAATAGTTGGAAATAAAAAAGTATGTAGTACCTATATCTATACTTATAATAAATCTGTAGAGAGGTCAATTCTGTACATGAAATATATTTTCAAAATAACTATCAGGGGGTGATTAGTGATCGATACTGATGCCAAAAATGCAATCAGTAAAATTTTTGTCTGTCTGTCTGTCTGTCCGTCTGTCTGTCTGTCTGTCTGTCTGTATGTTCCTTATAGAAACAAAAACTACTTGACGGATTTTAACGAAACTTGGTACAATTATTCTTCATACTCCTGGGCAGGTTATAGTATACTTAGGAATTCCCACGGGAACGGGAATTAGCGGGAAAATCCTTTTGTATGAAAAATCTAAACCGCTTAAGTTAGACGCTTGAAATTTGGCATGCAGGTACCTTAGTAAACGTAAAGCTTAGTTACAACAGGATATTGCAAAATTCCCACGGGAACGGGAGTTAGCGGGAAAAAACATTTGAAAAATCTAAACCGCGTAAGATAGATGAAGGGGGTAAAACGGGATCCACGCGTACGAAGTCGCGGGCGGCCGCTAGTTTATAATAAAAAAGTATGTAGTTAATCGGGCTCAAATAAACAGGTTGATACCTACGATAAATAAATAATATGATTGTGTCACGCACGAGTGAGCTCACCACAATAGTCGAGCGGTGGCGGGATTCGAACCCGTGTTCCTCGGATCACCCCCTTCACCGTTCAGCTATCGTGGCTTCAACATTTAGTTATAATGGTCCCATTTGACCGATTCAAAAACTAAATAAAATAATAAATAACTTGAAAAAATCGAACTGCCTAAGGCGGGAATTGAACCCACGACCTTCCGCATGCCGGGCGACTGCTTGTTGAGATGCAACTTTTAAAGCTATTAATATAAATAACTAAATAACAGGTTATTAGAGACTAATTATTAACTAAGATCAGGATATATGGTGATGATGAACAATTATGAATGTCATAATTGTTTAAATAAATAAACATTCTTTGTCGTTTCACACTGCGTCAACAAAGTACCAAAGATCTGAAACATCTTTTTGTGTAATGAAAAACATCACTGTTGTTTATGTATGATGTTGAATATTTATTAGTAAACATATTTTTTCTCAGTAAAAAATGTAGGTTACACAACGCTTATATTAAATTTCCTTCTCGCTCGTAAAAATATTTTTTATAGGTAGCAACTAATTGAAAATCTTTAATTAAGATTTTACGGCTTTCTTTCATGTCACTGGTGTCTCGGTCAATATGAACACAGGCTTGTTTACTTTGATGTCCTACATTTTACTATTTAATCTTTAGGATAAAATACATAGTTGAAGTGCGTAGTAACATTCAGTATTATTTGGTTGAAGGTTGCTTTTTTGCTCACCGAATGGTGTTTTAACCATGGACTAATGTAATGTATAAACTCAGTAGAGTGTTATGAGTTAAAATATATTTTACTTAATTATTTAAGAATATTTAAAAAGGCAAACTAAAACGCAAAGTAGCTACATTCCATTCCTTTACAGTCTGATTAAGTTATCGTTATCAATAATAAACCATTTTACAAGTTATTTTCAACTTAATTCATAAAACAATATTTAATTGACATTATCATAAGTATCTTAATTTGTTTTCACAAAAACTCGACCATTACTCAGGCTAAACCGCTAGGTAATTGCTAAATTATCGAACAAAATAGTTACTGCAGTCAAGCACCTATCCAAATACTCGTTATGTTTATTAACAGCATAGGTTTTGCTAATTACCGCGTATTACTGACCGGGATTAATTTAATTACAATTACAAATTAACGATTAGTAGGAAACGCTAACAATAATGTTTTGGAATTGTGGACGCGTTTCACGTACTGATTTTAATTCACTATATTTTAACTAATTCAATTTCAGGTTACACACATACATTTTCAGGTTTGTAGTGAAATAAAAATAGCATGCGATGAAAACATCGCATCACAATCACAACATAACAACATCGAGGAAAAACTTTTTAATCTTTATTATAAATTACTAATAATCACGTTAGCCTCTAGTGGTAAACTCAAATAACTCTATATGTGTTATAGAATGCTGTTTGTTTTCCTAACAATAAAAAAAAATAAAAAATAAAACATGCTTGTGTAAAGAGTGCACTATTTCAGCGATTAAGAACTAACCCCGTATCCACTAACATTACTATGAGGTTTCACAGTGCGCGTGGACGCACAGGGTGACACATTTCGAACCAATCACAGAGCTCTATTCAACCCTGTGCGTTCGATTTACTCCTTTTAAGTGAAGCAAACATCGCTGCGTCCCTCGGATCTAGACTCGGCCAATACGACAATACATACAGGGTGATTTTTGTATCAGTATCCAAATTTCAGGATCGACTCAGAATCAGTAACTTAATTGATTTACGTAAAGAAAACAAAACTTTTTTCTCCATATTTATTTATTTTCAGCCGCTGCGCGCGGTTTCCAAAATGACTCACGTGGAAAATTTGCACACACAGTTAATACGTACACACAGTTAACTGCAAAGAAAAAAATACGTACACACAGTTAACTGCAAAGCTTAATAGACATAATGGTGAGCGAAAATAAGCAATAACCTTTAAAACTTAAGATATGGGCATTGGGCACCCGCGGATTAGACTTTCAATATTTTTTTTTGCGAAAAATACCACTATTAAAAATAATTACGATAAAGTTGTATTGTCAAATTGTTCTAACGAGCTTATTAAAAAAATTTGGATACTGATAACAAAGTCACCCTGTATAGTTAAAAAAACTTTCAGTTCTAATATCTTATTAAAATATTTGTATTGGCTCAAAAAGTCGGGGACAATAGTGTCTAGCATCTTTTTAGCACTTGCCAATTTATTTTTCCCGATCTCGAATCGCTGGGAGAATTCAAAATTGCTAAGAGGTCTGTAAAGACGCTTAAAGAGCAATTTAATTTAAAATTTATAGGTCTCTTATTTTGTTTTTCAAATCAAATGTAAATTAAATGTTTGTAATAAACACTCTTACACGGCCACCGAATAAATGAAAAAAAAAACGTAATTCATAGTATCTTTTATGTAAAAGAAAATCACAGAGATCTAAAAATATTATTTCTCAGTTATTCCGCATAAACTTATGAATTTTGTTAAAGATAACTTTCATAATTGAATATCAAAGTTCCCATCTCACTTCGCATCGGTTCTTAAAGTTCTGCCATCTTGGAACTTCCATATTCATACTCGGTCCTAAACTCCTAACAGCTCTAAGTGCAGGTTATATAAATTGATAATAACGTGCAACTGCGCCAACTAGTGCGGAGTGCAATTAGAGACTCAAAGCCACATACAATTAGATTGCTATCCTAGATTAATATAGAGAAATCTATACTAATATAACGCTGAAGAGTTTGTTTGCTTGAACTCGCTAGTCTCAGGAACTGCTGGTCTGATTTGAAAAATTATTTTTGTGTTGGATATCCCACTTATCGAGGAAGACTTTAGACTTTATAACGTCATTCTACAGCCAATAGAGGCGTAGCAGTAATTTTATTCAAATTATTTTCACGCGTACGAATTTGCGGGCACAGTTAGTGGTCTTATAAAAGTGTTATGACTATGAATTAAACAGCTTTTAGCTCTCATTACAAAAATTAAAAAGCTATAAGCAATTTTAAGCGATGGACATAAATCAATCAAACGTAAGCGACATTTTTTAAAGTTTACATTTATGCACAATAAAGCACCTATGACAACGGCTTAAATTGCCACATTTGTACAATATTGCATTTTTATTCGAAATCTGAGCTTATAAACACAGAAATACCGTTCCAATTTCAGTAACATTATAGAAACTGTTTATTTGTGCGATATAACTGCATTAAATTGATAGCAACTCGATACAGAACTGCAGTTCTAAAAGTCGTAGAATTTGTACTCGAGTATTCCATTAACTGCTTTAAACTTGAGTACGGCGTTGAGACTAAGTTGCGACCGAAATTATCTTAATTAGCTCTTGTATCACATTGTTTAGCTGACTGAATGTTACATGTTGCATAAAATGTAGGAACTAGTAGTAATAAAATATTCACCAAAAGCTCCAAAGTAAAATTTCTTGACAAAACCAACATAGTTTCATAAATAAAATAATTAACTTATCGCACAATTGAAATAATACTAATTCCGTACCGTTTATGTTAATCAAAAATAAGTAATGTAAGATTCTAATGGTGAAAGATTTTTTTAAATCGGTCCAGTAGTTTTGGAGCTTATTCAATACAAAGAAACAAACAATCTTTCTTCTTCACAAGTATAAAATGTAGATACATGTTATACATATAGAGGTTTTTTTCGATTTACTAAGTTTGTTTTGTTTTGAAATAGCTCATTGAACAGCGCTCTTTAGTTTAACCTACCTTCGACTGTGCAAAATAAATGTACCTACCCGTTGTCTAGTCTGTAGGACCCATAGTTTTCTTAAATTGTGACTAAATAGGGCGACTGCTCTTCCAATTGAGCTACTTATGCCCGTTTTCACCATCAATCCCTAATTTTTAAGTGACCCCTATGGTAACACATAACATGAATTTTGTTTTCATAGGGTTCACTTAAAAATTAGGGATTGATGGTGAAAACGGGCATTAGACGACGGGTACATCCAGTGTCTAAGTAGCTCAGTTTGAAGAGCAATTGCCCGGCAAGCGAAAAGTCGTGGGTTCGATTCCCGCCTTAAGCAGTTCGATTTTTTCAAGTTACCTATTTATAATTTTCAAATTGTGACTAAATGACATAGTGTAAAAATATCCAAGGATATTTAAACGTACCAGTACGTACACAGTATACTCTGCGAACAGGTATTAATAGTTCTGCCCCGAGCTTTCGCACATAACTTGTTTGTGTTGGCGTGTTTCTAAACCGCCCACTGCAAGCAAGAAACCCCCGGTAACCGTCGTTTAACTAACGTTTAACTAGCGCAACTTCTCAATAGTTTTCAAAACTTAAATTGCTAAGTTGCTAGAAGCCAGCTATTTTCAGCTTTTGCTGTGTACATGGGTTATTAAATGCTATTTGGCTTTTGCTGAATTGCCTCTTTTAATAGTTTCAATATTTGGACCATATGGTAGGAGATTGTTCACCATCATCTTCATCATTTCAGCCATAGGATATCCACTGCTGAAGATAGGCCTCCCCTAGTGATTTCCATGTTGACCGGTTGGTAGTGGCCTGCGTTCAACGCCTTCCTGCTACCTTTATGATATCGTCGGTTCACCTTGTGGGTGGACGATCCACGCTGCGTTTTCCGGTACGCGGCCTCCAGAACCTTGCTATACCATCGGTCGTCAGTTCTGCGTACTATGTGCCCTGCCCAATGATGTCACTTCAGCTTGCTAATACATATATCTTTCAGAGCTTGTGAATAGTGAAATATTATTGGTACCTACTTTAGTCTATTGACAACTTATTTGTGGAACCTATATCCAATAACAATTCAAAGTTCTCCAGGGTCAAACTTTGCTTTCTCTGGTTGAGTTTCTATTGGCGGTCAAGCTGTAGATCTTGAATTCCAGCAGTGTAATTTATCTGCAGCATTTACCAGCAGGAAATGGTCCTCTGTAAGTGTGATTTACTTAGATAAAAATGCGAGGATAATTTCATGTAAATGTATTTTAAATAGAGCAAACATTACCATCGCTTAGTTCGTACTTATTTGATGAGTGGTGATGGAAAACTAATGAAAGTTTATTCGAAATTCCATCAAACTTTCGCATCATTTGAAAATTAATTAATATTTCAGGTCAAATAACTAACTGTAATCGTCATAGTTTCACGAATGAAAATTAAATCATTTATATTTCGATTCAGAGCATCGATTAAACTTTGTTCAGATTAAAATTGATGATCAATTCGTTTTATTATGAATTCACTTCGTCCAACTCGTGGTTGAAAGTGAAATACTTAATGGAACGATTAAACATTGATATTTTTATTTGAATTCTTTATTTTCCACCTTCCGCAAGCGTTTGCGTTTAAAAATAATATAAGTTATGTTTCTACAACAATTTCCAATCGTCCTACTAATATTATAGATGCGAAAGTTTAGATGTCTGGATGTTTGTTACTCTTTCACGCAAAAACAACTGTACGGATTTTGTTGAAACTTTACAGTATAATTGTTTGTAACCCAGATTAACATATAGGCTATAACACTGCACAATAAAATTGCAACTTTTGGCTGATGATTGACTTTCATTACATGATGTTTACTAATTTGACATCGCTGATTCTGAATCTGCCGTCCATTTTTTCGTAACAGTTCTTGTTTACGTGTTATAGCTTTCACTCAAAAATTGCTAAAGGACAATGTTCGTTCTCCATACATTGTTCGCCTAAANTATTTTACATTGAAAATATAGCATATCAGTAAACGATTTGTGATAAAAAAATAGTGTTTTTATTTAAATATTGCACAGATATGTGGCGCCTAAGTGAGGTCTAAAACCAACTGTTTTTTATAAATTCAGTGTCGATGCGGAGGCAGTTACTCTAAACCGAATTGATTAATATTTTGCATGACTTTATTTAAGCCCTAAAGGCACAAAATTTTGACTATTACATTACAGATATCTGAAAAAAATTTTTTCGCTCCACCCTATTGTACAGTCACGTGCAAAAATATAAAACATATTGTCATTGCAATTTAAACCTTATTACAGCGGAATAAAGTTCATAGTGTTTATGTTAGTGCTCGTAAATGTACTATGAACATTAATCATTATTCGCACATTATCCCGGCGCCGATTCCAGATTGACCTGCTTAATGTGCCAGAAAATGGAATTTTCCTGGGCCCTGACGTAATCAGAACCTAAATACGTATATTAAATCTTTATTGTTTTATTTAGGCCCGATTCGACCAAACTTTTATCCGAGAATAACTCCTGGTATAACTGACACATTGTCAGTTTCAGTATTGGAAATATATCAATACTGATGATTTATTCTGAGATTATATTAAATACGAAGTCTAATTGCAGCCGTATTAAAGTGATATTAATGTGACTTACTCACTACTCCATCTACATACCATCATTCGTTCCGGATCAAAAAAATTCTTACTAAAAGCATAAAATGCGCATTGTAATATTCCTAATTATTAAGAAACTAGCGACCCGTCTCATATTATGTTTAAAAACCTTCATCTTGAATCACTCTATCTATTTAAAAAAATCCATTTCGTAGTTTTATAGATCTAAGCATACGAGTACATAAGGACACACAGTACAGGTGAGATACAGGCCAAGAGCTTCTTCGTTGTGGATAGAAAAAAAATTTAAAAAAAAAGAAAGTTGTAAAAGAAAATAAAAATAAATCCTATTAGTTTTCTGACAACAGATAAAATATGTGTCCATCATTGCTCTCCTACTTTATTTACACAATCTATTTCTACCAAAAACAAGTGAAGTCAATATATAGCTTGTAAAAATGTACAAAAATAGAAAACAAAAACATATTATTATTTTTACATAATAACTAAGTAACAAAACAACGCTACATTTTTCATTGCTCTATATTCAGATTCAAACTTTAGAAATATGGAATCCCATAAACATGTGTTAACATAACTTGGTTTTATTCCATTTCAATAAATACATTCAAGATGCAGCCAAGATATTGCACCGTCTTACAAAATGCTATGTAAATATCCTCCGCTGTTTTCCCACCGCTGTTGACCTGTACCCCAAGCACGAACTGGTCTTGTAATCGTATAATTATAATCAAGTGATTTTGAAACTAAAATCAAAAACGAACAACCCGTATTGATAGACAGATGACCTACACTGAACTGTCCTACCAAACTCATTGACAGGTGGGCGCTACCATCGTTTTATTTTACAGTTTCCAACATGGCAAAAATCGGAACCAGCGATCCGGTACTGATGGTGGCGCCCCGCTGTCACGCGTGGGACAGTTCAGTGTTTTGGGTCCTGATTGACAATGTAGAGCTGTCATTTGATTGTCATGACAACGGATTATTTGCTGTCACGTTTTTTTAATTAATGTGTATAAAAATGAAAAGAGCGTTAGCCATGCTTTTGTCGAAAGATATATTTTAATCATTTATTTTTTTATGAAGAACGAAATTATGTTCCCCTGTCACAGCAAAAAAATCGTTGTCATGATAATAACAGCTCTACAATTAGGAGAGTTGTGTTCGTGCTTCGTACGTTCATACTAAAATAGAATCTCAATACCCACTAGGTAATACTGGGTAATACTAGCCATACATCAGAGAGCAGGGCACGACAAGGTAAAAATAAAAAAACAAAATCCAATCCGCGCTGTGTACACGAGTGCAGTTTTTAATTGAGAATTATGCACCTTTATGCGATTTATCGGGTTCGGCTCAAATTGGAAAATGAAACTGGGTTAGACTGTGTTTGGTTGATTATTTCGATTGAGATTGGGATAAGGTGAGCTATTGTTGGTTAATTACTAGATTGGTAGTAGCTATTTTTGAATTGCTGCCGAAAAATAGGAGCACAAGAAAAGAGATTTTTAATCAAGCTGTATGGTACAGTCAGAGTCGATAGTTTGTGATACCCAAACTAGCGAAACATCTTTGTAACAATTGGAATAAGGTTGTGATGTCAATTTTTTGGCCACTTTTTGAACTATTTGACGCGCGACTGTACCACAGATTAGTCTTAAGATAATGAACTAGTTTTATATAAATTAATATAGATGACTTATGTTCCTGTTAACCCTGAGGGGTTAAAAGAGTAGTTAATATTATACAATGTTGACCAGGATTGTATCAGTGACCTCTCAAAACAGCGATAGATAAGCTTTAACAATTGGGCCTTACAGAAGAATACGCGAACCAACTTCCCTCATTTGCTTTAAACTTTTAACAAAAAACTCGAAACCCCTTTCCTCCTTAATTTTAACAAGTCCCGTTCTTAGCTGACGTTTCTTTTTAGTTTCATAGGTCAAGTAGTCTTGAGATCTTTTATGTTAATTAGCGAATTATCCTTTCATTTTTATAGCTTAAAAATAGGTCGCAATCTAAGCAATAACTTGTATTTGTAAAGCTAGATGGTCGATGTAAAACTCCGGCAAATCAAGTTTAAACTTTTACTAAGTTACGTGATTGAAATAGAAGCTATTTTGCTACAAGACTGCATGCATAGCCTGGTGTGCTACCGAAGCGCTCATTAGCCTTCAGAGTCCTCAAGTTGCGTCTAACTAACACCGCGTTTGCGACTGTGCCCTACAGCTTGAATAGATCCGGGATACAAATTAGGTTCGTCGCCTTTGACGTCATCTCTTTTTAACGCTGCATCGATTTTCATAGTGCCGCTATTTTACAAAGAGGGCATGGTGAAATGTTCCTTATTTTTGATATCGTAAAATAATTCACGCGACAAATGAAGATCATGTGTCCGTGAAAGTTTGTTGATGTCGGTGAAACTTTAATAGTGATGTCGGTGACAAAGTGGGCAGTATGTTTGTACAATCATTTGACTGATTCGTCCACTGATTCTTTTGAATAACTTCAATAAATTACTTCAGTTGTTGTATTTCCCGAAATAATCCGGGCCTTTTCAATGCGAGACTGAATAAGCACTTAAAGGGCAGTTAAGTGTCATCCTATACAGCATCCCACATAACATCAGGTGCGATTGCAGTTAAATACCTGCCCTGTTCTGCATAAAAAAGAGTTAACCATTTTTCTTCTCTACACCTTTTTTGTAATATCTTTTGTTTCTAAACAGTTTTCTGACACAAAGACTGTAACCTTTCTCACCTTAGCCGCTCACCTTAAAATCTCTTTACAACACTGCACTGCATCGATTTTCCATTTATTCTAGAAAGAAATCTGAATCTTTAGCCGATGCCAATAATATGTAGGATAGTAAGTAAATCTCAGATCAATCACCACGTGAATTTCCATTTGAAAACGCAGCAGGCCAATATTGGAATGTTAAACAACCAAGTTCCTCCCGAAGATATTCGATCGGAGCTCAATTTGGTCTGTTCGAAACCTCTTTGATGATCACTGAACTAGATGAAATTCAAAACTAAATTCACGGCAAATGGAACGGAATTGAAATTAATCTTAAGGTCAATTTGGCTTGAACGTCTTTCGCCTTTTTTGCGCGAAATTATAATTGGTAGAAATAATATAAACAGTTTTATTTGGAAAATTCAGCTCTATTTTTTAAAGTGAAATTATTATGATTTTATAAAATCAATGATATAATTTTATGATGAAACTTCCTGTCACAGTACAGTTTCACGTTTTAATCATCTCTCTAAATCAAAATAGACGAGCTTAAATATCTTTTTCCACTATTAAACTCTACCCTATATAACTTTTCAACGTAACGACAAAAAAAGCAAGTGAGAGTGATGTGAAAATTAATTAAAATCTCATGTCACCGCTAGATGGAGGCTGACGGCAAGAGGCTTGGAAACTATAATCATAATTTAATTAAGCTTCTAGATTACTTTAAGAGAATCGCTGGAAAGGAAGTTAGTGTTAGGTGTAGGTGTAAATGGAACTCTACAATTTGTAATTAAATAAACATACGAATCAGGATTATGGGTAAAACAGGAAAATATTCGTAATAATTAAAAAAAATACAGCCATGATATCGATAATCACATCTCACTTAATATTCATTTTCATGATAACGATTTTCTACATTCTGTATGTGAGTGTAGTAATCAATAAAGAATAAGTTTGTTTTCGAAAAAAATGCCTGTGTGATTTGAAAAAGGATACACATAATACAACAAATAGAGGACAAATAGAGGATTTAACCTTTACTCAACAAAAACGTTTTAATACCGTGTATTTTAAAACGGTAATCCAAAATACCTTCATAATGGTAATGGGATCGTTACGTTCATTTTTGTTACTTTCTCAGTTGTAAAGTTGTAATAATCGAATACTTTAAGCTATTTTTAGGTACCTCTTAAATAATTTGCTCACAATGCTTTTAAAAATATTGTGGGTGGTTACCTAACTGACGTCTAGACTTTAGTATAAATAATTTAACTAATGGTATTAAAAATACTTATTCTAAAAATTACGCTATAAAAAGCAAAGTCACAGTGACTTACTCGTAGTTATTTTTAGTTTACTATGTGGGCATCAAGAATCTATACTAATATTAAAAATGCGTAAGTAACTCTGTCTGTCTATTTTACTTTTACGCCTAAACCTCTAAACCGATTTTGACAAGTCATGGTCGCGGGAAAGGACATAGGATAGTTTTTGTCCTTTGTTTTTGAAACAGGGACGCGTGCGATAAAGTTTTTCTGTGACAGACAAAATTTCACGCGGGTGAAGCCGCGTTCAGAAAACTAGTAGGTACCTATCTATACAGGGTGTTAGTTAAATGGGTATATGGACCGATACTAGCCCATGTTAACATGGGCATAAATATCATCATTTTAATTTTCATTTATTTTGTATGAAAATTAAAAAAAATAAAATGCCCATGTTAACATGGGCTAGAGTCGGCTCATACACCCATTTACCTAAAACCCTGTAAAAATCTTGGCAGTGTTCCCGTATTCTCATTTTGCCATTTTATTGAACATTGATAGGGCACTATCGATAAATGATAAATCATCGGATACAGCTTGATATACCGTCTTCTAAATATCGAAATCTCATAAGTCGTTGAAAGTGGTGTTATTTTGCTACAAGACTGCCTGTATTCACAAACATTACTGAAGTCTCACAATACGGGCGTATTGTGTTAGTAGTTAGTAGTCGGCAGCACGTCAGCCTATACATTTCTGTTGTAATATCGCACCTATCACAAAAGCATAAGATACAGCGCTTAAGTTCGATGGTCTGTCGTCTGTACCTATCGATAATTTATCCATTAAGGAATAACTATTCCCATTACTGGTCTTAGTTCTATAGAAATGAGCTATTCCTGAACTAAGGAATGTTCCCAGAAGTCTTAATGACCTTAGTAAGTCGTTACGAAGTCTCAAAATCTCATTAGGCTGAGTTGCACCACCATACTATAGCGTAGCTATAACCATAACCGGTGTTTTTGTATGGAGCTTGACAGACTTTTGATATTTGATGACAAAGGTGACTGAATTCCTTCTGCCACTTCTTCTCAGCACCAGCCCATATGTTGTCCCGAAGTGGAGGTAGGGCAAGCTATATTGGGACGTGTTTATGTACCCTGAAAAGGGCATATGTACTGAAGAAACAATTTCATTTCATTTTTATCTCATTGTTATAGTTAGAGATGGTGCAACCCAACTTAAGGTACCTATGTATGCGCAAAGCATTTTTCGACGTTAAAAAATGGTTTATTATTTTGGGGTGCGCCAAAGTTCACCTAAATTTTCAACTCCGAAAATTGGAAGTCCGAAAATGTTCTTCCTAAAATTTTTCATCCTAACAATCACAATTCCTAACTACTCTGCCTCTAATGTTCATAATTCCGAATCATTCAACTTCATAATGTCATTAGCAATAAACATCTATTATACTTTTATTTGTTCTCCTAGATTTTCTCAACATAACCATATTTTACACTATTATTCAAAGTCATATCTATTTTGTTTAGATTTCTTTCTTTGACGATATATTAAAGTTCAAGTTTGTTGGCATTAGCACGTATAGGNCATGTCAGACCCAACATGTTCATCGTAAACGTGTCTTAGATTTACATCATCTTGCTTAAACAATATAATAAGATTAGCATTATCTCTTACCAGTTGTTTAGGTATTTTAGTATAAGTTTGATTCATATAAAAACAATCAATGTTTTTATGCCGACCCATGGCGAAATAATCGCGTATATTGTTTTGATTTTCACAAGCAACATCGTCAAATATGATAATTGAGTCAGGCAATGCTTCGTGGGGCCTCAAAATTTCACTATTATGATTATACTTGTTATAAGATGTACCTGCAACCTTGTCCAATACTTTTTCTAAAAATACGTACTTAGGTTGGTATAAAGACTTAGAGTACACATACAGGTTACGAAAACGTGGTCCATCCTTATGTAACAATAAACTGATAACTAAATTGGTCTTCCCACAGTTCGATGGACCGCACACGATACTACGTATAGTATTTGGCAATAATTTCCCGTGACGCTTAGGCTTGTTCGATGCTTCAGGACAGACGCATTCCAATTTAAGTGATTCTTTTTGTTTCAGAAATTTCATAACAGAATTTTTAACTCGACTGTCGTGATCGGTGGATTTCAAAGAACTGATGACAATATACTCACACCGATGATTAAAAGATGTAGTTCGAAAAAGGTTCATATTCATCGTACATTACTGCAGGCATGGTTTACTTACGATCGTGTTATTGGGCGATCTATCGCACAGAGTGAGGTCGCGACTGCGACCGACCGAATGTGAGATAGAACGCCCAATAACATACTACTGGCATTGCTCGCACATTTATAAAACACGGGGGAATATAGTGTGGGTCGTAAAGCTGCGTTCACACGTGAGCGGGGCTTAGGGCGGGGCTTACAGCGGGGCGTTAAGCTGAATACCCGCGTAGCTCAACGTCAAAATAGCGACAGAAACCACAAAGAAAAAAAAGAAAAGTCGAATGCCAAGTCAATTAAAATGAAAATCTAAATTGACTAAAAAGCTAACATAATAATTTTATTAATCTTTTTGAAACATAAAAGCGCGCCGAAAACATCTACCGTCAATCAACAATGATGGGTTGACATTTTGTATTTAGAATTCGCATAACACCCCGTTTTGCTTATGTGAACGCGCCTTAACACGTCAGTATGAAAAGTATTTTGAATTTAACTTTGATATGTTAATTTTAGGAATCCTGTCAGAATCTATTTTCATAGACTTTGAAATTCATTTCATTACTATTTATTAGTAATCAATGTCAGTCAGACGTTCATGTATTTTGAAATAAAAAAATTATCTTGTCTTATTAAAAACTTAATGCACGTTCCAAAATGTGACGCCTCATTCTGAGGTCATTGAACTTATTAAAATTGTCATGAATAGTTTAATAGGATTGTATAATTAATTTTCTCTCCCATTTCTCTGTAACCAACCAGTTTATGTCTAACTACAGTCATGAATTCAAAATTTCTAGTTAATTCAAAACTTATTTCAGGTTTGAATTGATTATCCTTTAAGGTGAATGATTTATTTAAGTAAGTAATTGAACTGAAAGTACTCGTACCTTATAACAGACTAAAGGAGTCTTTCAGTGACTTGGCCCACTTTTAGCTTGGTCCACGGGCCAAGTCTGAAGAATTGTCGAAAAACGTGTCCACGTAGAAATTGTATCAAAGCGATTGCATAATATTTTGATAGAGTATATGGATGCGCATTATCTAGCATCACAATGACAATGACTGTCTAACTTTCCCCCGGGACAAACATGGCCTTCACTGGTTGGATTTTTATTGGCGGTCAAGCTGTAGATCCTCACTACACAGGAGTTGCAGCGATGTTAACAAGACGTGGGAATAGTCCCGTATAAGCGTCATAAGCGTCTCTCTAAAGGCATGCAAAAGAATTTTTTCCTATTTCTATACAATATCTTACAAAAATAGGTTGCGCTAAATATTTTCCCTGCATCTCGGTCCTTTGAAAACATTTCCTACGCCAACAAAGCCAATGAGCTCCTTTATGAACAAAACAAAAATCCTTGTTTTTCTTTTGAATACCATAAAGAGCCATGCTTCATCAGGCTGTAATTACGCCGGAGCTAGCAACATGAATGGTGGTATAATAGTGTAGGGTCATGTCGCCTGTTTTCGTCCACTTCACTTCGAAACGGATCGCTTGTAAAAACAGTAAAAAATACATAATATTGTCACATGTTTACATCCTGACTGTTCCGGTTTTGTGAGAGTGTCGGTAGGTTATTTTTTTTTATTGTTAATTGAAAAACGAAACAGATTACCTGCATTCTTAACAAAGCCTAAAAAATGTATAAATGTAGAATGTAGATATTTAATAGAATGTGGCTCTATGTTTTCAAAAATTTTAATGAGTTTATTCGTCTTTATGATGTGGACGAGAACAGGTGATATGACCCTATGTTAGTGAAAATTGTAGCAGCAACGTTTCCCCTGTAGTGAAACATCAAATATAGTTTCATTTTTTTTGTTTAATGTCGATCCGTGAAGAAAAATCAAATGAAGATTAAAATATTTGCTTCTAGAAACTCCTGATCTAACTTTGGAAAAAAAGTCCAATTATGAAAATCACTTATTGACTTAGTGTCTAAGGAAATAAGTGTATTATGAGATTATGATAATGGAACTTTCTTGGAAATATAATTCAAAGCAGTTCCACGAGAATAATGACAAATTAATAGCCTTAAGTCATTAATTTCTGGAATTTTATCCTTATTAGCAACACTATTGACTGATGTAGTACAGTCAAAGGCACGTCAAACAACACTGTGACATCTTTGATTTGAATTGAATTTGAATCTCTTGACGTTGTTAATATTGCTGTTGACTGTACATACGATACGTTTTACATTATTATTCTTAGGGCTATATTTCACCGGGACACCATGGCGGCGCAACCGTCACCGGCTACCATCAAAATGTATACAGCTCTATAGAGAGTTACTCACCTGGTGTCCGTTTGGTTGCGCAAAGCTGCATAAATTTTGTTGGTAGCCGGCGACTGGTTGCGCCGCCATGGTGTCCCGGTGAAATATAGCCCTTACCTATACTAAGTTCAATTTCTGGTGTTGATTTTACTTTCGTAGTTAGGAAAATTTCTAGTTGGAATGTAAATTTTGATACCTTTTGCCTACATTGAAATTTAATTAACGCCAACTGAGAACACCTAATTAGTTCTTTAGTTTGTCTACACTTTGATCAAATCTCTGATCGTTCCTGTCAATAGAAATAATGAGTTTTTAGACTCATGCAGTAAAGTGGCACGTAGCTTTTGTGTCGTTAACGTTTTTATTCTGAGCCGAACTTCATAATAAAACTGTCATCTCCAGGCCGTGCCGATTAGACACAATTCACAATCAACGAGTTCGTTTTTCTTTGACTTCGCAAAATGTTTATAATCCTGTTAAAATACAGCTTTGGGATTTCTTGGTAAACGCTACTCTTTGTTAACTTGATTTGGAGGTTTTTATTCTTACGCCCGCCCGTATTCACAAACATTACTATGAGGTCTCACAGTGCGTGTGAACGCACAGGGTGACACATGAACCAATCACACAGCTCTATTCAACGCTATGCGTTCGATTTGCTGCTTCACTTAAGCAAGCATCGTTTGTGAATACGGGCGTTAGAAATAGCACTCAAATTAAAATTATTTGAAATCATCGCTTTAAGTGATTGTTCTTACAATATTGCAGACTTGGATCAAATTGATCGTTAGAGATGTGTTTTGATTTTTTTCTTTGGAGCCATGAAAATTTGTTGTTCCGATTGTGCCATATCAACATTAAGTGGAGGAAGGTAAAAAAAATGTGATGTCCGTTTAATCGAAACACTTATCCAACTCAAGCAAAAATAGAGCACTCGTTTTATGTTGGTCTAAAATTGTAAGGTAGTATTACAATTTTAGAACATACCTGAACCTATTATTGAAGGTTGCACGTGGACTGTAGGTAGAAATCAGGACCGTGGGCGGAAGAATCAAACGAAGACAAAGAATCAGATCTTTTGTGAGCGAACACCTAACTTTGTTATTTTTTAAAGAATGAATGAAAAAAATGGTCTATCTTTGGAGTTCAAAGTCTTACGTTTTAATGTGACGTTTTTTTTAATCGGTTGTACTTTTTTCACTCATCGCTGTTCAACTAAAGGGATCACTCACTTTATATTGACGACTTTTAAATTTAGAGTAGGTTGTAAGGTTTTATTTGGTACCTGATTATTTTAAGAACACCCTGTTATAATAATCGTGTCGGAGTACGGACGACAACGCATCCTGTTAAACTATAACATCATGTAATGTGCGATTTTGCTACAAAATAAAAATAAAACAAATCTGCTCTTAGCCAAAATTTAGCATATTATTCAAAAAAATACTTTAGACCCAAATCTGCGTCCTCTTCTCCTTAAATTTTTGCTGTTCCCGACAGAGTTCATGGTGTACAAAATTATAAATTTAATTTTAATGTAACATAAAAGCAAAAAAAAAACAATATTTTGATTTGAAAAATATTCAGATGTATCAACTGTCCACAACAATGTCATGTTATTTTTTTAAATAATAAACCCACTCTCTGTCCGTCGGGCGATTGGACACAAATTAACGAGTCCCGCTTTTTCTTTGACTCAGCAAATTATTTCTAATCTGGTTATCGCTTACTTAGCGAAGTGAAAGCTGCGAAAATTAGGTTTGTTACACTGCTTAATGTTACATTAATTAATGAAACGCCATCCAAGCTAATGGTTGGATATTTTTAGAGCTTAGAGGTAGTGGATTCGATACCTAGATGAGGCACATAGATTTCAGATGTGTGTAGTAAAATAAAATTTTGAGTCCTACCTACTACTACTATTTCTATTTATTTATATTAACCGGCAGACAGTGGTGACTGAGTTTGTTGCGGCGCTTCTTCTCAGCACTTGCCAAATGTTGGTCTCGAAGCGCTGGTAGGGTAAAAAGATTATGAGACATGTAGAGGCTCCTTAAGAGCAAAATGACGATTTGTGAGAACTATTTATTAGTCTAAACAAATAAAGAAATTTTGACTTTGACTTTGAGTAAACTACATTGTTATGTGTATGCTAGCATAGAACACGTAACCTCTGACGTAAAGTCAGCGTCAAATAGTTCGTGACAATCTTTTTTCGATCAAATCCATAATTTTTCATGCATTTACACTTCATAAACAACTAGCGGCCGCCCGCGACTTTGATCCCGTTGACGCGTGGATCCCGTTTTACCCCCTTAGGGGTGGAGTTTCGTAAAATCCTTTTTTAGCGGATGCCTACGTCATAATATCTACCTGCATGCCAAATTTCAGCCCGGTCCGTCCAGTGGATTTGACGAAAGATTATTTTTAAAGAAAACCAGCAAATGATCAAAGCAATCGATAGAAGAATTAACTAAAAAACTGAATAAAAGTATTCACTTAACACCTGATATTTTCTAATAGCTTACTTTTTTCCAACTCTTCGAAGATGATATTGGACTATTTTCAGAGGCAACTAAAGCCTCACTCACGGACCACGTGAGCACGTAGAATTTTGTCCAATGACCCCAAGCTGCCATCCTTATCGCTCGCGCGTAATTATAATTATTGTTGTCGCGACTGTGCGACGGGCGCCCGCAATGAGTGTGCGAGCGCGACAGGAACATAATTACGCGCGAGCGATATGGATGGGTAGTTTGGAGTCATTGGACAAAATTCTACGTGCTCACGGACCAGGCTTTACATAGATTGACTAAAAAAAGTTCAAACTTTTCAAAATAGCTTTTTTTGAACTAGCTAACCGTTCTCGCTTTCCTATCCTTTCATTCCAACTGCATAGAACAAACGTCCTTTTGCTCTCTCGCAATAACTAATTATAGTCTGACTCCACCCTGACCACTCTCGTGGAACATTGCGAATGACATTGTATTAAAGACCTCTAACGACTTCTGATATGAGCATAGGAAAAAGTTGTTATGTTGAATGGTATAGAGTCTCGTGTGTTGGGGTGGATTAGTGCTGCAAGCGATGTCGATAAAAACAATGTACACTTTAGTGAAATAACGATAGTAGGTAATATAACGAGAGTGAATAGGCACTTACAGTCTTACAGGGCAGATATGTACCATCCTAGACTGCATTCCACTTAACACCAGGTGCGATTGTGGTCAAATACCTGCCCTATTATGCATAAAAACAATAGAAATAATGTTGATGACTTTAGCTATTTTACTGAGAGATTTAATAAAAATACGACCGCCGGACTAATCCTTGGACGGTTGCGGGCTCGAATCCCGATGGGAGCATTTTCCTTAGGCTTCTGATAATAGATTAAACGCCCCTATTGACAAACATTCCTATAAGGTCTCACTGTGCGCGTGGACGTACAGGGTCACACATTAACCAATCACAGGGTTCTATTCAACGCATTAATTACGTTCGATTTGCTGCTTCACTTAAGCAAGCATCGTTTGTGAATACGGGTGACATTTAATAGTAACACTCACTTTAAAGTACTTTCAGCACCAGCATTCAGCAATTCAAACCCACAGTCTCAAAATCTCTCTCTATGTGGACATCTAAAGGAAGTTTATAAAATGTTCACGTTTATAACGTACTAGCTGACCCGGCAAACTTTGTTCCGCCTTAATGGCAATAAATAAGCAGACTTTTTTTTTATTTCGAACGGGATATAAAGAATCCTATGTCCTTCTCCTGGCTCTAAACTACCTCCCTGACAATTTTCAGCTAAATCGGTTCAGCCGTTCTTGATTTAGAAGTGGAGTAACTAACACGACTTTCTTTTATATATATAGATATTCTTTAAAAAAAGATTTCAGCTGATTTCAGCAATAACTCTACTTTTTTCATAATATTAAAAGTTTTACCACTGAAATTGCAAAGTAACTAATCCAATTCGTTCGTCAAATCGTTTTGCATAAGGTTTTCAATATCCAATTTTGTATCAACGCGGCCGTTGACAAGTCTTAGGCTGGGTTGCACCATCTTACTTTAACTTTGACAAACGTCAAACATCTGTCAAACTCCATACAAAAACCGTCGGTTAATGTTATAGTTACGTTTATGTAAGATGGTACAACCCAGCCTTAGTATGACAACTTTATTATCTAGTTGTCATCTGTCCTAACGGATTGCGTTCGAATTGAATCCAGATCCAATAAGCACTTTATCCAGTTAATTTTGTGGCAATACGAGTTTTTCTCATATTTCTTTTCTTTTGTAGAAGACATTTCAACAAAGGATTTGTGAATTTTCTTTTCTGAATCAATATTAATTTATGATCAGCTGAAACGTTTTCGAAGGTTTTTAAGGTCATCAAAGATTTCGAATGTTGATAACTAGTTACTTATAGATTAGAAAATAATTTCATTTTTGTAAATGTTCCACATTTTTTTCTTGAGACGGATATGTCGGTCGCAGTACAATTTACACATATATGACACTGACATTTAGACATCCGCTCATCTACGAGTAAATGTCATAAAGTCCTTTCCTGGGGACAAACCCTCAGTTACAGTCAACGTCAAAATAGTTCATGACACCCGAGAGCCTAGTTTGAGTTTACATCAAACGTGCTCTAAGTGAGCACGTCAAAAAATGACATTAAATGTATGACGGATTGTACAGCGCCCCTAGCGAGAAACGTTCAAAAACTAAAATTTACATACATTTCAGTTCACACTCAGCCCACTGATGAGGCCAAAAAGTTGACAGCATAACTTATTCCTATTGTAACCAAGACATGTTGCGAACTTTTTGGCTACTCTGGGTGTCACGAACTATTTGACACTCACTGCACTTCTCTGATCAGCAGAGCTGACTGAGCAGCGGCATAGAGCAGACCGTAACCCGTTTCGGTAGGCTGGGGGTCTTGTTCTACCAAAGCCACGATTTGGAAACATCCATAAAAACAACTGGAGGAAGGGATTGGGTAAAGACTACGTATCTAATTCTTCACATGTAATAAAAATCATTGTTGAAATATTTCTCAAATCAACACACGCTACAAAATGTCGATCGCAACAATAGTTCAAAGCGCGTTGCGTTCCGTTAACGAGCGCGTTCGTTTATTCAAATCATTTAAGCCTTCGGGGATTGATGGCAATTCTGACTAAAACTAAACGGAAAAATATCTCGTCAAATTCCAATGCTATGGAAATCACGGGAGCTGTCACGATTAAAATAAAGTTAAAAAATGTTTAGTTGTATAAACTAATTGTTTTACTCAAAACTCGAACTAAAACTCTAGAACCTTACATTTTGTATACGATCAATGATAGAAATAGATTTTGAATTCTTGTACAATTAGTTACTACGAGTATGCACTCGTACCTACTTAATTATGTACACTTACTATGTGTGGACTCCAAATCTACTTAGTGGCAAACATTTTATTGCTATCGGTCGTTTACAAATTGCCTTACTTGAGTGTAGGGGTACATAATACTTCGATTAATTATGTAGATCCTGAAATGTGCGTCCTATGAGTAATCATATGAATGAGAAGTAAATGGACAAGTTGAATTCGACTTCTATAATTTACAAAGTAGCCCGCATAGCTTGAGAAACATCGTCATCATCATTTCAGTTCTTTTATTTATAAATACAGTCCATTACTCTCATTAATTTCATCGTTTTCCGGTTGAGACCCCTACATTTTGGTCCTTCGAGCCGGATCTGAACCAACGACCTATGGATGCTACTGTAAAAACACGATTCCACATCTATCAAAGAATGGAGTATTTGGCCTGAACTCCCCACAATTGACGGGTTGGGGGGCCTGATTATCTTAAATTATCGCATATTGTTCCTTAGTCACCTCTTGCGCCATCTACGGAAAGTGTGGAAGTGGTCTTTTTCTACTCTTCTAAAAGTAAAAGGCTACAGTTATACAATATTTTGAATGTAGATGCGTAACTTTTGGTGTCTTACTTTTTAAACGATTAAGGCTATTACAGTCACAGCCCACACGGTAGAAGACGAAGATACAATCCTATTATTAGACATATTTAAGGTAATTTATAAATAAATACGCTTATCTCGAGCCGCTGGTCTATAAATAATTCTACACGTTTCATTACTTCCCACCCGCTGGACTTAGTTCAGGAAGATGAAAACTGATGTTTAGATATCACAAATATTTGAATGTATTGTGCCGTTACATCGTATTCTTTAATATCACTATATGATAGTGTATCTCAAAATCACAACATTTAAATATCTAGAAACTTTGATTTCAATATAAAAACTGATTTTTTTTCCTCTAATTTTGGAACAAAGTTAAATTCCAAAGTGGTGGCGTCTCTACATTTATCGTTCTTTGACCATTAGTGTCTACTTCCTAGGTAAATTTAGTTTGAAACCAATTGAAACTTTCTAACTAGTTTCTTTCACGCGGTTTTAGAACTATTCACAAGCTCTTAAAGGCTCTTTTTCAAAGGCTGCCGTTGCATTAAAAGAAGCCGGTCAAAGACATTTTTCATTTTCGCGTCCAGTCTAGCGGATTAGCGGTTTCTAATAGTTATTTTTGCGGTTTTTTTCAGGGTTTGTTTGGCTTTTATTTCAAATTAGTAAACATTTCGTCAATTTGACATGTTTATCAATATGTCCTTTACGCAGTGCTCAGAGCAGTCTCGCAGCAAACGAAAGTTCATGAGTTCAAGGCCCATCTGAGACTATCGATTTTTTTTAAATGAGAATCATGATCTAACTAAATGAAAGCAGGTACTATGAAAGTATTAAGCTTATTGATGTCTGACGTACTATAGTGGAGTTTAGCATAACTGACGCTGTTACACTACGATATCTGTATGGAATCTTCCAACACACGTCATAATAATTTACACGCCAAGAAAACGCGATGCAAACGCGATCTGATTTTCACACCCAGGCACCCTTTAGCACAGACAAGAGCATAATATATTCAGACTTTACATAGTAGCGAAATAGCTTCTATTACAGCGATAAAAGACGTCACAATGTTTAACTTTCCGTTATCAGTGTACCCATGTCTGACGAGACCTTAAGAGACTTTGCAAACGTAGACACTATTTGCTGTCGACTCGGCACACCCATAGACATATAGAGAAATGCCAACTAATGCGCTGACTTTAAAACTCAGCATCGCATTAGAAATTCACACACACAAAATAATCAAAATACGTGCTCATTATCCACTGCGGGATCAGTACTCAACGTTCGAAGAATCTTTAGTACCTCCTACGCAAGCAATGTAAACTGTCGCTTCTGTCATCATCGCTGTCACGAGCAATGTGTTCTGTTTTTGGGCATATTGCTGCGACACCGGCCCCGCCCCCTTGTCGCATCTCCCCTTAGTTTCTGTGATCTGTTGGCACACCATTACAGGAAACCGAGTGTCTGGTAGCAGCTATCGGCAATACGCAGTGCAGTAGGTATGTAAGGCCCGGTTTCCACCAATACGTAGAGGAGAGGAGAAGAAAAGAGATGTGTTTGAAATACACTGAAAAAAATGATTGGTTACTGCTTACACAACAAAAGTGACCACCGAACTTTGGTTGAAGGAACAAAATGTTGTGTTAATTAAACAAATAATTCTGTAGTGAACTAGACTTAGTTTGGTTATAGTTAACATTTAGTTCGGTGGTCACTTTTGTTGTGTAAGCAGTAACCAAACATTTTTTTCAGTGTAACCTATCAGATTTCGTTAAGTATTCCCACATCTGGTCTCCGATCAGCTTCGGTTCGGAACTCGGACTTACATATTGAAGTAGCCTGTGTCGTCTCTAAAATTGTTTAGTTTCTGCCTGCCGACACTAAACGCTTTTTAAGCGACGAGTGCACATAAAAGTGTCTCACTACGTCTGCACGGGATGTGCCTTATTTTACGTTGATACAATGAAATGAAAATAGTGTTTCTGTGTCTACGTTTGTAGATCTCCTAAAAATTACTCGGTTCAGTTATCCACAGAGTGAAGTGTAAAGCGCACAGCATCTGCAGCGAGTCGGCGTGTTTGTTAGCTAGTTACAACTTGTACCGTTTAATGAGTAAGCTAAACTCTAGTTTAAACAAAGTTAGTTGCCTAGTTTTTAGCCATTCAACTGACTCCGATCGGAGTCGGCACTAGTTGCTATGTTAGTATTGATTTAGAATAGACTAGCTTTTGCCCGTGGCTACACCCGCGTGAAATTTCGTTTGTCACAGATCGTCATAAATTATAGCTTATATGTTATTCTGGGTTATAAACAATAATACTGTAAAGTTTCATCAAAATCCGTTCAGTAGTTTTTGCGTGAAAGAGTAACAAACATCCAGACATCCAGACATCTAAACTTTCGCATTTATAATATTAGTAGGATAGGTTATACAAGTCACCTTTACAGGTTAAATCTGTACTTAAACTTCTATAATGTCTTTTCTGTAAACTTACGTAACGTTAAAAGTTTTTTTGTTGATACGCTTGATCATTAATAGGTAACTAAATAATAATTTATCTGATAATGTTGTTTAAGGAAACTTGTATAATATGTTTTTGTTTTATGCATTATTTATAGGCTATGTTTCCATAATAAGAAACAAAAATAAAAGATTTTTCATATTAATGTCGTACAGACCACTTCAGATATTTGCTACATCTTAAACAATATTACAACTTGAACAATATTTTTAAGTAGCAATGAGCTTTTATGATGTAGGTACTCAAAATCGTTCACAACATGGAAAAAGTTAACAATAAACCTTACCCCATATAAAATAAGAACGACGTTTAAAATACAAACTTATCAAACTAGATACCATCGCACTACCGATAAAATTTTACACACGGCGCCATGACGACTGCAGTTTCCCATAAGAACGCAACTGTGCAAATAAAGCTCTAGCGTAGCAACAATTAACTCCCTTTACCCTCGCAAATGCTTTCAAATCCAAACAAATCAACTTTTAAACTAATTTAAATATATTTCCAAAACAACAGTATACTTCCATCGTCACTCTAAGCCGGGCTTTTCCCGCAAAAAACGTGAACTTAAGAAACAGCTCCTTCACTGGTTCAAGTTTTTTCATTACTGAACTTGGGCGCCATCCAAACTTACTTTTTTGTCTACAACTTTCTTCCTTTATCACCTTTGGACCAAATAATTGTTGGCAAGTGCTATTGATTGGGCCAACAATGGGATGTGGAGGCAAATTGTTTTAAACACAACTTTGGAATGCCTAACGGTCTGGTAGTTACAAAAGACGATAGTTCCTAGCCTAGGTTATGTGAAGTTTCAAGATTTTCCAATCGAAACTATTTATTGGCAAATATGAGTTTACGAAAGCATTATTATGTGTGTCTTTAACCTTTAACTATGGACGTCGGGTCTCAGAGGCCCACCCCCCTTTCCGATTTCTCGGTTTAAACACCTTCCCACCACGTGCTGCTCTCAACCATCTCAGTAGCTTCAGTTTTAACTGTGTTTGGACCGATGAGGCATAAAATCGCGTCTTCCGGCACTTATTACGTGAGTAATAACCATCCAAAATTTTCTCCGGGCCTGGGAGACCCGATGACTATAATTTCCATACAAACATACTTGTATGGATGTGACTTGTCAACTATAATTTTTTTATATTATATTATTATAATCTTAAGTAAATTGCTCTAGTTTAAGAATACTTAATGGCAGAAAGTATCTGAGTACATCAGCTATATTATTAGCCCAACTATCTAAAGAACATTTTAGGAGTAAGGTATTACTTGTAGATGATTATTCTTTTGAGTTTAGATGTCTTAGAATTCACCATTGCTGCAGATTTCGATTCTGAATGGTGTACATTTTGACTATCAAAGCTCTCAAAGAAAGATAAGACATGCCTCTAGAGATAATTTGTTTTTAGTGTTCTAGGCCACTGTGTATAATTTTAGTAACTTTAACCCTTGTCAAAATTTTTAATTTATGTCTTTCAGAAATTTTGTTCATGTTTTTATGTTACATGGTTATTAATTAGCAAGGAAAAAAATATTACTTTCAATTATTGGTTTAGGTTAGGTTAGAACTGTGACCACAACGCACGAGCCGAGCGAGCGAAGCCAGAGTCCCGCTCCAGTCATTCAGTCAAGTTTCAGAAACGAATCGGTCTATTCATTATTATTGGTTTAGGTTAGGTTAGAACTGTGGCCTTACGTTTCATTCGCGAAGAACGTACTTCTGTACGTAGTATTTATTATTATTATTCTATGGTATGAGTGAAAATATTATGGTAATGTGGATAAAAGTGTTATGATAAAAAACAGTAGGAGTTTAAATATATTTACATAAATGATATTATTAATAACAATTTTCGGAAACATGAGTGTTATGAATATCGCCAGTAGCACTACAAATAGTATGAATGAAAACTTTAGGATGAAAAATTTTAGGAAGAGTGATCATTCGGATTTAAAATCGTTAGGAAGGACAATTTCGGGTAAATAACTTTAGGTGAGCCAATATGGACCCATTATTTTGATTCAAATCATACTGGAGTCAAATAATAAATAAATAAATAAATATCCTTAGACATTTTACACTGCGCTTTTAGTCCCAAACTAAACAAAGCTTGTACTATCGGTACTAGACAACGGATATAAACATACTTAAATACTTTTTTTTTTGTAAATACATACTTATTATACATAGAAAACACCCAGTCCAATACAAACAAATATGTTCATGCATTACAAATGTTTGTACTGTGCGGGAATCGAACCCGCTACCTCCGGAATAGTAGTCCGTTTCGAACCACTACACGAAACGGCCGAAATATCTAATCAAAGGACTATTCGATAGCTATGATAGATAGAAGAAAATAATTTACGTAAATACATTATGTATGAGACCAATTCAGACTAATATAAGTCGAACCACTTCTTTGTGGCACGGGCATTAGTAGTATGTTATTGGGCGTTCTATCTCACATTCGGTCGGTCGCAGTCGCGACCTCACTCTGTGCGATAGATCGCCCAATAACACGATCGTAAGTAAACCATGCCTGTAGTAATGCAGAATAGAATATTCCATAAAGACTTGACTTACCTTCACACGGCTACTAGCACAACATCACCTTTTTCCTTGAGTCCACGCACTTTCGATCACATGACAAAACAAACCCAATTGGAATTTACAATTCCTTTTTAGAAATCTGTATACATGGGTCAGTTTGACGTATGCCCTTATACAGCGGTAGCACCATAGGTAAACCTTAAAACCATGCGGATGAGCAGCTTGCCTCGAGAGAACACACAGAATTTACTTTTATGTAATTTTCTGTACCAGCTTGGCTCATGACTCTCCATCCAACACGAGTAAAAATGTTATACCAATAGCAGCTTACTGTTAGGTTACATCCATGTATACGAGAACCTCAAATATGAGAATTATAAACCGATTGAGTTACACACTATAATATCTTGAGTGAGAGTCAATAATAATTCATAAGTTCTATAAGATTCGTATTCATGGGCCAATATGACGCATGCCCTTATACAGCGGTAGCACCATGGGTAAACCGTTCAACCATGTGGATGAGCCGATTGCCTCGAGAGAACACACAGAATTACAGTATGTATGTATATTCTGTACCAGCTTGGCTCATGTCTCTCCATCCAACATAGGTAAAATGTTATACCAATGGCAGCTTACTGTTAGGTTACATCCAAGAATACAAAACCTAAAAGATATTCCTTATGAATTAATTAGGCTCCCACTATGTTGCTAAAGCGAATAAACCCACAAGACCCAATAAGTCCACCCACAAGATGGACCGACGACCTCATAAAGGTAGCGGGAAGGCGCTGGATGCAGGCCGCCACCAACCGGCCATTGTGGAAATCATTGGGGGAGGCCTATGTTCAAATGGACGTCCTATGGCTAAAATGATCATGATGATGATGATGAAAGCGAATAAAGGGCTAATAGCTTGGGTAGTTCAACGTAGGTTTAATCCTTTCCTTTTCAATGCTTCTTTTAGTTATATATTAATAGATTGTATTCATAATACATACTCGTATACATGGATGATTGTGTTATACTTTCATTATAATACTTAGTGGAATTACTGCTTTCAAAACGTGAATTAGAACTGGCCCCATAGCAGACATTTTCCTACATCTAAAGGCCTTTTAAAATATATATTGGTTATGGCTATTGGAGCGGGTACCACTTTCCATACATTTGTGCCCATCATCCTTTGCAAAAAAATAATTAAATTATGGTTAAAATTTGATTACATTTACCACTAAATCCTTTATTAATAGTTATTAGATATATATCAACTCTTAAATAAATTCAAATTATTTCAGATATGAAAATAAGAAGAATTTTAGATAGGGGTCTGTGAGACCCGACGTCCATGGGAGTGTGATTATTTTTTCACGTCCATAGTTAAAGGTTAAGGTGATTTACTTTTTTCGGATATTATAAAGTGCCGTTATGCCTATGCTTTTTAAGTTGAAGATGAACTCTCATATAAGTCCTTTGGTGAAAGATCCGTAAGGGAAATGGAGTAGTATAAATTGACCCTTGATTAAGCTACGGGACTATTCCCACCTCTCTTTCCCACCACCGGAACTCCTGTGTAGTTGCTTAGTAACCTTTATAAAAAAGATAATGCACCACGGACAATAAACATTAATTAAGAGCACCTATCTTGTGAGCTATTAGCTATCTGCCAATAATATTTTTCACAAAAATCGCTTAAAAGCACGGAAATTTAACCTTGTCGCGACAAGATCGGTGTAATAAATTGCAAAAACTTGATTAAGCTGTATAAAATTAAATACTCTTCACGTTCTTTTCCCATTTTAACTTTCGCGTCTACAAAATCACAGCTGTATACAAGGCTGAATGGCGGAGTTTCGTCGTTTATTTATTTTAACTCTACCAGAGTACAGCAGCTTACGACAGCAACATTGACAGTACCAGTCACCGTAAGCGGATTTCTATTTGCCGCCATTGTAAAACGCTGAACGCATAGCTTTTAGGGAAGCAAAATAGCCATCCCTGAATAGGCCCTAACTGAATAACCTGTCAATTCAGTCCTGAACAAAGTGCTCGAATGCCTTTACCGAAAAAGAGCTGTGTGGATATAAAACGATAGCCTAGTAATCGCATTCGTTTTGTGAACTAACCCGGAAAAATATTATTAGAATGAATTTGTTATTCAACAACAAGTAATATAAAGCGTATATTAATGCAATCGAACCATATTACAGCGTAATTGAATCAAAGACAATAGAACTGTAGAGTCATAATCATAATAAACTCAATACACTACCTATGCACAAAAAAATGGTATCTACACGAGAATTTTTCAAGGGTGCGTACTGCGTAAGTCTTCCTTAAAATATCGAGGCCTATATTGGAAAAAATAAAGTAGCATTAAAAATATCATAGCTGGCTTTTTTTACTATATTTTCCGGAGATTATAATAATTAGGCTGTTCCTAATATTATAGGAAAAGGTTTAAAACTTATTTGAAATTTTCACTATCCCATTGTCGAATAGATATCTTTCATTGTAGGTCTTATGTACTTTCAATGTGTATATCTCCCGGATTTTAAAAATTAAGCTTAAGCGACTTTCTGTCTTAATACGTCCAGTCCCTAAGACTACGATCGTGGTCCATAACAATTGAAAATCAATTGTGTCTGGAATCTCCGTACTCGAAGCATTTAGTTGTTACGTAATAATTAACAGCATCTTATAGTGACGCATATCAATATTAAAAATCTTTAATGTTTTATATAAATATATTTACTTGGCCATCGCAATAAATAATTTAATTTACACGTGTTTTCATGCGATTACTGCCAAGACATTTTTTTATCTTCCGATAAATTGTTTAAATATCCAAAGAAAATCCATGAATTACTATAATGTTTGACTCAATGGCACTGAGAATTTCCCTGTTAGCTGTGTGTGCGCTTTTGTACATTTATACGAGGCAAACATCCAGCTTTCAAGCTTTCAGGCTAATTCATAGCGCCATTACGCCATTTCAGGGAGTAGATCCAGTATTATCTGGATCCCAAATCACGGCCATGTTGTTTTGTGGACTTGAATTACCTTGCAAAATTAGTGGGTTTGTATTTGGTGCAGTCACTTTTTACAAATTAGTCGTTAACCACAGAATAATAAGTGTTGAACTAACTCATGGAGACGATCATTTGAAACAGTTTGTTATAAGATTATTTTGTTTGAAGTCTTTCAGTCAGTACCTTTGAGAGAACCTACAAGTGATTTCAAACGTGGGTATAATGTATTGTGTGAATGTATGACTTATTATTATGATTTATTTAACACACTGGATCTTCGACTGTCTGACTTCAAGACGAAGATGGATGACGAAGAAGATGGATTTATATTTTTCATAAATAATAATTGCAGGTATGATGCTACGTTTTCTTAATTTTTAATCTATTGATCTATGAAATATTCCTGCTTTATCAAGGTCAAAACCTTACAAATTCAAGTTCTTTATTAGTATAGACCCTTTTCAGGGAATTGTACTCGTTCCAAATATAGCTTACCCTATTGCCCTACATTTTATAAAATACTGGTCTTCAGTGTCTATTAGCACTTTTACAGGAAACTTTATTCAAGTCTGAAAACACCTCTAGTTTTAAGTGGAAAGCTCTCGTTAATACTTTATTACTTATGAAGTCAAAGTAAGAAAGTTCGTCAAGAACCTGGTTCAAGTTTCACTCGCAAATGATAATTGGCACTTCTATGGAGGTAATAAAATTAAATGTACCTAAATACGTTTTTAGTTGAATCAAGCATTCGGTTAAAATAAGAGTTGGTATCACATAAAATCCGAAGAAATACCCATCAACTAAGGGATTCAGTAATCTTACTGAGTACATAATTAATATTGAGTACTCGGTACCTGATAGCCGTTGTGGTTCTCGAGTAGCGACCATGAGTCCCGATACCACTGGGGAAGCCTGTCCACATCAAGTGTGTATAGGCTTCCGGAGTGGACCGACGACCTGGTGAAGGTCACGGGAAACACCTGAATGTGGCAGCGTAGGACCGGTCGTTGTGACAATTCTTTATGGGAGGATATTGTAAAGCAACGGGCGTCATTTGACTCATCATCATCATCATCATTTCAGCCATAGGACGTCCACTGCTGAACATAGGCCTCCCCCAATGCTTTCCATGTTGATCGATTGGTAGCGTCCTGCGTCCAGCGCTTCCCTGCTACATTTACGATGTCGTCGGTCCACCTTGTAGGTGGACGTCCCACGCTGCGTTTTCCGGTACGCGACCTCCATTCCAGAACCTTTCTGCCCCATCGGCCGTCAGTTCTGCGTACTATGTGCCCTGCCCATTCATTCAGTCATTTGACTGAAACGAATGAAACTAGGGACACTACTAGGGATGTCTGTAAAATATTGAAGTGTCTGACATGCCATGACATTAAAACCGATGGCATACCCTGCTTTCCGAAATGGAGTAACGTGATCTCATTGAGACTGACAAACTTAGGATTCATAATTATAGTTTATAGTTCGTATAGACGTGCGTTGCTTTGAGTGCTCCGTGATATGATCAAAGTTACTAGTTTTAGTTGCTGTGAATATAATACTGATACACCTCATCTTATATTAGCTGTGCCTGCGACTTCGTACCTACGCATAATACAATTTGAATATTTTTCCTGATTTTGCTACATTTATCATTGATGCCCATGGCTTCCACGATAAATGGGCTATCCGACACAAAAAAAAATATTCAAATCGAACCAGTGTTCCAAAATTAGTGTGTTCAACCAAACTCTTTACCTTTATAATATTAGTAAGGAAGAATAGACGAGTGGTGGATAATAATGCAATTTCAAAGCCAATCCCTGTGAGTGGTGGATTACTCCGCTATCCGTTTGACCGTTCTGACCGTGGTTCTATCCCGCGGGACATCATGCCTTTAGTGTTGTAAGTAGTGATGGGAATTAGTCGATAAGTAACTAGGAGGTACGTTTCGGCAATTATGTACACTGTAGCAAAAATTATACAAATTGAGAAGTAGCTAAAATATGGAACACACAGACGTGAAATGTTTGAAAGGTATCGAAAATATAGTTTTTAAATTCACTAGGTTAGATCCACAGCATTCACAGTAATTTGAGGGTTGTTCCCGAATCTCGAATCAAGGGTTATCAATATCATACACCTTACTATGCATAGACCATGATCAATTAATTGCCCATACCCTGGGCAATAAAACACACCTTGAAAATGTTTTGGGACTGTATTTTGTTTAAATTACCTGTCTTTCAGCTAAGCCTATTTCGCTAAAGGCAGACCTTCGTAAATACTAAAAAAAGCCTGCGCAATCCTGTTTTTTGTCGATAAAATCGCTCACGACACCAATCCAACCCGCGTTAACTGTAAGACATCTAGCGGGTTATTTATTTTTATTATTCGCCTCTACAAAGGTGAGAATAAATACAACCTCCGATGTTCTTTTTGTAGGCAGTTTCTGAGAATTTTCATTTGATACGGGAAACGTGTGGAGAGCAGTTTATGTTAAGTGCTCTAATTTAGGTGAAAGATAGCTAAAGGGTATGGAATTGTTAACGTGGGCTTAGCCTTATGGCTGGAAGTCTTATCTCGTGACACAATAATGGGCTACTTGTTTTTCTTAGATGGAATCGTCTGGGGAATAATAGATAATGATGTCGCACGCTTTTTTGTAGGCAAGAGAAAACTCCTTTAAAGCGAAAGAAAAATTCCTTGAAAAATTTTAGTTACTGTTTTTTTCTTTTTTTCAATGAAGCTTCAACCACACCAACGCCTGTCGCGATCATAGGCAAATGACAGTTCGCGCGGCTTGTCATCGGCCTGTGATCGCGATGGTGGCGATCAGTGTGCCTACCATGAGTTTACGTTAGGTGAGCTCGCTAGCGAATACGTCAAAAAATTCTATGAAGATTTTATTTCTTGAAAGTAGCCGCTAGGGGCGCTGCACAATATGTCATACATTTAAATGTCATTTTTTTACGCAGTCGCTAGCGAGCACACCTAACGTAAACTCATGGTAGGCACACTGTACGCGTTGGTGTGGTTGAAGCATAAGATCTTATATAAATCTCATGATTTATACATGTCACCGTAAAATTGTGAATTCCGTCAGATTATAATCTGACTTAGTTAAATTACAATCTAACCTAACCTAACCTACTGTTAGTTTACAATCTAACGCGTTATATTATTAACTGACAGAGATCACAATTTCACGTTGACATACATATTATAAGACTCTTATGAGTATTGTGCAGTTCTACAAATTTAATATTGACAGATTTCAATCCCAAAATTATTATTTCAATATACAAAGCACCTCTATAATTTTATTCTTAACTGCTCAATTTAACCAGAGTAAATACAAATGAGTAGGTCATTTAGCGTGGATTAGCGGGGTGTTGTGCCGAATTTTGTCAGTGTGTGCATGCGCGCCGCATACGTATTAGCGCGCGCTCACATACAAACGGCGCTCGATGCGTTTCTATGAAGATGGCCTACTCCTTTGTATTTACTCTGATTTAACGGACAAAACAAATATAAAAAATTATGCACAATTCGTACGTATCAATAAATTGTATTTCATATTAAGATTCTATTATTATTTCATATCGACCTTTATATTAATGAATCAGTGTTCTGTTTCATAACTTTGAACTTCCAAATTGTTATTTTAATTAATGAGTAAAAGAAATAATATCCAATTATAATAATGGCGATTCAAGGGAGAAATATCCACTTTTTCTGCTTGATCGAAAATAAGTACGTTATTAAAAATATATGCTGTCGTATCAGCACTCTACGAAACTTTTATGACATTTTGTGTTTTAGGGTGTTATAAAGAAAATAGTGACATAATTTTGCCATAAATACAGGGTAGTAAAAATGAATGATGCATTGAAGGATTTTATCAAACTTTCCCAATATAAATATAAAAGGAAGGCCTAAACAAATATGGAAAAAGGATATTGTTACGACACTTCTGATAGGGTTAACAACAAACGAAATAGAACGGGCACTTCACGCAAAAATATATTTATTTAGATATAAACCGGGATAATTTACGACGCATTTTTAGATGTAGGTATAAAGCTAGCTATGTTCCACATAGCCACATTTTACTTTGACCTTTAAGCTGTTGTATTAAAGTACAAAACACTGGCTGTTTAAGACAGACACTTATTTGGGTGGACTGTTTTTATTACACTGTGGTTTAGGTAAAGACCCGAATTTAACCTAACACTCCCAAGATAAATACTGAACACAATAGGTAAATTTCAGGGCAAATAGGTCCAGCAAACAAACTTGCGGTAAAAATACTTATATCCAGGCTTGTGTAGACGACGTGCCTAAGCTTTGGGTATGCAATTAAAGAATTTTAAAAGTTTGGTGAAGATAAATTGGAACCTATTCAGGTTCGTGACGTTTTTATCTTTTATTCTTTAATGTACTTGATTAAAGTGAAGATATAGTACAATACTTCCACTCATCTTAGTGTCAGTATCAGTGATGGAAATTCTACGTGAATTCATAGTTGAAACTTAATTCAAAGCCTATTAATTAAAGTTTTTTGAAACCTCAGTTAATATGATTTTTGGGTTTAGTCAAACTTTTCTTTAACTTTTTTTCAATTGACTCATTTCATTGTTCCAAAAAAGTACGCAAATAAATAAAATCTTCTTGCAAATAAATTAACGTCTCTCTCTATTGTGGTCTTACTTCATTCTGGCTATTAGGCGTTAACTTTTAACTTTGTCTGACAAGTTGTGAATTACGGACTACTACGGACTTAAAGTCAAGAAACAAAATACTCAAATTGTTAACCTGAAAAGCCAGGTTTATTATACAGTCAAGAGTACGTCAGATTATAAAATTATGGACTACTAGCTTTCCGCCCGCGGCTTCGCCCGCGTGGAATTTTGTCTGTCACAGAAAAACTTTATCGCGCGCGTCCCTGTTTCAAAAACCGGGATAAAAACTATCCTATGTTCTTTCCCGGGACTCAAACTATCTCTATGCCAAATTTCATCAAAATCGGTTGCGAGGTTTAAGCGGGAAAGCGTAACAGACAGACAGACAGACAGACAGACAGACAGAGTTACTTTTGCATTTATAATATTAGTTGGGATTTTGATAGCAAAACCCCCCTTTTAATAACTACTACATCATCATCATCAACAGCCCTTTACAGTCCACTGCTGGACTATGAGCCTCCTCCACTGTTGGAGGGTTTTGCCATAATCTCCACGCTTGGCATGCGGGTTGGAGATCGCAGTTTAAAAGATTGATGTTTTTCAGAGAGCGCTGCTGCCCGTTCTCTGTTTGATGTGTCCCTAAGTCGCCTCTTACGACACCCGTGGAATAATAACTACTTAAGATGCCACAATGTTTATCTGTGTTTCGTTGTCTGTAGACGAATGATAAGCAAGTTGTCTTTAGTTATTTTTTCATAATATATCGAGGTCATCCTAAGTCTGAAACAGCTGACGTTGAGTTGAGTTGGAATTTGATTTTTTGCAATTGGGGTGCTTTCCCCATGGTTTATTCATTGTTCTAACACACATCAGTTACACATTTGTAAATTTCCATTTCAGCAATTCAATTGAAAGTAAAATCGTTAGCAGATGTGAAATTTTCTGACAAAGCAGAAAACCGCCGTGGACTGAAATAATAGCGGTATTATATCTAAAACCACGTGAAATTTTTATTTAAATCGCCAGCGTAATTAAGGGACTGAAATACTCGTATAAAATATCGCTTTTTGTAATTAATTTTCCGTGATCATGTTACGTACCTAATAGGGTGGGGTTTTGACATTGAATATATTTAAAATCAAACCCAAAATGTTCTTTCAAAGGAAATTCGACGGGAAAGAGAATATTCCGATTGAAAAGCAAATGGCGTAAAGAAATCCAAATGTACGAAAAGCATTCAAAGATGGTAGGGGCTTACAATGGAACAATCAATTTGTTTTTTCCCGCAAGTACCGATAAGTTTATTGGGAAATGGATGAGATAGGATTGCGTGCGTATTATGACTTATATTTAAAGCTATGGGTAATTTTATTGGTGCTTAGATATTGTTATGTTTCATTAGCAAATATTTAAAAAAATACGACACTTACATTTTATTCATAAGATAAATTAACCAGAGCTTAAAAAAACTCATAATACTCTAAATTAAACTAAATAAAGTATGCAGGTAGGCTTTTAAAAAGCACTTTTACACGTCCCAGTATTAACCCTACCACTGCTTCGGGACAATAAATGGGCCAGTGCTGAGAAGAAGCAGCACAAGAAACTCAGTCACTATAATATTGTCAGCCTTTTTTTCAAAGGTTTACTAAAAAGGATTTCGTTATCATACATATTAACATTATCAATATTAGTTTAAAAAAACAATTTAAAATGGAAACTAGAATATTTAATAACCGAAATAATTGTGCCAACTACAACTCAATGTAGAGTTATCAAAATCCAGCTTCAATAACTCTAAGCTCCGCCAATTGACTCGCGTAACAAAATACAATGCTTTAAGTACACGATATTATTACACCGATTAGTTTACAAAGTTCTAAGATCAACGGTCTAATAGAGGTTGTTGCTGACTAAGCTTCATAACATTTAGGGTCTTGACTTTAGAGCAGCAAAAACAGGAACTGTTGAGGTACCTACATTCATATTACCGGCGTAGGAAACTTAGCTACGAATATCATAAGTTATAGGCCCGGTTTCTAAATTGGGATTTCCAGATTCAGCGTACTCATCTTGACTTTACCAGTGATTTGGCCCACTTTTAGCTTGGTCTACGGGCCAAGTCGCTAGTGTGAATTTTTAAATAGTTTTTCTTCCAGTGACTGAGTCTACCTTCAATGTTTAATTAATAAATTAAACACGAAATCAACAAAAATCTACTCTACAATCTTAAAAGTGGGCCCAGTCACTGGAAGAAAAAGTATATAAAAATTCAAACCGGCGACTTGGCCCGTGGACCAAGCTAAAAGTGGGCCAAGTTTCTGGAAGACTAATCTTCTACTCAAGGATGAATAAAATGTAATATTTACCAAACACAAAAGGGTTATCCTGTGACCTCTATCTTCATTTGACCGCAGCCATACATTGGAACAGACCTTTGAACTCTAAATCATTTTAGTATAACCATTCAACGAGTCATTCAGCTGGGGGAGTCCCCGAAAATTAGTTCGTTCACCCTGCAAAACCATTCGTCTGAAGTTAACCACTTAGATGCCACTTATATTGTCTGCCGAACAGATTATGTTGGCTTTAATTTCTATTCAGAGCAAAAGTTTACAAATTGCGTTAAATAGTTACTGAACTGTGGTTAAAAATATGTTACTTTTTCACCGCCCATGGATTTTTCCTTTTTGGTTTGTAAGTTTAGCTATATCTTCCTTTCAGAGCATTTCTGCTCATAGGTCTTTCAGATATTAAAAAGGTGTATATATCTCGCTGTAATCTTGTTCAAACAGAACGTGTTCTATTTGTATACGAGCATCTAAGAGTAGGGGGCCAAATAACGGCGCATACTCTCGTTCTTTGATATAATTATGCCAAAAAATATTCATGGCTATCTGTGTACAGCCTAACGAATTCTGTAATCTGAATGATAAACGAGCTTATTCGTCCAAGTAAACGAAAGTCATCAAAATTCCAATACAACTAACGCTCTATTAACCGACTTCAAAAAAGGAGGAGGTTATAATAAAACCTTTTCTTTACACTGCTGAAATTTTCTGCTATGCGTTCCAAATTCTTAGAAAAGAGCGATAAAGTTTTACAGCTGGCAGTTTTCATAATTTCAACTTCATCATCAACATTTTATTCCCCGTTATTCCCCGTTAACATCATTTTAAAATCATCGTTTTACATGATTTCAATATCGCGGTGAAAATATACAGTGATAATCAATCCCAAACGGCGCAATCAAGCAAGTAGTAGCAGGCTACTGTTGATCAGCGAACAATATATTACCCCATGCAGTTAATATACGATGAGTACACCGCAAACGGGTCACTGAGCTATTAAACAAACTCGCTGTAGGGTGACCAGAGATCGGTGATTACTGGGGATTAAAAACAAACTTTGAACACAAACTTGGAAGATAGTTTTATCGATTGTGTTCCAAACCTACAGCAATTCAAAAAATAGTTTGTGATTTTTTTTAACAAAATTATACTAACAGCAAACTGTGTCCGTGACTTCGTATGCGTGAAATGTATATTAGTTTGAATATTTTTTCCCGCTTTTGCAACTTGTTTTATTGATGCTCTGCTCCTATTATACGAAGTTAAATTTTATTATCTATCTAGACTGTCTCGATATTATGGTCTATCCAATACAAACATATTTTTTCGAATAAGAGTTCCTTAGATTAGCGCATTCAATCAAACATACTCTTCAGCTTTATATCCATGAGAGATTCACACAGCAAAAAGATCTGTAAATAGGTAATGTTTCATATTTATTAAAATTACGTCCATCGCACAGTGTTTTTTTTTTGACCCGAAAAAGTGACATTCTGTTTTTATCACTAATATCCAAAGTTTAACTTATTATTAATGTTAGACTAAAACACCCAGGTGACAAATAGCTATAGATTATTTTTAAAAAAATATTTTAGAAAATTTATTTTGTACTGGGTCAAACTACAATTTTATTATTATTTAAAGAAACGTACACTAAGCTTCTCTTTGCATTGCAGGTAGGTAGGTTGGTGTATGGCGAATATTATTGCACCTATAATTATTTAAAAGTAGTTATAGGAACGACAGTATGATTATTTTTTAAATTTAAGAAATTATTATTTTTCTCTTTTTCTAAGCCGAAGTAGAATCTCTGCTTAGGTCAGATACATTTCTTAAAGTAAGCTCTATCACCTGTAATTTTTCTATATTCTAACTCGGCCGCAATTTCGAGAAAAAGTATTTTTTCCAAAATGTTAGGATTGTCACAAAAAATGACCTTACGTAGTTCCACTTTCTTTAGGGTTCCGTGGCCAAAGGATGCTAATCGGTCCTAATTATGTGTTTAATTTGTCTTAGGTAGGTTATCAGTTAAATTACTATCAGTGCTCAAGAATACTGTTTCTTCATCATCTTTTAAGATATATGAAGACTCTTGATCATCAGGAGTGGTATTTATATTTGCATAATATTAATTATGTCCCGTTAGCATCCTTTGGCCACGAAACCCTAAAGAAAGTGGAACTACGTAAGGTCATTTTTTGTGACAATCCTAACATTTTGGAAAAAATACTTTTTCTCGAAATTGCGGCCGAGTTAGAATATAGAAAAATTATAGGTGATAGAGCTTATTTTAAGAAATGTATCTGACCTAAGCAGAGATTCTACTTCGGCTTAGAAAAAGAGAAAAACAATAATTTCTTAAATTTAAAAAATAATCATACTGTCGTTCCTATAACTACTTTTAAATAATTATAGGTGCAATAATATTCGCCATACACCAACCTACCTACCTGCAATGCAAAGAGAAGCTTAGTGTGTACGTTTCTTTAAATAATAATAAAATTGTAGTTTGACCCAGTACAAAATAAATTTTCTAAAACATTTTTTTAAAAATAATCTATAGCTATTTGTCACCTGGGTGTTTTAGTCTAACATTAATAATAAGTTAAACTTTGGATATTAGTGATAAAAACAGAATGTCACTTTTTCGGGTAAAAAAAAACACTGTGCATCGTCAGATACATAATAATTGAAACGGTAAAAGCTGATGCTTGTTTAATACAATGTTGATTCAATTATATTCAATTAATACCAATCAGAAACAGTGCAAACAGTAAACCTCTTATTGCTCCGAAAATACGAATATAAAATTCAATTTACTTGTTAATCGAAAAAGCGTGACTATTGTGTAAAAAGTCGATTTTAAATTGCCTGAGTTTCGCGACTTGTTTATCTAGGTAACAAAAATATTTGTGATATTCGTTTGTTTAGATTTACACGCTTTAATTAAATCAGTTTTAGTTTTTATTAAATTCTTGTCTGGCTGGCAATCGGGTTGATGATCGCAGTAAAGTAATTCACAAACTGTATGTGATTTTTGCAAGTTTTTCCAGTATTGACTTATCATTCCAGATACCCTTATAAAAATGGTATAAAATTATGTGATATCGTTTTTTATATGAAGAAAATAAATGGCTTATGACTTGTTTAATAGTAAAGGTATATAATCTTCTGACAATATGGCTGGGGCTAACAATCTTGGCCTATATCGCAAAGCATGGCAAAATGAGCCTCATAAACAAAAGTACACATACTTACTGAAAATGAATGTAATTTTTTTCTCTCAAATCCTGGTCACCCCACCCTCTACCCAATTTCGTGAAGCGCGTGTGAGTGAGAGCACAAAAGCCAAGATAATGAGTGGGATAGATAATAAACCGCTCCGACCATTCGGCCACTCGACTGCAAGTGACATGTAAAGAACACTCTTTATTGCCTCCGAGGACTCTGCGCGTTTTTGTGACAGCAAGAGTTGGCGCGAACTTGGCGGAGTTGATGTCGTACTACATTTGCAACAATTTGTTAGGTGGTAGTGACAATCTACCTCAAAATTACACTTATTTGAATTTGATCCTTTTATGTATATTTTGAAAGTTTGGGACGTACCTAAACATACACAGTGTCCCAAAAAGTAGTGTCTTGCTTAAGCCCAAAGGTAAAGCATCTACTGAGCCCTACTGGGCTACCCGAATCACCTCTATGTACTATGTTTCATAATTTTTGATAGTTATCGAGTTATTAATGTTTTGAATTCTGTGCTTAGGCACTTTTTGCTATCTGTTAGAATATAAGTAATAGAATATAATTTTATTGATTGCTTTATTTATTTATTTTGTTGCACGAATAGTTAAGGCACTCAAAAACTATCAAAAGTCGCGGTGATTCGAGTAGCCCTTAGTGATGTTCTACCTATGGGCTGCGGCTTGTCACTATTTTTGGGACACCCTGTATATTACATTATAATAAATTATGTAATAAATAATTTGAATTGAATTTAATGAGTAATAAATGTTCTTTAAACTTAATTTAAAATCATAACCCTTCATTTTGACCGTAGTTGGGTAAAAATAACAGAACGTGGACAAACTGGAAGGATAGCAAGCATTTTTCGAGTTGTTCAACAACTTTGTTACGTGGAGGCATGGGATTCGATATTAAAGAAACTTGCCACCCATGGGAGCCGTTTTTGTGGAAGTTTGCGTGTATTTCATCATCACTGGGAAAATATGTCCGAAAATGTTTTCCTTATTGATTATTTAACAAAAGGGGTATTATTAGGCCGTAAAAAATTTGACAACATTGATGGTGGCATTACCTTCTTTTAAACTATAAAGCAAAAGTGTTTAACTGTCATGGAGTAAAGCTCTTATATGTAACGTTTTATACATCCAATTTGAACCTGGTTCAATCTACCAAACCGTAAGTACAACAACACCCTGTTGTAAGTAAGCAAGAAAATTCAAAGCAATAACGATTTGGCTTACTTGTACACAACATGCAAAAATACAATTCCAGTAATAAATCAAATAGAAATATTTTGCATTTTATTACGCTAGTAGAAATTTAAATACTGTTACAATTTAACAGGATGCAATCTATAAATCATTTTAGCAACAAAACGGCATTGTAAAAATAAAACCATTTGACAGAATCGACTAGTAATTTTTCAATTTTAAAGTTGACTGAGCTAATTAATTTGACATCAAAATTTATTTTGACCATTTTCTTTTTGTTTTTATAACGTTTCAAAATTTATAACGCCAATATCATAAGGCAGAGCGTCAATATTTACGAGTTCCTGAAAATTATACAGGGTGATTTTGTGAAATTTTCAGGAGCGACTCAGAATCAGTACTTTATCGATTTACGTAAAGATTTTTTTTTATTTTTATTTTTAATTATTTTTAACGCGCGGATTCCAAATTGGCACACGTGGTTAATTTACTTTGTTCATAAAAAATACGTACCTACACACACAGCTAACACAGTTGAATAGATCGCGGTGTGCGTAAATAAGCCTTAGCCTTTAACACTTAAGATAAATGGGCACCAGCGAATTGTAGGTATCTTCACTATTTTTTTCGACAATACCACGATAAAAAATAATTACGTTAAAAGTTACTTTGTTTTATAGAGCTTATTAATTTGGCAACTGCTTGCAAAATCACCTTGTAGAAGGTACAATTAGTAGAATTTAAAGATAAGCCAAGTTTAGCCACTTTGAAAGTATTAACCTCAGTGCCACCAGCTGCTGTAGTTTTATAGCATCTTAACATTCATTACACCTCATTTTAGGTGCCCGTACTCTGGTGAAGTCTTGCATAAAAATGAAATAGCGATTAGCCGTTTTAGCTAAACCGCTTTGTGACTTTGTAAAATTTAGTTTCTCTAATTTGAAGAGGTTTTTAAGCTTTAGTTAAACGGTGTTAGATTATACCTATAGTCATTAGGGAATTACCAACCAAAAGTTTGGCGCAAAATTACACAATTTAATGAAATGAAACAAAATGAGTGCTTTATTTTAGACGAACATCAAAATCTGGAACACCGTCTTAAATGGCCCATTTAGTGTCCCAAAGCAGTGGCAAGGTTAAAGTAATACTGAGACGTGTAAAAGATCTTTTTAAAAGCCTACTTACAAAATAAATGAATTTCAATCTTGAATTTAACTAATCATTTGACAGCATTCGTAATGAAATGAAATGGACTATCGTCTGCGCTATTGCCGGACCGATACGACCTACAAACTTTCAAGAAGAGAGCGTATCTACAAACTAAAAATCCGGCAACGCACCTGTAACGCCCCCGGGACTACCGACGGGTGTATGGGCGACGGTAATCACTTACCATCAGGTGATCCGTCTGCTCGATTGCCTCCTGTCCCATAAAAAAAAGAAAGAAAAAGAATACTCGTATTTCGACTGTTATACTAAAGCTAAAAGAAAACCTTTTATCTCCATAATCACTCCATCAAGATACTGTTTCGCATGCGGTGAACTTGCATTGTCCTCAAGAAATATGACACTGCATGGCCTCGCCAGTGCTATCCGTCACAGGAATAATGAAAAAATAAACAGTGTCCATTGTATACCACAATAATACACTCTACACCAAGTTTCCAACAAAGGGCAACCCGATACATTAGGTTAGTGACACCGGCTACAATGCAGGCCGAGGAAACTGCACAATAAGAGTTGAAGTCTCATTAGGATCGGAGCAATACAAGTTACAAATGGACAAAGGATCGGACTGGAATGAATTTAACCAACGGATTTACAGAGGAAATACAAAAGCGCTGTTACAGTTTTGAAGTGATACGACTATTGGAATTTTTTATGGTTTTATTTGGAAGAGCATTTTGTAGCGCACTAATTGATAGTCCCGATAACCCCTCTAGCTTCTAAATGTCATCCGCTTTGAACTGAAGGGAAGTCGAACCTAAACTTCGAACTACTCCTATGTTCTTGTGATTAATTTCGTTGCGGGTCCAATGACAGTTTAACTTTCCTCCGCGCTCCGGGACAAACTTGACCTTCACTAGTTGGGTTTTTATTGGCGGTCAAGCTGTAGATCCTGGCTACACAGGATTTACAACGATGTAAATTTGAGATGGGAATAGCCCGTTGCATCAGGAGTGGGTTCGCCGTTAATATTTTCCGTCATACATTATGACGGGCATAGAAAATCTTTAGTGAGACTTTCAAAATAGGCAGCCCGATACTTTACATAATATTTGGTCTATTATCGCAAATTGTGATGTCGGTGGCGTTAATTTTGATTACTAATGATTGAATAGTATAATATTGAGCCCCAGAAATGAGAAATATGACGCAAGGAGAAGTACTATAACGTAGATTTGCGCATTCATCTGGTGCATGCTTCTCATAACATAATGAGATATAAATATGACTTTAATTAATTTGTGCCAAAAAATACCCGTTCCATGTTTTTATTATTGTGCTTATAATAATCTGGCAACAGCTTCTTCCTAGAGGCGAACAACGTTTTGTAATTTTAAGTCCACTGTTTAATGTAGCGTGTAAAAACTTCGAAGGTCGCCTTTTTCTTGGTCCAGTTGTTAGTTACTGGAGAAAAAGTTGTGCGTAAGAAACACCCGGATCTGAAAGGGGCCCGATCCTGGTACTCGAATAAAATGACTTTTTAGACCCGCAGGAAAAGTCTCAAATTAATACCGGTAAATATTTAAGTGTGGCAGGCACACTGGCTCGATAGATTAACTTTTTGAACCCGTAGAAAAAGTCTCCAATTAATACCGGTAATTATTTAAGTGTAGCAGGCACACTGGCGATTACAAGCGTATGCGCAACGTTTCCGCCTCGAGTGCGCGGCGTACGATACACTCGAAAAGCCGCTCCACTTAATTTGCCACTTAAATCTTAAAAATATCTTGACTAGCTAAAACAGTAATTTTGCAATATGAATTTGATTATGAAAGACAAGGCAGGTATCTGTCCGCAATCGCACCTGGTCTTAAGTGAGATGCAATCTAAGACGGTACATAGTAATCTACCCTGTAAAGTGTAAATACCTATTCACTTTCGCCTTGAAAACTTAACTTGAAAGTGTGACGACCTTATTTACCACTACAGACAATAAGTAAGCAATGGAAAAATACCACTTTTTACATAAATACGTAATGTCACGTGTATTAAAGCTCGGTTACTCCGAACATCTTATTCTTTTTGTGATAAAAGTCTTCCCTAACAAAACCACACATATAAATCGAGTTACAATATTGTCACAACAAAACTATTTTTATACTAATCCTACATAATATTTGCAGCAGTTTTTAAACAAATTTCAATATTAATACACCTACGCCTTCGTGTTCTAGTGTCGTTCCTTGATACAATATTTGCAGACTTGGAGCCGTTATTATAATTCGCGTCTGAACAAAAATATTTTTCTTTCTGGTTTCACTTTTTTTTTTCATCCCCGAAAGTTTTTTATGATCATCATCATTGTGCTCATCAGATCATTTAGTGTGGCCACTACAAATCAAATCAAATCAAAAGTATTTATTTGCACAATATGGAAAAGTACCTACGCCTTAGTTTACCAGAGAAAAATAGCGGATTTGGCCTAAACTCCCCACGCTGGTCAGACGTATTAGAGAGGCAAGAAATTCGCACATTTTGTCGCAGAGCCCCTTTTATGGCATTAACAGGAAGAATGGGGCTATAAAAATTGACCCGTCTGGTTCTAATTAAGTCTGTGTATGAAGTATGTATGTTACTGTAAAAGCTCGAACTACGGTTAATCTTAAGATTTAAGTGTAAGTCTTAGGATTTACCGACATGAGTTGGTAAATGTAAGTATTTCTGAAAATACGCCGATTTTTTCGAGCTTTTACCATTCGAATTTAATATATGCTAGGTTTTACCTCTGTCAGCTGGTAAATGTTGGTTTTAGGAATAAAACAATGAGTAATTCTTAATTACTTACTTTAATCAACTATTAGACAAAACAGGTTGTACATTGACAAATTTCGTTGGTAGTTTTTATAGTAATGTAGGTACATCATATGTTTTTTTAGATTTTTCATTTTCTTATTTTAAAAGATAGAGGGGGTTTTTTTCCACTTTGGAAGCGTCTGTCACGCAAACTATTCGGTTTAGAAAAGTATTTTAGAAACCTTGATATCATTTTTGAAGGCCTATCCATATGATAGAAACCCCACACGTATGTGTTTGATGAAAAAAAAATTTTGAGTTTTAGTTCTAAGTATGGGGTGGGGAGCCCCCAATATTTTTTTATTTTTTTTATTTTTGATCAGAATCTTAATGAGGTTCACAGAATACATCTACCTACCAAGTTTCAACAGTATAGCTCTTATAGTTTCGGAAAAAAATGGCTGTGACATACGGACGGACAGACGGACAGACGGACAGACGGACAGACAGACATGACATGGCCAATCTATAAGGGTTCCGTTTTTTGCCATTTGGCTACGGAACCCTAAAAAGGCTGCGCTCGTGTAATGCGTAGATAAGACCGATTGTTACCTGTCAAAAATGCTTGTTTTGTTTTTCAACATTTGCCGTGCCATTAATGTAAATCCTAAGATTTACCAACGAAATGGTGGTAAGAGTTCGAATCGCAAACCTTTTGGGACATTTACCATTAGGAATTGGTAGATCTTAGGTTTTACTGGAATATCGTAGGATTTACTGCAATTCGAGCTTTTACAGTAACATGTACATCAAGCTACATGGATGTTGTGAAATAGCAACTAATAGGTAAATACCTACATAGAATGCTACACTTTATCTTGATAATTATGGCGTGGGCGTCCCACGCTGCGTTTTCCGGCACGCGGCGTCCAAGAAATCCGTACCCGTAAACGAACTAAAGTCGCTGACATAGCCCGACGGATTAGCAAGCTGTAGTGGCAATGGGCAGGGCACATAGTACGCAGAACTGACGGCCGATGGGGCAGCAAGGTTCAGGAAGTGCTGTTTTACAACAAAGATTAGTCTGATGTACGTTTGACTGTACATGAATCAAGGCAAGACGGGTTAATATTCTAATGATAAATGACACTCATAATTAAAATTTAAAATTAATCACGCGCTAAGTATTTTACAACTCTAGTGTTTGTTTATAATTAGTTAGGACGTGAGAGGAGCTTACTGAGACGCGGTAATTTAATATTAAATTGCTCGTGGATGTCGCGCGGACTTTGAAATTATAAATTAAGTGAGAGTTTGTTAACTGTCTAGCGGTATACAGTCACTAGCTCTGATTAAACATGTCTGTAGGCGATGATGGCTTAGTTAGAGTACATGTTTTTCATAAAACTTAATTCTACCTTTTTAGTCTCGTGAATTTCATGTCAATTCCTTGCCCAATGTCTTTTATGCTTTTGAATACATAGGGCAGCGTTAGTAAACTATGCTTAAATTAATTTGTATCAGACAGATCTCGGTTCGGTTTTCAAGTAGTAAAAGTGATGAAAAATAGGTTCATAGAGCAATGATTCACTTACTAGAGTGACAGAGCACACGAGCCAGAAAACGCTGTCTTGGCATATTTACATAGTTTCCTGTGGCGGCCACCGGCGTCAATGGTTGACGAACACCAACGGTGGCGGTGTTTTGTGGTTATAGCCTGTGGCTCGTGTGCGGTGACCCTTAGAGGGTACGCTACGAGCTATGTCAGTCTTCAATGACAGTCTCAAGTCTTATACAAGCACTGTTATCCCAAGAGTTATGCGAAAAGAGCTTATTCTAAATTTTGTAAAATAATATAATTAATATGTTATTATAATGGGGTCATTACCCGTTAAGAAGAAGCTGATAGAAATCAGCCCTGAAAAAACTGTTAAAGAAATAAAAATAATGCAAGTACAAACTCTTTTAAGGCTTAAAGTCTTCCTTAATGTAAAAAATCAGTTTGTTTTTCTTCGTAATTAAGCTGATGGTTAACATATTTCATCAAGACAATTTCTATATTTTACAATAGTGCAAATAGTTCAACTTCTACTTCAATACAACTTTTAATGTAATGTATATCTCAAGGACTACGTCGTGTACTTATTTAACTTTTCTCTTAACAAGCTCATCATCTTAAAGAATAACTTGAGAACTTTTCTAAGAAGGTACTATACTAACTATAGTTATACTCGTATAAGTTCCTTTTAGGATTTGCCACAATGGGTGCGTTCTGCAGTTGCGTTCCACGATCAGTTCAAAATGAACGCAGATCGCATCAAGTATGAACAACATTGACGGTCAAGTCAACGACCACCGATTGATTTGATTTGATTTGATTTGATTTGATTTGATTTGATTCCTCGTCGACCGATAGTTCAGTCGGGCAGTTAATCAGTATGGGCATGTCTGGAAGTGCGCACATTACACCGATTGATTCTTCATACAAATTAGAATCAACTATCGGCCAACTAAAAATCGAGGGTCTGCGCTTAGGCTTATAGAGACCGATTGTTCATACATCAAGCGGGCTGCGTTCAGTTTGACCGCTGACCGCAGAACACATCCAGTGTGGCAAAACCTTGTACCTTCAGCACAAAGAAGTCACTTACCCCGACATAATCGACTCCATTCTTTGGTCGCGGTCTATCTCATTTTCCGCTTGAAAACGTTTTTTCGCTTAAAACTAACGCCACTATCTATTTAAGAGGATTTTTAAATAGAAATTGTTCTATTAACTAGCTTTCTTATATTTAAAGAACAGTTATATTAAAAAGCTAAAGGGTCTCTAGGATGCATCTACTTAGAATATTCAAAAGCTAGATCAAGTCAATATTATGTAGTACCACCCAAAGAAGCTAATATGTTCGCAACACGTCTTTGTTACAATTGGAATAAGGTTGTCTTGTCAACTTTTTGGCTACTTTGAGTGTCACGAACTACTTATTTGACGCTAATTATTATTGTTCCACCCTAAAAATAATACCAAATGGGACTTATTTTAGTATTATTGTACCTACATTATCTAGATATTGTATCATGCTATACCATCACTTTGCGACAACTTAACAAAGCGAGGATGTAATGAGAAAACAGCTTAATAATCTTTGCCAAATGTTTTCATCCTTTGTGATTGAAAATTCTTTGAATTACAAGGTAATTCTCTGAGACTTTTCCCAGAAGATGGGACTTATTTTATTTTGCTGTTTAGACCACATAGGTAATAAATTCCAGCCTTAAATTACCTAAGCATAGTTTGTATAGCAGCTTAAGAACAGACAAGCATTGTTTGTATAAATATAAATAGCTAAAGAACAATGAAACACTTGAAGTCACGTCTTGAATAAGGTGACCGGCAACGCTGTCTAGTCTTTCAGGTGTTATGAAGTCGGATAAAACCTTTTTGTTTAAGCTCCTTATGAGCATTTTGATCATTTGTAAGAACAACTTGAAAAATAAGTCTAACTCTAAAAGAATAGAGGTATTTTTGATTTTGAGTTTATGCAAATCCTGAAAAATCTGATAGACATTGTCTAAAGACGAAGATCCCGACATGTATAATAAGACTCAACCAAAGACAATGTATCGTTACGTCACAGAAAGACATACCCTTTGCCACAGAATAGAAGACAATCTACACACAAAGTGCGCTCGGGCAACACACACATAGACAAAGTTCACGGACACGATATCGCCAATAATCGCGAACCAGTCTAAACCACTGCGAGCGCGAATGGCCGCTTGAGACGCGTCTGTGTGCGTATGCAAAATGAAGTACATACAGGTAATTGTCTTCTGTTGCTATATGTCTGGTGATAATACCCTCTATATAAATATGACATTGACTTAAGGTGAGGCCGATATCTGAAGACGCCGCAGCGTCGCGTCGTGCCCTGACATTGCCGTGTCAAAGGTTATAAATATGATAACAAAGCACCATTTATCCGTGTTAGCGCCGTATTTATTATTTTTGGTGTTTTCTTTAAGCTGTTCGAGTACAATGGTTGCTAAATATATTACCAGACATTACACATGAAAGATCCAATCGTGTTTATCCAAAAGGGTTTTATTAACTACAAACTTGACACACATCTTCACTTCAAAGTAAATATGAAATTTATAAAATAATTGCTAGGATTGACTGACTGACAGTTACATCGACTTAACTTTATGAATTTCATATTTTAAGATTACATAAAGGGGTGTTTAAAAAATATTTTAAAAATCACTAAATTAACGATAACTTCTAAACTACGAAAAATCGTAGAACATACATGGGGGTGAAATCGATAGGTCTAGTCCTCGCCTGCCTTCGGCTTGACACCTTACACGAAACAACCTGTATAATATTGTAAATGTCACTCAAGTACTCACAAAAACGATTAAAATTTAAGGACATTTCAGGTTTCCAAAATTATATCAACCGGTACATTTCACTTTAAACAATTTCTACAAGTCCTGCAGTAGTCAGTATAAAAGTTATAATTTACAAAGTTCACCTACGACTATACTTAGTTCAAACGTGAATTCAGAAACTGGCTTAATTCGTAGCTGAGAAAGAAGAAACACAACATAAGGAAGAAATAAAATATTTTTTGGATACAACAATAAAAAATTCGTCGATTGATACACAAAACTAAAAATTATCCGTGTGGTTTCAGTAGAGTAGATAGGACCCAATCTATCTTCCCGCGGATGACTTTTAAGGCGAAAAGGACAAATGGCAATGCCAGATTTTGTATGGAAGGTGGCGTCTTTTTTTTTCGCGCGGCCATCGACCAAACTTTGTTTTTTGATTACAAAATAGTGTAATTAACCAAACTTACTATGGCATGTATACCTCTAAACTTAGTCTGAACTGAGTTACGAGCATTAGAAGTTTGATGATTTTCATACTACTTAGATTTGCTTTTTGCGCGCAAGTTTTGTAAGAAATTGCAACAAAATGTTGCGCTATTTTTTTATTGCGCTGATTCTGCTGCATACTGATGTCTGGAGCCTTTAATGGATGGTTTGTTTGTTTACACATATAATGTCACTATTTTGTTGCAATTTCTTANTATTTTTTTATTGCGCTGATTCTGCTGCATACTGATGTCTGGAGCCTTTAATGGATGGTTTGTTTGTTTACACATATAATGTCACTATTTTGTTGCAATTTCTTACAAAACTTGCGCGCAAAAAGCAAATCTAGTAGGTATGAAAATCATCAAAATTCTAATGCTCGTAACTCGGTTCAGACTGTGTTTAGTGGTATACATGTCATAGTAAGTTTGGTTTATTACACTATTATAATTTTGTAATCAAAAAACAAGGTTTGGTCGATGGCCGCGCGAAAAAAAAAAGACGCCAATTTCCGGCATTGTCTTTTATACGAACATCAGGCCTTCTCAACCTGTCTGGCTATAATGGAGAGCATAATAAGCCAAATCCTCTATTTTTCCTCTAAAAATTAAAGAGGGTCATGCTGCTGCAGTGGAGACTAAAATGACCATAATGACAATAATAATTATAGTGAAAACTAAATCTTTAAGACACAATCATTTTGTATTATATAAAAATTCCAATGAGTAGGCTGATTTTCTCAAACTATATTACTTAATGTAGGCACTCCATTGGCTCCAGCACTAGGCGCGGCCTCAAACTTCCTAATTCTATTCCCACGCGAAGGTAAGAGCATTCAACTTTTGTCAAAGAAGTTTTGTTTCAGCATTGCTACAGAGGTATACCTAATACAACAATACACGTGTCAGTTATTTCCCTTTTGTATTATGCAAATACGCATCCCGGTTGACGTATGATGTTTAGTGTAGTGGTAGAGCAGGCAGAACAAATTAAGTATTCTAACGTTATGTTAATGCGTTAAAAATGCCACTTTTGTGCCAGACGCGTTCGGTATTCCATTAAGTCTGACGCGCAAGATGAATAAGTAGTCAATTAACTATGCTGAACGTAAAATAATAAAGCGTAATATAGTAAAAACTTAGGGAAACAACTCAAATCTTCTTCTTCTCAGCACTTCTACCTGAAGCAGTGGTAGGGTTAATACTGGGACGTGTGTTTTTTAAAAGCCTACTTGCATAAATAGATGAGTTTTATGGGTTTATGAATTTACTTATTGTCATGGTGGCAGACATACCGTGCACTGTATACCGGGTGCGCCAAAGTTCACCTAAATTTTCAACTCCGAAAATTGGAAGTCCGAAAATGTTCTTCCTAAAATTTTTCATCCTAAGAATCACAATTCCTAACTACTCTGTCTCTAATGTTCATAATTCCGAATCATTCAACTTCATAATGTCATTAGCAATAAACATCTATTATACTTTTATTTGTTTTCCTAGATTTTGTAAACATAACCATNTAGGAGTTTAAATATATTTACATAAATGAAATTATTAATTACAATTTTCGGAAACATGAGTGTTATGAACATCGCCGGTAGCACTATAAATAGTATGAATGAAAACTTTAGGATGAAAAATTTTAGGAAGAGTGATCATTCGGATTTAAAATCGTTAGGAAGAACAATTTCGGGTAAATAACTTTAGGTGAGCCAATATGGACCCCTGTGTGCCTACCATGAGTTTACGTTAGGTGTGCTCGCTAGCGACTGCGTAAAAAAATGACATTTAAATGTATGACATATTGTGCAGCGCCCCTAGTGGCTACTTTCAAGAAATAAAATCTTCATAGAATTTTTTGACGTATTCGCTAGCGAGCTCACCTAACGTAAACTCATGGTAGGCACACTGTATACCACCTACCTATACGCAAGGAACGCAGGTTCGAACCCCGCCGCCGCTAGACTATTGTGGTGAACCCATTCGTAACACAAGCATTATTTAGATTACTACGAGGGGTTCTTTTCAAATAAATAAAACTGCTTTTTACATACAAAATACTTAGTGAGCACAAAATATAAAATTACTTTGTAGTCGATTTACCATTCGCTTTTACTATGGTAGGTTTTACTTTATGTATAATTATTATTGATATACTTACCTAATGTTCCCATTAGTGAGAATAATAATGCTCAAATGAACATATTATTAAAGTTTGAATATTACTCGTGTGTTTACTTAATATGTCAATAATTAAATCGAATGTTTTGTAGTATATATTACTACAAAATATTACATTTACATTTTAAATGCAGATTAATTTGGTTAATATTTTGTCTGGCCGGCACATCAAGCTTAATTACTTGTAATTATAATACATAGTTTACAGAGTTGTTCAAATGAAGACCTTATTAGAATCCACGTGTTACATTTTGACTGAATCGTACAATTAATTAGCAAACTTGTATTTTACAGGAACAACCACATAATAACTTCGCCATTTCACACTGAAAAGTTTTCAGAACATACGAGTACGAGTTGACAAAGATATTGTTTAGCTTGAGACTCTTAGTAAAGTTTTATTTTATTAGACATTAGACTTAAATAATGAGTTATGATATTCCGGCACGGAGAAAACTTGCGGTTTCGTTCTAAATATAATAAGGCGTAAAATTGCGTATCACAGTACAAAATTTTATTGTACTATTCATTTCTGTTTTTCAGTTGTTCTCGTAAACATTGAAACAGCCTATTCCTTAACTTGTCCTCAATAAACCAAACTCTTATGTAGTTTTAAAAGGTGCAAAATTACCTACATACCTTGAGGCAATATAAAAATCTACGTGCTCATTCGATAAGCCACGTAACTTTTTAAAGTAGCCAGTTGACCGCTATTAATCTTTCTACATTAAAATTTTCATCACGAAGTTTCTGAGAAATTATCCGACATAGATGCTTGAGTAAACTTACGAAGAAGCTTTTTTCGATACTTACAAAAACTTATAAATATTAACTACAGCTTTCAAACCAATTATTTAGTATTCTAGCGAAATTAATCATCTAATATAAACAGAAAGCTCTAGGTCTTCACCCGGAGTTGGTAATTCCATTAAATGTAACACTTTCTCCCAAACCTTTAACGGATTTAATGGAAGGTCTGTAACATTGTTACATTGGCAGGCTGTCGCAAATGGTAGGGCGAAGGCAAACTTTGGCTTGGCTAGAGAATGAAACGGCAATATTTATTTTCCTAATAAGGTGGACCTTTAAAAATTTAAGGCCCAGTAATCGTTAGCAAAAGACGTTAAAACTCAAGAAATTTGGACTAAAGTTTACTCGGTTTTAATTGAAGACTTACAAAAGGTGTTGATAGTAACATTTTTCTGTAGACGCAAACGTGTTAAATTAAAATTACTCTAGGCACAGATAAGCTGTTAAGTAATCCAATCGTGATCGATAGAGTACATTACTGTAGGTTAACCTTTAGCATTTAGTGATGTGCGATAGATGCAGTAGCAAAAAAGCCCCACTAACCGAATGTTAGATTGTTAGAGCCCTCGTCCACTTAACTGTTATGGTGAAACCACATTTTTCTTAACTAGAGAAGTTAACGGGAATAATAACTAATCTGTGCAATAAAAATAAGGAAATAATCAGTTCCCTTTAAAAAATGTCGCCTGTCTGTATTAGCCCAAAAAGGTGAGTTCTCAAACTGTTTTAATTTCCGAACATTTAATATTCTGCTGCGGGGTGACGCGACGGTGACGCGACTCAGTCGAACGCTGTCAGCCGCAGCGTCAACATGATTAATTACGGGCACAATGACGTGGCAGAGCGACGTAAATTTACATTGTTTTCGTTCGTAAATGAAATAACATCCCAACAATGCGTTCAGGCGCAAACTACGAGTATTCGTGGTGCCGCACGTTCTGTTGTAACTTGACATACTTTGCTGGCCCTGAATGCAGACTGTTTTGTGTGTGATTTTATTTTACCATGTTTAGGAGTTTGTTTGAATAAATTAACTATTCATGATTAAAGACACTCAGAGGCCCGATTCATGAATTGAGATTTTCAGCTTGAGCGTGCTCATCTTCTACTCAAGGAAGACTTTAATATTCTTCCTTGCATAAACTCTACATCTACTAACTTTTACATATTTTATACTATTATCTTCATAATTAGACATTATTTGCAAAATAGAAACTAACTGTTACAAATGGGTGTTAGCAAATCCGAGAATTTTGAACAAAATCCATTGTAGACGTTTATTTTTTATAACACCGTATTTTATTAAATAGATAAAGGCCAAGAGCTTCCTCGTTGTGGAAAAAAAAAAAAAAAAAAAAAAAAGATAATATTTTTCAAAGTCGATCTACAACTACAAACTATCTCAATTAATTTTTACTTTGACTGAAACCCTCATACCTAAGTAGGTACAGTTAATCAAGCACATCTTAACGCATAGCGAATGGCTTATAACGTACACCAACCGACTAGGGTTGCGAGACCGAATGACATCGGGAGAAATAATATTTTTTCGGGATTTTGGGACTTTGGTCGGGGGAAACACCAAAGTAAATATAACTTTTAAAACAACAACGTAAACTATTATTACAGGCCAAGTGCGGGATGAGGGGGAGGGGAGTGAAATCAAGTCCTGACCGTTTATAATTTATATTGAAACCCGTTTATCCATGTTGTCTGATGATGATGTTAAAAGTGTTTAATACCTTTATTAGTTATCTGTCTCTCGCTTTGCAATGGAAGGAAGTCAAATTACATTTCAAACTCCACCTATATTCTTCTGATTAAATTCGTTAAATACTCGATCTTCACTGGTTGGTTTTCATTGGAGGCCAAACTGGCTGGCTATACAGGAGTTTCAGTGGTGGGAAAGTGTGGTGGGATAAGAGTCAAAGCACACGATGCATTGCGCTAAGATTTCGCCACACCGCTCGTGTGCCCATCACAGACATTACTATGTAAGGTGACACAGCGACACCGCTTCGGCGTCGCACCGCCACCGCAACGCATTGTGTACTTTTGCTCTTAGACCCGTTATCCCGACCATCTGGCAACCCCATAGACTAGGGCTTGAATACCGGAATTCCGGAATTTCGTAACTCCGGAATTTCGGATACATTTTTTCCGATATTTCAATTCCGGAACTGAAGCCAATATCGTATTCCGATATTGAAATTTTTCATAAATTATTTTAAGTTTTCAAAACGTTTAAGTATCAAAATAGGTTCTTAGATAAGGAAGTCCTTGAGATATGTATTCGCAACTTTATTAGTAATAATATTAAAGAGGCAATAGGGCGAAACCAAAGTTCCAAAATGTTCGCTAGATATAACTCTAATGGGCGAAGCCAGCTGAAGAGAGCGGATGATGGAGTAAAACCTGTTAATAGCTCAGCCAAAGGACAGTTCCAACAGCTAAGCTAACTCGACACTATGCCGAAGATTAGCCGGACATCAGCCCTTACGTGATTAGGAAGGCTCTCAAACAGCTAAAGAACAACAAGGCACCGGGTGATGACGGAATAACCTCGGAGCTTCTGAACGCGTCAGGTGATAAGCCGATACTGAAAGCCCTTCATAGACTGTAACTCTGTCTTACTCCAGGGAATAATAGACCAGTAGAATTAAACACAAAAATAAATTAAATCGGAATTAATTCCTACTAAAGATTTTAGTGCTTTAATGGCTTCATTAGTTGCCCATAAAGACTCTTCTAGGTTTTCGACTTCGACGGAGTTGTGCTTAAGTAGTGGGGGCCCCCGAAAGGGGCGCTTTTTCAGTTATACCGCGTAAAGGACTTACCCTATCGAAAAGTGGTCTTCCTGACGGTTAAAGGGCATTTAATCTTGCATTAAATAAGACCAAATTCATATGTTTTGGACAAACCGTTCTCGTGCAAATGTTCGGCAAAGTAGAAAATATGTGTATAATATGACCCTCTCCACGTCCAATAGCTCGTCACCCGTAGGCTCCCAAGCCTTGTAAAGGGTCGCCTTAACCAGCGTATCCCTATCAAGGCTCACGAGTTGGATTCGCTTATCCTTGTTCGTCCCAGCCGTTCCTTAACTGCGGTTGCTGCACCTCTTCCTGGTACTCTCCTGAACGACTCTGTGTTACCTAATGTGGCTGCCCCTCTTCCTTGTACCCTCCTGTACGATTGCATTGCTTAGCTATATGCCTGGTCCAAGGTTCGTCGCAAAAAATCAACAACAACAAGTTCATATTAAAATGAAGAGTTTTTTGTTTGTTTGTTTGGTATAACCGGAAAACCGAAAAAGCGCCCCTTTCGGGGGCCCCCACCACTTAAGCACAGCTCCGTCGAAGTCGAAAACCTAGGAGTCTTAATGGGCAACCAATGAAGCCATTAAAGCAATAAAATCTTTTGTAGGAATTATTTCCGATTTAAAATCTAATTCTACTGGACTACAATGCCAGAGGCACGGAACAAATGCTTGGTGGTGTTTTTCTTTAAGAAAGGGGTAAAAGCCTTATTAAGGAATTACAGACCCATCTGGGCTCTGACTCTGAGTCATGTCTACAAGCTGTTTTTGCGAGCCATCACGAATAGTCTCGCGCGTAGGTTCGATGACTTATAGTCTCTCGAGGAAGCCAGTTATCGAAACGTTTACACTACCATATACCGCATCTATACGCTACGGCAGGTTATGCAGAAGACCGAAGAGTCTAACTTGCCTATATGCTTGGCGTTCTTAGACTATGAGAAGGTCTTTGAGCCTGGCTGAACACGAGGGCGATTCCTCTGCTGTGAGGTAGGGAGATGTAATAATATGTCGAATTCAACTCGGCTGGGCAGCGTTCGGGAAACTACATAACATCTTTTCGACCAAAACACTTCAGTACCTAAAGACGAAAGTCTACAATCAGTGTGTGTTACCAGTAGTGATGACACACGGTTCGGAAACGTGGCCTCTTACTATAAGGACTTATAATAAGCTCAAAGTTGCACACCATGGCATGGAAAGTGCTATGCTCGGTGTTTCTTTTCGAGATCGAACCAGAAATGAGGAGATTCGTAAACGAACTAAAGTTGCCTGACATAATATCGATCGGATTACCAAGCAAGTGGCAATGGGCAGGGCACATAGTACGTAGAACAGACGGCCGATGGGGCAAGGTTCTAAAGTGGAGGCCACATACGTGTACGTGTTTGTCGGGAGGCGCTTTCTTTTTGTGACCAACTCCGGAACTGGAACCGGAATTCCGGAGTTGAGTGCCCAATATCGGAAATCAGTTCCGGAGTTGAAAACTATCCGATTTTGCAAGCCCTACCATAGACATATAGATAGATGCCAACTAATGCGTTGACTTCGAAACTCAGTGTCGCATTAGAAATTGACACACACAAAGTAATCAAAATATGTGCTCATTATCCACTGCGGTATCAGTACTCAACGTTCGAATAATCATTAGTCCTACGCAAGCAATGTAAACTGTTAACATTATGACGTCTGCAGCAATGTGTTCTGTTTTTGGGCATATTGCTGCGACACCGGCCCCGCCCCCTTGTCACATCTCCCTTTAGGTTCTGTGATCTGTGGGCAACCCTAACACCATCATACCAGTTTCAAATCGTAGCAGGCACTCAGAACTGATTGATTAAGAGAGCCTCTCCTGTCCCTGAGACGTTAATGTTGCTTGAGTAAATTACCCTGAACACCGACAGATGGAGTGGCAGTCGCTCGTATGAAACGTTGTTTTAATTAACATGGCGCTATACGTTATGGGGATATTTTACATTTTGGAAGTGAAATTCATATTATTATATTTGTATACCTTTACCTGCTATACTTTGAGTAATATTGTTACTAGTATTTTTTTATGCTGAGACTAGCTCTAGGGCTAGTATCATTCACGGTCTAAAAATCTCAACTTAAACTTAAAAAGCTGATTATATTTCTAAACCGCTACTTTTTATCGAACTACCAACAAAAACCTGAAAAAATATAAATATTATACTGTATGTATGTATGTAGGTACACTCGTATTACAAAAGTTCCATGTGAAGAAAGATAACACTGGTCAACAGAGTTTTTGTTGCCCTTGATATTTAAATGATTTTGTGTCAATTGAGACCCACAATTTACGAAACTATTATTACTTTTAGCAGATTGGCTCTAGTTTTTTTTTTAATCGTCTTTTTCTGATTACACTATAAATAGTAGAAAATTAAGCAAGTACATTTTATAAAATCAAATTTACCTAAAAAGAACCTCAAATTTTGTTCTGAATGGTTTTAATTAATTTACAGAGAAGTAAAAAGATTAAAAAAATGCATAAATAATGTTAGATTTCAGAGAAACACTTTTTATAGAATTTTTTTACTTAAATGTTGTGGGTCAATTTCACTATGTGACCAACATTACTTAATCAGTCAGGAAACGATCCTATCTACTTTGATATCTTTATTCCATCACTCTTACGTCTTGATAGAATCATTATACCTGCTCGTCACTGCAATTTCATAAAAATAAATAAACATCTACCCACGTGACTGCGAAGAAAGTGCAGCTTATTATGCTCATATTTGCTTCGACATATTTTGCCCAATAAACTGTGTAATTTAGTGCTTTCTAGTTACCTAAAAAGATTACAATCAACACTAAACCTCTCCAAGCTTCACATACAGAATAAGTAAGTAATAGCTTTTTATAAGTTTGTGCATGTATATTCGAATTTGCCCACACATCTTGTTCCCAGTGAATTTTCTTTGCCCTATAGTTCCATATACATACAAAATGGGTATTAGACGTATAAGTGTAAGGCGAAGTAAAAATCTAAGACGTCCAGACAATCTGACAAGTAATGACATCAATATTACTGTCATCACTTCCTTCGGTAATGACATTCTAAATCTCCCCACATACTAATAGCCTTGTCGCACTATAACCGCCATTCCTTGATTCCAGCCACCACATTGTCAGTGGTAATGACATTATTTTATCGTTATATCATTGTTACTGATAGTGTCTGGTCCCATTACGTTTAAAATTGTGCAGAAAAACTAATTTAGTCCAGGTTCCTGGTCACTTATTAACAACGCATGTTTCAAAGAGCCCATATAAATTGTTTATCACTTAAACATTAATATCATAAAAACTAGAGCCAATTCAGTACTTTCGTTAATACATTCGTAAATTGTATGCTTCAAAGTATATAAATCCGAAGAAATAACCAGGGCAACAAAAAAAAAAAATTTTTTGTTGAGCTGTGTAATTAACTAACTTACGATAACATCGTTTATCTACTGACTACACACAGTAGTAGTCATTCGATGGACACCCATTGTACATACGAATAAGTTCTGTGACATTAATAAATGGAGTATTACTTAAAGAACACTTTAATCAAGCCGTAAATGAAGTAATAAAACTCCTGAATGCTTAAAGAACGCTTCAAATCTTCCTATTAGGAATAAAATGTGAATTTTCAACTGTCCACACAAGTGACAAGTTGTCGATATTGTTAGTATAGAAACTCAGTATAACAAGAGCCTCTCAAACTGGTCAGAATCTAGCTCTACCGAACAAACTTACGTACACTTTCCAGACAGTTATGAAAGTTCAATCTCCTTGTGTTCGTATCAAATTCTTCACAATATTGGAAACATTTTCTTATTCATATTCAAGAGTTGATAACACGATCTTGTTATCTTTGCTTCCACTAGTAATAACGATATGGCAATTTCTTCGTTAGCATAAAGATTAAATCTCTTACTTCTTAGAAAACAAAGTTATGTTTTTATTAGTTCTATTAATGAGTTTATAACATATCGAGCTTATACGAAGAGGATCTCCGGATGAATATTTAATCTTGAATTTCAATGAAATTTGTTATCCACACTGTTTTATTATCCCGGGTATGATGACGATTTCGAGAAATAATAAGTCAAAAATATTTCGACATTTAGATCCCAACTAATATTATAAATGCGAAAGTAACTCTGTCTGTCTGTCTGTCTGTTACGCTTTCCCGCTTAAACCTCGCAACCGATTTTGATGAAATTTGGCATAGAGATAGTTTGAGTCCCGGGAAAGAACATAGGATAGTTTTTATCCCGGTTTTTGAAACAGGGACGCGCGCGATAAAGTTTTTCTGTGACAGACAAAATTCCACGCGGGCGAAGCCGCGGGCGGAAAGCTAGTAAATAATATTAAGAATCTATTAGAATCTCACAGCTGAAATATAGGTCCCTCAAAATGCTATCGTTAAATTGGATACATACTCATACAGACAAAATAGCAATAAATTCCAGATTTTATCCTTCAAAGAGATTCCAAGCTTTATCTTTACATGAAGTTATAAATACAACACAGCATTGTCCTAACAATATACGCCTGAAAAAGGGTTACTTTATACACTCGCCCTCAAAATAAGGTCATCAGGGCTCTTCCCTGAAAAGTGTCAAGTAACATAAGCCTCACAGTCAATGAGTATTAATTTCTGACGCGTGTTTTTCTGTCCCTTATTAGGGTACCCTTTTATCCTAATGGGGGTGGGACAAACGAGCAAAGTTTCACTTAGCCCGTTTTACTTTCTTAGATGAGAAGACCGATCATTTGGGTTGTGCTCGAGTGAATAGTTTGCGTCAACAGAAGAGTTAATTTGCCTAAACAATTTAGTTAAGCCTCTAACGGCTCTAACTACATAGTAACAAGGAACGTTGGTACGCCTGAAAATACTTCCAATTTTTTTGCCGTTTTCACAACATTCTTCATTAATAATATTGGTCGTGGTGTAACAGCCTTATAGCCTTCCTTAATAAATGAGTTACCCAACACAAAAAAAGAATCAGACCAGTAGTTACTGAGATTAGCGGCTTCAACAAAACAAACAAACTCTTCAGCTGTAAAATTATATTAAAGAAGTATGAATATAAGCAGCTTTTAAAGGTATTTTTTGTAGGAAATATCCAGTTTCTAGTAAACGATGAGAAATACGAGGCATAAAATGTTAGTGCGAAACCTTTCCTAGAAGGGATACAGTTATGAAAAGCAGAAAGGTTGCTAATCCTTTATTTGCTATCTACATATTATTATAATAATTCCATTTTTTAATAACAACAAATAAAAACAAAATCGTGAAACCTTTCTGGCGCCGTTAATCTTTCAGGAAGAACCAATAAAAGTTCAAAAGCTTTCGCAAGCTACAGTTTTTTTTTAATATCGGGAAAAACATTTTACGAGACTTATAATTTCTATTTTAAACAAATTAAGGAAGCTTTATTATAACGTTCAATAAAAACATCCACCTATGTTACCAATAATTTTTTTGAGTTAGCTAATATTGGAAATTTCCATTACTTCCTACTTCGTATAAATCGAGTCGACTTCGGATTAGATAGTATTCGTATTGTAACACGAGATTTATTGTGATTCCCGATCATGATTACGTATGTAGGAAATAAAATTGTATGTGTACCATTTTTTAGAGAATAGCTATGATTGTAGTATTTTTATGACTTAAGGTCATGTCTCCCCTAGATGGGGCAGAGGGCGCCACAACAGTCCTCCATCGCGTTCGGTCTTGAGCTTCGCGTTTGATCTCGCTCCAAGTCTTGCCGAACTTCTTCGCCTCGTCTGCCACAGTGCGCCGCCGAGTTTGCTTGGAGCGACCACGTCTAGTATTGTTATGATGTTACTAAACGTTATGGAGTTTTGTTACTATCAAAATAATAGTTTTGGGTCAGAAAATGTTCAATGAATAAAATCCTAATAATCTCATTTTTTTCTTTGCCCAAATGAAGACTACAGCATAAACAAAATCGCTGTTCATGAAAATAGAGTCCGTTTAAATTAAGCTTCTTCAATTTACCGGTCGAAGTTATCTTAACATAAAAAAAACGAATTTGATTATTTAAAGCTTCTTCCTTCTTTATAAAATATAAATCAAATAACGAATTTGCTCACAGTTTTTTTTATCTCTGAAACGTAATCACTTTAATAATTTCCGATGCTGTAACAAAAACGTGACAGGACGTTTTAAAATGCTGTCCCTCCGGGGAGCAATTATATCATTTCAGTGACTGAAATCCTCTTATGGTAATTAAATTAAAATTTCAGTTGATTATTTTCGCTTTGCTTTAATTGGATTACTACGTGTTGATGGATTTATGCATTATTTGTTGAAATGTATGAGAATTTTAGAGTATAGTGGAATGCGTTCCAAAAAAGAGTTCATTATAGAAAATTTTACAGCGATAGTTCTGTTTAAAGTGAATTTATTAATATAACAGCTTGTACAACTATATATGTATAACTCGTATGTTTCAAATACAACTATTGAAAAAAAACACATATTTAGAAATATAAATATGTAGATTTAAGTAACGATATAGTGAAATATAGCTCAGAAAATGAGCTCAATGCGGATATACATAATCAAAAAATTTCACCTCAATCGGTTGAGGAGAACTGGTCTTAAATTCAGTTGCAAGATTTGTCCCACACTAACAAACAAGCAAAGTCAATATAAAGCTTGTAAAAAATATAAACAAACAAGATTACGGATCAAGAATCTGTAGACATAAATTAATAATAATAAAATAATACGTAGACTTGGAATATTCCCTCATATCCTACTACTATTATAAATATAAAAGTTTGTGACAATGGAAAGATGAATGTTTGTAACTCCTTCACGCAAAAAAAACTAATCTAATTACCTACTACTAATTTATATTAATATTGAGTTAATTTACCATGTTATTAAACGGTAAGTGTCAATTATGTTGATCTTTGTCACAAACTGAATTTGACGCAGTCGAAGCCGTGGGCAAAAGTTTGTGAGAAATAATAAAACTTCCTTGATACTGGAATAAAATTAATAAAATATTGTTGGCAGGAGACCCCTTTGACTTAGCATATTATTACCCAACAATTTCCATATAGTAATATTACGTCGTAAATGCTAGTCGGTAAAATCTAGGTTTTGTTTAGTTCTGTGGAATACTCGCATAAAATACGTAAGTATTAAAAAGCTTTCAGGAGCTTTGAAAGGAAGAATAAGCTTTTAGTTTAATACTCGAATGTAATGCTAGAATATTCACGTACTTCCTCATGTTCAGATTTTCTATACTTATATTTTTCTCGCTGTGTTGTTTACTCGTATATAAGTAGGTACTTATAGGACGAAGAAAATAAGAAAACCAACAAATAGATGTTTAAACATGCTTCCTGTAAATCAACGATTGACTATGATGGACATCTCAATGTTTATATTTTAAGCTTTACAATGATTTAAATGTTACTCCTTTAATAATAAAGTTGCTAGTTACAATCGCACCCGGGAAACTATTTTGAGAAGTAAGCCAAGTTTTGTCTTTGGTACAATATCTCAGCTTTGTGTGCATCAGCAGTTAAGTTCCGAGTAGAATGTCAGTCGGACGCAAGAAGCCGGTTTGTATAGGAACCAACTCTTTTTGTAGCTCAAAGTTGACGATGTACGAGTATGTTACTATATTGGACAGTTTATAATTTTAAAATACAGGGCTATTTGTATAACACCAATTACCTGGCAGGAAAGGCTGACATTATAAGGGACAACATTTTTGACCATGGCCATGAGCATAAGTCATGCTCATCTCACCATTAGCCTCTGACGAGATTCGACCCTGGACCGCAGCTCGGATTGTAGCTCAGTACGCGATCACTCGGCTAAAAGGCACAGGCCATCCAATAATTAAGTATTTACTGTTAGACGAACAGAGCAAAGCCAAAGTAGAGGTGAATCTAAATAGAAATAATAATTATTGTTAATAGGATAAGTCGATAAAAGGAATTATTTTCTTTGAACGTAAAACACGTTGACTCTGCAAAATTAAATAGAAAAACCACAATCTTCACCTTAATGACATTACCTTTAGGTACCATTATACCTAAGCGACTAAAGGAAATTAGCCAGAGTGGGTGCCGTGGAATTAAAAACAGAAGGACCAAATTGGCTTGTCCTGTCACTAATTTAGTTGTAAATTCAATTACACGTCAGTTTTCCATTTGCCTAAAGCAGTTAGGCAGATGTTGTGGTAATTTGTTTGTGTAAATTTTGTACCTTCAAACTTATATTGTTTGGAAGAATGTTTCTGACGTTTAACATGCTCTGGTTTCGAAAGTGTACAGTCGCCAACAAATCAGAATCATATTATGTTTGTTTTAAAAAAGCCCCTATACTATATGTAGAACTAAGTCCCCTCACTACATAGCTCTATGTCGTCCATTAGGTACATTTGTGTAAAATGTTTTTTTCGTAGCTTTTACTGCAAACGAACTAGTGAGCGAATGACTAGTACGGCTGAAATGGGATAGTAAACTGTTCCTTTTTTATGCTGCACAATAGCTCTTTTCATGTACCAGCTTATACCGCAGCTTCACTCAAATATCAGTCTGTTGCAAAAAGTCTAAGTGATTTGATGATAAGCTACCATATTTGCTATATCGTACAGCTTAAATAGGTATTCTGAAACACTCACTACTCGTACTTCTCAATAAAACCATTATTAATTAATTATGGATCCTTATTAAGGCAAGGATGAGACAAGAATGACAAAATTATAGTTTTCACACACAAAATTTAATCTCTTTTCCCCTTACCGTTCAAGATTTATTTATTTAACGGTAGCCAAGTTTCAATCTAACTTGTAATCCAGCCTCCACTTTTTTTCCAAGAATCCAGTTTCGTTTTTTCTCACCCAAAACGTCGATTGGCAATTAAAAATGAAGAACGAAGAAACGGAATCTCAATTTTTAATCACTAAGCCATCACAAAGTTTAATTTCCTATAATACTCATTGAATGGGCGTTGAAACAAAAGTTCCGGATTTTTCCGACTTTGCTTCCAATCGTCTCTTCCGTTTCAATATTGTTGTCTAAAAAGGTCACTGAAAAGACATTTTCCAAGGACTTAATTAAAAAGCCTTTATTTTCTTAGTTGCGTAAACTAATTTAATGTTTTCAAGGCTTTGGATTGCGTAAAGACTTGTAAAAACATTTAGGGATTACACCTAATCTACACTTAAGATATATTTGTACCTGTGTTTGATCTAAATCCGTTATAAATTCTATTAATTCTTTATAGGTTCTTGAGTGAGACTTTCATAATATGAATAAAAAGTCTATTTTGAAACTAAGCTTTAACTAAGTCTGGGTTGTACTATCTTTAACTGAAACAAACGTCAAAAATTTGTCAAACTCCATACAAAAAATACCGGTGGTTATAGTTACTGTTAAAGTATGATGGTGCAACTCAGCCTAAGGGTGTAAGGTGCCGAATGGTCTCATCTCAAGATTCGTATCAAATTCAATCATAGACTCATAAATATTGAAATACAACCAACTACGGGCTTGAATTCGAATCGAGCATCGAGTTTCGGAATATGATGCTGGTAAGATGTGTTTGTATAAGCAAACACATAATACGAGTTTAATGTTGACTTTGATTTAAATATGGACATTGGACATTTTACACTGCGTCTATCTAGTCCCAAACTAAGCAAAGTTTGTACTATGGGTACTATACAACGGATATAAACATACTTATGTACTTTTTTTGTAAATACGAGTACATACATATTATAGATAGAAAACACTCAGTCTAATACACACAAAATTAAATGTTTGTACTGTGCGGGAATCGAACCCGCGACCTTTGGCATAGTAGTCCGTTATGAACCACTACACCAAACGGCCGACGCTTTTAAGAATGATATGAAAACAGTATAGGTTCTAATCAATACCTAAACCATCGTAAGAATACCGTCAAATAGACCAGTAATTGACTATGGGAATGAAAAGAGACTACCTACATTGGTTTTTATTAGAAATCGACGTAATTTTTTACCTGAATAACAACAACATTACGTATTATGAGTCCATGCCCTACCTTTCTTAACCTTTTTTTATTAAGTACTTTCTGATCATAAAAAAATATCGGAATAATTCAGCAAAACATTTTCTGGCACATAATACAGTTATATTTAAAAACGTACACAAAATAAGATTACCTTTGGAAGAAAAATGAAGGAACTTATTAATGGAAATCTAATAAATATTTGCTCAATAGAGTCCGGTATAATATACGGTAACGAAGATGAACAAAATTTCCTTGAATTCTAAAAGAAATTTTCGTATTTACGAGTACGCGACACGAATTTAATAATAACGGTTACATCTAGACACATTTTCATTTCTTTACGAAGATTAGGATATCAATATTCAATCATATTACGAGGCGTAAAAAGTATATTTGAACAAAACGGCATAAAGTTGAAAATTAAAAACTCACCCCCAAATAGCATCAGCATCAGCGATGAAAAGGTAAATCCTAACATTTTCGTTCAAATAAAAGTACACAAAAAACACTAGAAAATTCACAAAACACCTGACAACTTCATTTAAAATCAACGCGCTATTTGCTCCAAAAATTAAATAACGGTATCGAGTGTTGACTTTATTATTATTTAACGTCCTCAACGAAAACAATTACGTGTTCTGAAATTCAAATTTTAGTTCGAAATTGGAATCGGCCGCCAAAACGGGAGCGGGACGCGTGTTCCCTCCCCACAAGCCCGAATCGTACTGAGGGAAGCACCTGCTCTGTGCTTCAGATTGGAGCGCGGATTCTCCTGAAAATAAGGGCAAAGGAAAATTCTGCGAACTGCTACATGGCGCGCTTTTTCACGCGTCGTTTTTTTAATCTGTGTACTTAATGCGGAACCACAATGGAGGTCCGGCAAAGATTCATTTGAAAGGATTTAAACGACTATTGTGTGTTCGAACGGCATTTATAGTCATTTGAAGCATATCACGGATTCCCATTATATTTATCGCTCTTTCTCGCTTTCTACAATTTTCTCGGACGTGTCCGCTTTGTCCGGTTTCCACATCATTCCTCAATTTATCATAAGGGCCTCCATTTGTTATTATTCAAATTTGCCAATAAATTTTGCAAAAAATGACCCGGCTGTTGTTTTCTATAAGCGATTCAATTACGCCCTTTTTGTGTTGTATAAACGTATGTAGGTAGGTAACCTATAACTTTGTAGCTATAACATAACTGCATGTTTTATTACGACATTATAAGATGCAATATTGTAATATTATGTAGCTTAAGTTATGAAAGCTCGTGTCTAAAGATTGTTCAAAAACAAGATACCTAAATAGAAGAAAAAGTTACACTATTTTAAGTGTTTCTATCGACTTGATGGCTTAGTTTTAACAGCTTTCATCGGACTGATAGGGCTGAATGCGGAGAGCAGTCAGCCTGATACCTTACTAGCTTATACCCCGGATCGGGGGCTTTGAGAAGTGCTGCTCTTAATGCGTTAGGATTTTAAGTCCTTACAAGATCAAAATAAAACCAAAAATATAGTTTACATAGTGTTTATAGACAGTGAAACAATGTGACCTTTTCCACTAACACCCGTATTCACAAACGATGCTTGCTTAAGTGAAGCAGACTATCGAACTATAATATTAATGTATTTATATTAATCGTCAGACAGTGGTAACTGAATTTGTTGCGGCGCTTCTTCTCAGCACTTGCCAATGTTGGTCTCGAAGCGCTGGTAGGGTAAAAAGATTATGAGACATGTAGAGGCTCCTTAAGAGCAAAATATTTGAAGATTTGTAGGAACTATATAATAGTCTATCATCATCAACAGCCCTTTACAGTCCACTGCTGGACTTTGAGCCTCCTCCACTATGGTGGAGGGATTTGCCATAATCTCCACGCTTGGCAGGCGGGTTGGAGATCGCAGTTTAAAAGATTGATGTTTTTCAGAGAGCGCTGCTGCCCATTCTCTGTTTGTTGTGTAGTCCCTAAGTCGCCTCTTACGACACCCGCGGGAAGAGTAGGGGTTGGTGACAAATGTATTCTACTCTGCCGTCACCACACACCATAATAGTCTATACAAATAAAGAAATTTTGACTTTGACTTTGAACGCACAGCGTTGAATAGAGCTCTGTGATTGGTTCGTTTGTCAGCTTGTGCGTCCACGCGCACTGTGGGACCTCATAGTAATGTTTATGATCCGCGCGTAAAGCTTCTGAGCTGTGCAAAGATGCGTAACGACGCTGTAGAGCGGTATATAGCTGAGTGAGCGAGGATGCGTAAGGCTTGGAGCTAATACCATTATGCTCTAGCTCGCTACACCGCCTTGCATGCATTCCCGGTTCCCTATTGCATCGCTCCACTCATGTCACTACATACTCGTAGCATATACTGTGAAATCGTCGAAACATCACGTTTGTGTTCGTTTATTTGTAATCATGTCGTCGTGTTTAGAGGTTTTAAAGGTGAAAAAGTCTCAAAGTGTTGAAATGTAAGTTACATGGATTAAAATTCTTCTCAAAATTGATTTCGCCCTTCAAAACACAGGATTAGGCACAAGCAATTATTTTGTTTAACCTTATTCAATCAGCGAATCGTAAACGAATTCCGATAGAGGTAAAAGTAACAAAAATATACTGTTTTTTTATGCATGACAGGGCGGGTATTTGACCGCAATCTCACCTGGTGTTAAGTGAGATGCAGTCTAGGATGGTACATTATCTGCCTTGTAAGCCTATTCACTCTCGCATTGAAAATATCTTGCTAGGTTTTAATATATTCCACGGAAACGCAAAAAGGTTTACACGTGCTATAGATGACGATTTAATAACACGTCCAAAAAAGTTTCGCGAACCCCAAGCTTTAGTAACAAATAAGCTCACAGCGACAAGAAAAGCTATCTCAACTTCATCTATATCGTACCAACTCTTTCATATTCATTACTCAGTGAATCTTTGCGCGATTTATTCTCGAACATCTATCATGTATCGTATCTATTCCCATACCTGTCGTAGCTTCAAAGGAGTTGCCGGCTTTTGACGCGAGGGAACTGCCACAGATAATGATGCTGTAACAAGCGATTTTTAGATGAAGAATAAAGACTAAACTTTTTCGCTTTTATTTTCTTTTTTATAGCGATCCGTTGGATAAAAAGTGGCCTGTGATAGCTCGCTTTGGTACAGAAACGTTTGCGACATAGCAATGTTTTAATTTTCGTCATTTCAGATGTCAGCCCTAACCTAACAGAATGGAAGGCATGGTGTAATTTTATCCTAATATCGAATTTTCGATGACAAATAAATATCGTGTCGATCATGCTAGCCTGGGAGGAAGCGTATTATACAGTGTGAGTCACGTTAAAGTGTACATATGAAAATAGATGAAATTAGACCTATTTTTATCGACAAAAAAGAGGTCAATTTTTTTTTGAGATTTTTTTAAAATTTTTTACAGATTTTTTTTCTTCCAATTACTTATTGTAAAGAAAACGTAATAACTTTTAAACTAAGCGGTATATCCTGATAAAATAAAAACAGTAATAATGCTAAATAACAGGCAATACAGAAAAAATACATAAAATATACAAAAAATGCCAACAAATAATAAAAATGATATTATTATTTTTTTAATCTGCTTTTAAATTCGTGGTTTTTTGGTTATTTGATAAATTTCTCCAAAAAATGCCCCTATAACAGGTGATTTTTATTACTTTGTATTATTCTCTATCGTATTATCTTTGTAAATCCAAAAACCGCATGTCTCTATCCCTATCACAACATTTGCTATGATCGTTTGAACAAAGGCCTGCCACAACATTATTCTCCGCTACAGGTAGAGAAAAATTTAATTTAACTAAAATGCTTATTTTACTTCGAAATCTTTTATTTTTATCTGAAATCTAACTTGTCTTTATCAAAATAACAAATCTAGAGCCATTTTCAGTTTCGTTGTTAACGAAGCGTTGAATAGCGCGCCCGGAGAGGCTTAGTTCAGACGATCATTGCAAACGTTGTGATAGGAATAGAGACATGCGATTTTTGGTTTTACGAAGGTTATACGATAGAGAATAATACAAAGTGATAAAAACCACCGGTTATAGGGGCATTTTTTTGAGAAATTTTTCAAATAACCAAAAAGTTATTACGTTTTCTTTACAATAAGTAATTGGAAGAAAAAAAATTCTATAAAAAATTTAAAAAAAATCTCAAAAAATTTTGGACCTCTTTTTTGTCGATAAAAATAGGTCTAGTTTCATCTATTTTCATATGTACACTTTAACGTGACTCACACTGTATAAGCGTTAGAAAGCCAATTCACATGCAAATTATGTTGAACCCATTCACGAAATTCCCGTGTATATTATTTGAATTGTGTCATTTCTCTGACAAAACCATCAATATTATTAGCAATTACCTTTTCATGTTATGGTTCTACCTATATGGACTCTGCTATGTGTGTGTAAACTCAGTAAAATTGAAAAACGTTTTTAGGTCCTCAATAACTGTCTACAAAATAAAAAAAATGCAAGTACAACATTATTCGCTTAGATTGTAGACGCCTGATATATTTCCCCATTCATTTCTGGATGGTAGTGTTCCTTTGAAACATTAGAAGAAAAAATAAGACAAAATTATTTCCTGTAAATATCAAAAGGACTTTTTCCTTTTAGATGAACAAGTTTATTTTGTGCAAAGATTGACAAACTGAAGCCATGGTAAGTAAATAAATATTTGCAGCGAAATAGCCAATGATATAATATTTTCAATTAATACATTTTTTGCCTATTATTTTGGTTGGGGAAAAAAGTTTTAGAAAGGCAACCACGAACCGTCAGACGTAGCGTAGGCAGACCCCACTCGATGGACCGATGGTCCTGTGTAGGTCGCGTGTAAGCTTGGACGCACAGCGCACGATTGGACGTTGAGGAAATCCTTGGGGGAAGCCCCGAACATCAAAGTTGAAACTAACGAATACCAAATGACAACAAAAGTCCTTTTTAATGTAAAAGTTCATTTTAAAGGCCTACATGCATAAATAAATGAGTTTTTTTTAACTTTCATTCTGTATCTTCAAAAGCCTGCATTGGTAGTAGTGAGCACTATTAAACAGTCTTTTCCCAGTTCAATTAAGACATCTACCCCCTTATTCCAAAAAGTAGACTCTTGTTGAACTCAGGTATAAATTGACATTTAGGCTGGGTTGCACCATCTTAATTTAACTTCAAAAAACGTCAAAAATCTGTCAAACTCCATAAAAACACCGGTTATTATTGTTACGGCTAAGATAGATGGTAAGGTTAGGGCTGAGCCTGAAATGTCATTTTAAACCAGTGTTTGCCCCGGGTTTAACTATTCTATAATAAGGGTGAAAGTTTAAATCAAGTAGGGTTTCCGAATAAGAAATACGATTCCATTCTTGGCTAGGCTCGTTAGGCCATCAGTCCGATTGAGCCATCAGGCGCCTATAGCGGTTCATTAAGTCAGGTCCAAGGGTATAGCGATCTCCATTGCCATTACTCATTTCTTAAAAGTCATTTATTGTCTGCATGTGGCTTTTAGGCTGGGCTGCACAACCTTACTTTGACTTTAACAAACGTCAAAAATCTGCCAAACTCCATAAAAAAAACACCGGTTATAGTTATAGTTACGGTTAAAGTTAGATGGTGCAACTCAGCCTTAGATTCATCTGATCGCTACAAGTATTTTTAACTTGAACTGTTTATTTTAAAATAGATATTGGTGTCAAAGTAGAGATAACAACGAATCAGTGGAAATCTAAATTTAGCTGGCAAATATCAAATAACCGCCTCTGTGGTCTAGTGGTAAGACCACCTGCTTCAGACGCAGAGGTCCCGGGTTCGATTCCCAGTGGGGGCAGATTTTTCTGTTCGGTTTGGTTGGTGGTAGGGCTTGTTCTAAGTCCGCCTGGCTAGCTACCACCATCTTACCTAAGTCTGTCGCCATAACAACAATGTTAACAGCATTGTTGTGTTCCGGCAGTTAGAGGTAAGATAGCCAGTTCCTCCGTGGTTGAGGATTCCGGGTGAAGCTCGCTTCCACCTTCGGCCTGATCGTCACTTACCATCAGGTGAGATACAGGCCAAGAGCTTCCTCGTTGTGGTTAAAAAAAAAAAAAAACTTGCGGATTCCGTGCAAGAGGATTAGTGAACTTTATATTTGCTAATACAAAACGAACTAATAACTTATTGAAGCAGTAAATAATTTCCAATACTATAACTCAGTTGGTATCCCGATCATTCATATTACCGTGAAGTTGTTATTTACCGCCTGTTCCTGAATTTTTTTGTTATGCGAGTAAATATTTAATTTTCTTCTTAGTATCAACTTATCGTAGCGAATACTATAGACTAGCGTAGACTCAAGGCTTCGGAATGAGCAAATAATTGGTTTTCTTTTTCTTTTCTTGTGTAATGTTATGTATAAATAACAGTTTTCCACGCAATATCATCGTGTATCTGACCGTCAATTTATTTAACGTAGTGGCTACCGATTTACAATCTTTCGAATCGGAGGTAGGTACTGGATTTTCATGTCAGGTGCTTATGGCTGATAAAGTCGTACACTAAGGCTTTGACCCCACACTATTAAAAAATAGGGGTTCCCAAAGTAACGCTAAGACCTTTAAAGGGGGAACGGGCCATCGGTGTAGTTAAGTAAATAAATACTGCGACCGCTAAGAGAATAAATACATTGCAGACTGCTCGATAAGACCAATAAATAATCTGGACTGGTCTAAAGGGGGCGCTTTTAAAATAAGTAGGGAATGTGTATGTTAATATGTCACCGTAAAATTGTGAATTCCGTCAGATTATAATCTGACGTAGTTAAATTACAATCTAACCTAACCCACTGTTAGTTTACAATCTAACGCGTTATATTATAAACTGACAGAGTACACAATTTCACGATGACAAATATAACACAAGAACCCCAATGTTGACCTTGATTTGCTGTCGTCCGCACATTGTTAAAGGTCTTTAATTAAATAAATAACCCTAGTAACTTCCACTGTGGCGATTAGTATAAAGGATTCCCACTCAATTTCACACAAAGGACTCCCTTTTGGTCCTCACAATACATTCCCTTCCCAACATACCGCCTCAATTAGAATAAACGATTTCTCTAAGCACTTTACTGACCAATATCAAACAATCGGGGCGTCCCAAAGCTATTATGTCAACGAAATATGAACAAATAAACTCCATTCTAAGAACGTAGCTCCAATATTCCTATGGCTAATAATTTTCGCCACTTGTCTTGAACACGCAATGTAAATGAGATGGATACAGTGGGTTTGCTCCTTTTAACAACTCGTGTAACCCTAAGGCCCAGAACAGACGGTGAAACGCAACTGCAACGAAACTGCAACTGCTAGTTACTTTTGAGTTGCATCTAAGTTTCTGCCATAGCGCCCGTTGAGAGACCACACATGACGCGACCAGTTTGAAACTTTCAGTTTCAGTTTCATTCATCAGAATCATCAGAAAGTTTCAGTTTCGTTGCAGTTGCGTTTCACCGTCTGTTCTGGGCCTAAGTGGTCGCATGAGACCGCGATAACAACTGATTTATATCGTGTCTCGATTCGCTGGTATTTGAAGGGTTAATAATGCAAGGGTTAATAGCTTCTACGCCACTCACAACGTCAACAAGTTGTGGAACTTTTATAGACCATTAGCACATCAAGCTATACAATGTATTATCGCATGCAGGAAGTGCTATTTCTGCAAAAACATGTAGAGTTTGATCTTCTACTCGCTGAATATTCTTGAGGATAAAATATTGTCATAAATACTTACTAAATCCGAGTTACTAAATTACTTTTATTACATGAACCTATGAAGAAGGCGGGATGGATGCGGGCAGCGCAGGACTGAACTTGCAGATAGTTTTATAATTTTGAACCTGCTAAGTTCATATTTCTACTGTGACATTGCTCTTTTTGTCCAATAAGAGCACTTTCATTGGCATTCTACAACTTTATATTGAGCTAGACCTTCACAAGACACATCGATATGGCGCAAAATTGGCAAAAAAAAACTTTAGGAAAGTAGAGGTATTAGCATTTTGGTGATTTTGACAGAATCATAATCGGGCACTGCAGTAATTTGAGATACATTTTATGTCAAAACAAAATCTCCATAAAATTAGGGTTATCGTTTTAGCGGTCATTAGTTGGCGCCACTGTAGAGTAAGGTCACTGTCAATTTGCTAAAGATAGTGTCGACAACTGGTGAACGCTGAAGCGGTAGGACTAGTATATGCACTCATCAGTGTATTACTATGAGTTTACATTAGCTGTCATCTCGCATCATCTCAGCAATAGGACGTCCACTGCTGAACATAAGCCTCCCCCATTGCTTTCCATGTTGCCCGGTTGGTAGCGTGCTCGCTAGCGACTGCGTAAAAAAATGACATTAAATGTATGACATACTAGCTTTTGCCCGCGGCTTCGTTCGTTCGTTCGTTTCAGCCAAATGACGTCCACTGCTGGACAAAGGCCTCCCCCAAGGTTTTCCACAATGAACGGTCCTGCGCTGCCGCGTGAAATTTAGTTTGTCACAGATCGTCATAAATTATAGCCTAGGTATATGTAATTCTGGGTTATAAACAATAATACTGTAAAGTTTCATCAAAATCCATTCAGTAGTTTTTGCGTGAAAGAGCAACAAACATCCAGACATCCAAACTTTCGCATTAATAATATTAGTAGGATTGTGCAGCAGCCGGCCTTAGCGGCTACTTTCAAGAAATAAATAATAAATAAATAAATAAATATCTTTGGACAATCTCACACAGCGCCATCTAGCCCCAAAGTAAGCAATTAATATGCTTGTGTTATGGGTGCTAGCTTAACGGATATACTACTTATATACTTTTTTTTTTAAAATACATACATAATATACATAGTACACCCAGACCCGTCACAGAAATTAAAATTTATCATTTCAATTTCTGCCCGGCCGGGAATCGAACCCGGGACCTCTCGACATAGTAGTCCGTTCTGAACCACTACACCAAACGGCCGTCCTATAATATAGAAATAAAATCTTCATAGATTTTTTGACGTACTCGCTAGCGAGCACACCTAACATAAACTCATGGTAAGCACACAGGTTGGTGCCACTGTAGAGTATGGTCATGTCAAACGCCAGTAGTGCTAAGTCGTTGAGTCATGTCATTCGTCAGTGCTGCCAACAAATAACAAATAGCCTTCATTAGGTTGAAAAGGTTTGACGTTACATTAGAATTTCTGTATTAAATTCTGTGGCTATCAGACATTGACCCACATAATAAATATTTTAAAATCCCTATGCCTTTTTAACCCTATCAAAATTAATCTTACTACGCCGTCGAGGTTTACGATCAAGATTAATCAGTAGAACCCTGATAAAAAGTCTCATATTATGTTGCTCGTACTACCCTTGACTGATTGGGGCTTCATAGAACCCTCGCCGCGACGCTGCTTATTGAGAAAATTTCATTGAGATTATTCTCTCTGTATTCGCACATCAGAGACCAAAATTCAATTTTAAATTTGATTTGAGGTTACTTTAGAATCTTTCTAGAATTTCGGTAAGGTCAATCAACCATACGTGGTATTGAATAAAAAAGTAAATAAAGAATACTGCTACAGATGTTTTCAAAGATAATAATGAATCGATATGTCGTATAAAATGTTTTAAAAAATTAAAACAATTGCTGCTTCTACTTAAAAGTCTTTAGCAATCTAAACGTTCAATGCGAAGTTATTTTAAAACTGATTTTTTCTTCGAAGTTGGATGAACTTTTGTATAACCAATGAACGGTACCAACTCAAACAATGACACCATCAAAATATTGCACTTGCCGCTTAATTTCTTCGACAATTCAAAAGCTGTTGTTAAAATAAAATTTCATTCGAACTTTGCTCCATTATTTGACGCCTACAAAAGCTCGCAGTACAAAACGGAGCTTAAAAATAATAAACGGTCAAGCCCCAGAGCGATTGTTGGCGTGGTTCCGTAAATTTGCCTTGAAATATTAACCTTTGGAACTTTTAAATGTTTAATTTATACTTTTATTTGGGTAAACTAAAATTTATCTGTTGTCGGATAGTCAGGCAAAATTTCAGGCCAACTTTCAGCGTGATAAAAGTTCTTTGGAAGGTTATTCATAAGAATATTTTTTTAAACAAAATATTGTACATACTATAAATATGTAACGTTCAGCTGGACGTGAATCACTAAAATAAAAGCTTAACCTAAAAGCTAGCCAAATGATAACTTCAGCATATCCACTTATCCACTTCCTAACTGTTTCAGTGGGTCTGTAACTCAAGATCTGCCTCTAAAGTCAAAGGTTATTGGTTCGAGTCCCATTGGAAGCCGATACTTAGGTCATTTATCTACGGGGGTCTCGGAAGAAACCAAGTCTTATTTATTATGTTTACTAGGTATTGGTTTGTAGCCAAAACCCCAACAGTTTTCACTTCGCCGGTTATATAACGAAAAGCAGCTTCGCTTGACTGGACATGAAATTTAATTACACAGCTACCAATATTTTATAAGCAGTATTTATTATTAAGTTACGCGCGCGTTATTAATTATTGATATATTTGCGATAAATATCGCTGTCTCAATTAACGAAAACGTAGTCCAATAAATATTCCAATATCTGCATTGTAAAAGGGTATAGAAGAAAATGGCCTTGGCAAGAATTATCTACGGCCAAGTGAAATACTGTTTGGAGGCCAATAGCCCGGAATATCCTTGAGTATCTACCTAAATAAGGTCTAAATGTCGTAACCGCAGTCCCGAACACAAATCACAATGTATGTAGGTATGTATGTATGTATACGCTTTAGAGCCTCAGCACACATGCTACTTTACTATCGGCGATTGAGTCGCTTTTTAGGAGCTAAAAGCAGCGATCACACCACACACTTAAAAATTACAAACGCAACGATTTAGTCGCTTTTCTGAAGCTCGACGCAGCGACAGCAATTACCAAAATGCACGATTCCGGTACTAAGTCCGAACGCATGAAGTCGTGAAATCGCAATGCTGCGTCGATATAGAGTCGCTTAAACGCGCGTTTTCGTTGACCACGTCCGAACACATGAAGTCGCGAAATAGCGATGCTGCATCGATACAGTCGCAAAATGGCATCGGCCATTTTGCAACTTGCCATTTTGCAATACTTTTAGCATCATGCTAAAAGTATCATGTCTGCTAGTGCCCTTAATGTCACCAATTTCGCTGGAGGATCTCTGAAAATACTCCTCCGCTAATGACTGTAAACCATTTGTGATAAAATCTACACGACACGTCATTGTCATATGGGCCTAACAAATGCTGTTTCGTAGCGCCATCTTTTGGGGCACAAAACATGCTATTCTTAACTCCATCTCCCGATCTCTAAGTATCTTTTTGAATGGCATGGTTGAATGTTATTTTATTTTTTCAGACCAAATCTAGTATACCGGGTGAGTAGGTTTTATGCTGGAAGTTGATGTCGTTTATACAGCGCTTAAGTTAGTGGCAGTGATGCACTCAAAAATATTGTCGCTTTAGTGCTGCTTTTGAATCGGGTGTATTTGCACTGAGTTTGTTTCAATACGGAAAACATTTTAGTGTCACTGATGAATATTATGAAAAAGAGTCAGGTCTGGGTTTGGTTTTTAAGCAAATATTTTTGGTCGATGTATACTTTACTTTCATTACTTTCATAATGTGCATTGAAATGTTTACTTCCGTTTTGTTTGTTTCAATCGGTCGGTTTTTATGGACTTTGACAGATTTTTTTAAACATTTTTGACATCAATAGGGGTTGATAAAGTCTGACAATAGGTTTGTAACTGCAGACGTAACAGTATCATTGTTCTTCTTTTATGTTATGTTGGGCTTCAAAATTACCTCATCTGTACTATGTTTCTGAGCAAATAAATTATTTCATATTTTCATTTCATTATAATATTTCTGAGTAAATTAAAGCCAACTTTTTCTCTCCAGCAAAATTAATATATAAATCAAGCGGAGCGTCATGAACTCATGGCAGAATTTAAATGGGCGGAGTTGACACACTTTAAAATGGCTACTTCTGAGAATTTTCGCAGTCCTTAATGGACGTACGCGTGTATTTATTTTGTGTGTAGTACATTACTGTGAAGGTAATAAAAATAAATAAGCTAAGCTTTTGTAAGACAAAAGTTTAGATACAAGCTGAATTTTTTCACAAAATTCGGTAATTTTGTGAGAAACGCGGTCGTTAATAATATTTTAATACAATGCTGATCATAATCAAACTTGTCTAATTAAACAGTTTTCAAATATCTTTTACTATATGAAAAAATATTATTTCTAATTACTAAGTTAAATAGTATTAACAAAACTATGACTTACCAGAAGCTCGACTGCCGATGTCCAATGTTCACACTAAAATGAACTATTGTGGTGTAGTATTGTTTCAATTAATTAAAATCGAGGCGTGGAAAACAATGATGGTCCCTTATGACGTCTTTGGGGGCCGTTAATTGGTTAATTTGAGGATATAATTAGCAAATTAGAACAATTGGTTATTAATATAACGCCGCGTGGGTGGACCGTCTCCTATGTAGGGACGACCTTGGGTAGGCTGTATTGTACGACTATAGAACCCTTGTAGGGCCTGTTAGAGAGCAAAGGGTAAAGTGGCCAAGAAGATCAATTTAGAAATTATTATAATGTTTATACATACAATAATAATTACTGACTTTTTCACTTTATAAGGCTGAGTTGCACCACCTAACTTTGACCGTAACTAAACGATATCCGGTGTATTTTGTATGGAGTTTGACAGATTTTTGACGTTTGTTAAAATCAAAATAAGATGGTGCAACCCAGCCTGAGTATTTTCTTACAATACTTTGAATGCAAATAACAAGAGTAAAAATGACCTGAATAATAATCTAGGATGAAAACACAATGTCTTTTTTGTGGTGTAATTAGAAACATTATGGCATTTTACATAGTTTTATTATGTGCTATTTTGCAATAAGCCTATCATGATGGCTACTTTACAACTAAGGTAGGTACAAGGTTTCAAGTCAGAATCAAGTAACCTGTAATTCACACAATGTATTGTAATTAGATGGGTATTTACAATAATAATTATTATTTATTAACGTTAGTAGAATTACAGTCTATTGAATATACAGAAAAAGCCACCGTAAAAGTAGACTTACGTTATACCAAAATCTGATTTTTATGTATAATATTTGGGCAATAATTAGAAGTATTTTCAGTTTTGACAGTTCCAACTCTTTGCCAGGCAGTTTTTTTAGGGTAGCTCCCAAAGTTACGATGATCCGAACTTCATAATTCACCAACATTATATCCTATATTGGGAGCATATGCTAACAAACTTTCAGCTTTTATAAAATGACGTAGGTCTGACGTTCACTAGCTCTTAGTCTATTATAGCTTACTCTTTAGTTGTTAAATTTTCATAGCATTTAGAGTCTCTTCTCAAACTAAATTTATAAATAACTTGAAAAAGTCGAACTGCCTAATGCAGGATTCCACTGAAGTAGCTCAGCCCAGTAAGCGAAAGGTCTTGGGCTCAGTTCAAAGTTTAGGCAGTTCGATTTTTTCCAGTTTTTTTAATTTAGTTTACAGTACATCCCTACTAATTAAATTCACAACATAAAAGAAAGTAGGGGCTACTGGCATAGCAAAGGCAACATCCGACTTAATATGATGACACGATAACAAAAGTGACAAAACTCTCTTTCATATTTTTTCATAAAGCCATTGCTACCTATCTTTTGAGGTAGTCAGCCAATTCTTGCGAATATAATATTTATTCAGATGTTTGTTCTGGAACGATCTAAGTGTAAGATTTTAAGATTACTACGAAAACGTATCATCAAGTTCTCATAATCTGCTTACAGCCTATCACTAACACCACCATGCCCCCAAATCGGTCCCCAGACACGCAACAGGGTGTGCCTAACATACCATTCCGCCCAAGGACTCCAAAACGAGTCACATGTCACGTAATGTAATTATAACACTGACAGTAAAAAAGTTAATAAATTACAAAGGACAATTTGCAACTCGCACAGTTACAATATAGTGGGATTTGCAGTTGGCTCTCTCCCAAGGCATTTTTACGATCAAGTGTATATAAAATAAGTTTATCTACGTTGTGTTTGGCCCTTAATTTCAAGCTGAATGGAATGGATCTTTATCTTTTGTACTGTTTTAACCTCGATCGATACCTCATACGACGACGCTGACGAGGACCTCGTAAAGGTAGCGGGAAAACGCTGGATGCAGGTAGCCACCAACCGGCCATTGTGGAAATCATTGGGGGAGGCCTATGTTCAGCAGTGGATGTCCTATGGCTGAAATGGTCATGATGATGCCTTTTTTCACTACTCATGGTAAGCCCTTCTCCTTTTAGACCCCATGAGGCTTTTCTTCGTTGGCTATGATCTGCTACATTTATCATTAGTACCCATAATATAGCCTCTTTGAAAGTACACTACCTACCTATAAATGGATTGAAGTATCATCAAGTGTAAAAAGTAAATGGAAAAGTAAATTAGCGCTGTTAAAAAGAGGTGACATAATTTATTATAATTATTGCGTGATGGAAAGATTTTTGTACATACTTTTTGACAACATTATTTCCAAAGGACCTGAAACATGCCACATATGTTTTTACTCCAGCAAATAACAAAATTTACTCTGCGAAAGGCAGTGGGATAAAGCACAAAACTTCTAAACCTACAAAAGCTAGACTTACCCCTTTCAATCAATATTTTCACCCTTTACAGTACCTGGTCTGCCCAAAGATTTATTTTGTGTAAGGGTAACATCACACTAACGACAGAATAGGGATGTTTCCTGGGTAAAAAAGCAAGAGTTTGAATTGGTCCGTCAGTTAACTTATCAAAATACACTCGGCACGTATTTTTCACTTTTTATCAAAGTAATTAAAATTTTAAGAGATAAAGGGCGCCAAAGTTCAAAATAAGAGGCCCGTGACATCAAGGAGTGCTTAAAAGTGTAGTACTTTGTGACGTCACGAGGAACTTCAACGCAACATAACTTCGTATTGACTTGTTTGATTGATAAATAAAAAATATGTGTAACGGACTAAGTTTGAGGCTAGATAGCGCAGTATAAAATGTTAGAAGGAATATAAAAGTTACCCAATGACGATAAATAGCGCTTTTTAGACACGTCTTATTTATTTATTGAAATTTATTTGTCACATATCGTCACAAATTATAGCCTATATGTTAATATGGGTTATAAACAATAATACTGTAAAGTTTCAACAAAATCCGCTCAGTAGTTTTTGCGTGAAAGAGTAACAAATATCCAGATATCATGACATCCAGACATCCAAACTTTCGCCTTTATAATATTGAGTAGGATCTCTTTCCATAATATGAGCTCTCAGTTTATCTCTCTTTCTCTCTCACTTTAGTATACATTTTCCTGTATATCACCATTAACCGATCCCTTCAGTAAAGTATCATTTTAGTCCCGCAAGTGAGCTGTGTTCCTAAGGTTTTAGCCCACGTAAGCCCGGCCCCACGTAAGTAAAGTCAGCAGTTACGTTGTAATAAATCCCTTGATTTACAAAGATATATCTATATTATGCCAGGACAGTGTTGCCATAAGTCGATTCGAAATCTCTTTGTGCCTGGATATAACTTTGTGAAAGTTGGTAGGTATGGTAAAACAAACCTAAAAGAGGGTAAAAATAAATTTAAAATTGAATTACCCGTGTATTATAATTACTTTGGTTTTTTTAATGATAATAGTACAGGTTTAAAAACAACAGAGACCATGTCTGCGCAAATGTAGCATAGGACTTGCTTGATGAACCGATGACCTCAAAAAGATAGCTTGAAATGTAGAACTTTGTGATTAAAATTTCTATGCAATAATTATGTAATACGTACAATATTTATAAATATACTTAATGTTACTTGACTGTTACACAAAATTTAGAACAACATTCAATACCTACACAATCTAAAGTACAACGATAAAATAATTAACTGACACAAACATTTACACACTAGAAATAGGATTTATTTGAAACATCTAGTTCAATTACTTAGTACAAGTTTAGTTTTACTTTCTAAAACATTTTCCCGAGGCGTTAAAGTTTGTATCCACTTTGACGAATACACGCATAATCTAATTACTTACTTTAAAAGACGTTTAAAGGTTAAGCAAAAGAAAAATCTAAGTAAGAAAAGCCCAAAAAGTCCGCTGCTGACACAAAAATTCAGCTCTTAAACTTGTAAGTAAAATATCTAATAAACATTTCAGAGAGACCTTACTGCTAGCACGTTGCAAAAGTAAGCACCACTTAACCCTACAGTGGTCGCGCGGATTACACCCGTAATCCACTTGTGCAAATTGTCGAATATTTTGAAATCGGTCAACGCGATCGTTTTGATACTTCGTGTACTTTAAGTTGCATAGTCGAAGATCACAATTATTGACGTGTGAGCGCCAGGTCGCTTGTGGAAGTGTTGCAGGAGCCCCGTAAATGCCGATGGTCTACCCGTGTAATCCGCGCGACCAATTACGTAAGTATTTTTTAAGTTACCTTTTTTACATAATGTGTTTGTTTTTGCATTATTAGTGTAAATTATTGATTTATAATAAATAATTTATATAATATAGAATACGGCATAGATATGTATACATTTGTGTTTTCAATAACATCATTGTATTTCAGATAAAAATCATGAACAACAGGCAAAAAGCACAAATTGCAGAATGGCTAGAAGTAATTGACAATGAAAGCGTATCTTCTGACGACTCTTCGGTTTCTGATGAAGAAGTGCAAATTCTTCCACAAGAGAACCAGTTTCTCAGACCAGTGATTAGTCATCTAACTCAGAACCATCACAGCGGAGTTTTTTAGGTCGCTACTTTGACTGCGGAAGAAATCGCAATCAAAGTAGGTACTGGTAATACTTGTAATTCGTGCAACAAATTTATTTGTCCTTATCATTCCATGATGGCCTGTATCTCCTGTTCAAAATATAATTATAAACAAGTACAAATAGTACTTAATAATTTACTAAACTGCCAAAGTTGTCATTTTCTTGATGAAAAATGATGATTTTTATGTTTTGGTTAATTTATAAAAACTGAGAAGAACTGCTCATTTCTTTGTTTGATTATTTCATTAACTAATACATGACAATAAATATAAAAAATAAAGAAACATGTTTTTATAAAGAGATGTCTTATTTTTTTACTCCATAAAATGGCTTACGCATGTAATCCGCGCGACCATTAACGTAATATTTTAGAGCGCGACCACCGTAGGGTTAAATATGACTTAGCATAAGTCAGAAGAAATCGAAAAATGCTCAGGAAGCACTAGCTTGCAAACGATAATAATATTGTTTCTTTGTATATTTTCGGTTTTTTCTTCTCCCTAAATAAAAGAAAAAAGTTAAACCAAACTTGACACTGGCTAATTGCAAATTAATGTTATTAAAAAACATTAATTTGCAATTAGCCAGTGTCAAGTTTGTTTTTTTTTTATTTGGAACCTTTCACCTTCAAGATGCCAGTGTTTTTTAACTATTCAAGACTTTTTGTCATTTGGAGCTAAACGAGTTTTTTAAAAAAGATTGTATATTTTATTCTCTAAGTTTTACTCGTGGTGTCGTGGTGCAAGAAATTCAATACCTACCGCATCTGTCTGATAAGTATTTTACACGCTTGTCGATATTTCACGCAACAATAAAAGAAATTCGTGAATCGCACAAACTTCCTTGTAATATACGACTGGGTAAGGCCGTGGGCAGAGATGGAAGGTTTTGAAAATTTTGTTTACACTTGAAACTTGTCCATAGACTAATGGATGGCTGTTAGACTCTCACGACTTACTCGTAGATGTTCTAGTCTGTATATTTTTCAATACTCAATACGTTTATTTGGGACAAGATTATGTCCAATGTCTTGTGCATATTTTTATAATCTATTTTTTTTTAGTAACCTTATTATTAGTACCATCCGAGGCAGTTGCTTTTTGTCTTTTTAGGCACATCGGTTCAGGCATGGGTTTGCTACTTCGAGAAACGCTTATTCGAACCCCGTCGATTACTGCAAAAGCATTTCATTCTCAGTTAACAAAGCAACAAGAATTTTTGCTTACAGACCTACACTCTCATAGTGTTTGCAGAATACCAGTAATAAAATACCAGTGGCCGTGACGTGCTCCCGAGGACGTAATGGCCTCATACTGAGCAGGTACCAATTTGGTACAACAATTTTGTTTTGCTTTTGTATTGATTTTTGTTTCTTTTATTTCTGGTACCAAATTATTATTATCTTTCTTTCTTTCCTTTAAATAAGCAGTAATATTTTGAGAAAAGCACCGCCATCGCCAGTCACAGTGCTCGCCCGCTCCGCTCGCAACTGCTGCCTCTATATTTGACGTTTCGCTCGGCTCCTCGCAAATAATTTGATTCAAACCAGAGGTAGTTCTGCCGTAGACCCACAGATTCTCGATATGAGTTTACTATTCCGCTGAATTTGTGAGGAATTGTCATAAAAACGGATTTGGTATATTATTTGATTTAATTGAGGTATGAAGTTTGAATGTGATACCGTTTTTATCGACCGAACCGATTCCTAGTAATATCTATAAAATTGTATTATCTCGTCGTTTGATACTGATCCTTTACACGTGTATAAATAAAAAAATGATCCTTCACACGTGCACACATAAAAAAATGATCCTTTACACGTGTACTCATAAAATATGTTTCTTTACACGGTGTACACATAAGAAAAATATTGTTACTTAAAGTGCTCATCCATACTTTAGAGGGAAAATGTTGGTTAAAATTATCTTCAACATGGGGTTGAAGATAATTTTAAAATTTCGGTATCGTGTGCGTGTGACGATTCATAGCTGCTGCCACACACACAAAGCTGAACTCGTCGCGTCTCTATATAGTTCTCGTTCTTTTGAAACGGAAATGCGACTTTTGATTGAGATACAGGCCTCTACGCGGCCCTCTAAGCTGAGAGAGGGGTAAGACAGGGAGACGTCATATCTCCGAAACTGTTTACCACCGCCCTGAAAGATGTCTTCCCGCTCCTGGACTGGAGCGGATTTGTCATAAATATCAACGGCGAGTACATCACCCACCTTCGATTTGCGGACGATACAGTAGTCATGGCTGAGATCTTGGAAGATCTAAGCACAATGATCGATGGCCTTAGTAGCCTCTCAACAAGTGGGCCTCAGAATGAACATGGACAAGACAAAAAATGTATGTCTCATGTTCGTATTGCACCCACTCCTCTGAAGGTTTGAAATGGAAACTCTACACTTGAGGTTGACAATTATGTATACCTAGGACAAACAGTCTAGTTAGGTAGGTCCAACTGCAAGGAAGAGGTCAATCGTCGAATTCAACTCGGATGGGAAGCTTCGCGACAAGTATACTCACGTCTGAAATACCGCAGTGTCTTAAGTCAAAAGTCTTTGTAACAGTCTGTGTCGCCAGTGATAATAACTATATTATGGATCTGAAACGTGTTCGCTATGGGTCTCATAAGAAGGTTCAAGGTCACCCAAAAAGGCGATGGAGCGGAGTTTCCCTGCGTGATTGAATCAGAAATAAGAAGATCCGCAGGAGAACCAAAGTAACCGACATAGCTCGCATATCTAATTGCTAAAATCAAGTGGCAGTGGGCGGGGCACAAAGCTCGTAGAGACGATGGCCATTAGGGAAGGAAAGTTCTGATGGTGGCAGATGGCGACCACGGGCTGGAAGACGTAGCGTGGGTAGGCCTTCTACTAGGTGGACCGACAATCTGGTAAAGGTCGTGGGAAGAGCCTGGATGCGGGCACCACAGGACCGTTTATTGTGGAAAACCTTAGGGGTGGCCTTTGTCCAGCAGTGGACGTCATTTGGCTGAAATGAACAAACGAAAGTTCCATAAAAAACGTCAACAAAAATCACACGATTTTCCTTGTTTTTTCCTAGCGTGCTGGTCTGCGTCTTAAAACATACTGTTCTACAAATCCAAGTACCAAAATTCAAAAATAAATCCTACCTACAAGTATCCCGTTACAATTGGTAGCCAACTCGAGCATAGGTTCGTCCCGGCGACCGCGAGCGATTGGTCCATCGGTGGAGAGAGCGGCGGCGCGTGACCGGACTCCCGATCGTGGTTAGGGCGCACTCACGCTGGGTGATACCTGGGCACACACTTTCAGGCCTGGGTCAAGTTCGCAGAAATCTGTACACACTGTGTTTTAAATTCATTTATGGTAGAGTAGTCAAATTCTATGATTAGAGAATGGACACTAGCCCAACTACAAAAATACGACGGAAAATTGCGTTATGACAGTATAAGTAGACATAGTAGAATGCGACTGCAAATCAAATGCAACTTTGACGATTGGTCTTTTTAAAAAGCAAACCTACATGTTGTTTCCCAAGCTACATTCTAGTAGCTTTTAATATTTAGTGAATCAAAAATAGCACTAGTTGTAAAATCAGTTACCTAAGAACAGCGTGGCAGTGATGTGCCAAAAAAGGTTGCAGTGGAACTATATTGAACTTGGCTCTACAGTTATCTGGGAAGAAGTATAGTAATTTTGTCTGCATAAAATTGATTCAATTTTCCCATTCTTCTGCAAGTTTATGCAGTATCTTATCAACAGTACTGGTAGATGAAGTTGATTTCTGCTATGTGTACACATCCCAACATATTACCGTATCCTCGAAGGGGCCTCTTCGTTTTGGATCAGTCGGAGTTTACGTTAAAAGTAACATTCCGCGAAAATAAATTCTGGATGTAAAAAATCTATCGCGTAGACGAGTATTTCTTACCTATAGATGATTTTCGTCGAGGTCATATTATTACTAACTAGGTATCTCATGGTTTTGAAAGTTGAAGATGAAAGTAAAAACTATCTATATATATAAAAGAAAGTCGTGTTAGTTACTCCACTTATAACTCAAGAACGGCTGAACCGATTTAGCTGAAAATTGTCAGGGAGGTAGTTTAAAGCCAGGAGAAGGACATAGGATACTTTTTATCCCGTTCGAAATTTTAAAAAAAGAACAAAGTTCGCCGGGTCAGCTAGTATTTTATAGTTTTTGGTTGCTTTAACTACAGATAAAAAAAACTGGGCCTTAGTGACGCATTTTTTCAATGTATCTAATAAAATTCTCATGTCTCTGTATTTTGTCCTCAGAAACGACTTGTTGGCCGATTCATATAAAATGTTGTGTGTTTAAGCAGTAGGTTTGAGAATAGAGCGTAAAATATTTTTAGGGTTCCGTACCTCAAAAGGAAAAAACGGAACCCTTATAGGATCACTTTGTTGTCCGTCCGTCCGTCTGTCAAAACCCTTTATCTCAAGAACGCGTGAACGTATCAAGCTGAAATTCACATGAAATACTCAGGTCTATTGTCCCTTTAAGCTGTGAAAATATCAAACTTCTAAGCCAAGCCAATCAAAAGATACAGCCGATTATGTCGATATTTTCAACAAATTTTCGACACTCGCAAAGGAATCAAAACCTACAGGATACTTCCCGTAAACTCAGAATCTTGAAATTTGGCATAAAGCATTGTCATATAATGCAAATATAGGAAAAATTGCGAAAATTACATTTTTTTAGTTATATAATATAATAAAAATATTTTAATAAAATGAAACTTACTACCTTATTTCTCACGAACGAATAAAGGTATCAAATTGAAATTTATACCAAATACCTAGATCTATTGTCCCTTTAAGAAGTAAAAAAATCAAACTTCTAAGTTAACGCGATCAAAAGATACAGCAGTTTATACCGACACCTTAGACGAATTTCCGTCACACGCTAGGGAATCAAAACCTACAAGGTACTTCCTGTGAACTCAGAATCTTGAAATTCGGCACGAAGCAACGTTATATAGTACAGATGAAGGAAAAATTGCAAAAATGATAAATTTGAAGTTATATAAAATTAAATATTATTTATGCTTACATGACATAAAATATTTTTTTAATAATTATAAACTTACTACCTACCCTTTTTCACATGAACGCGTAGAAATTCATATCAAAAACTTCTTAAATCTAATTGCCTCTAAACTGTGAGAAATTCTAAATCAACGCAAAAATTCAAAACGCTGAGGTAGGTACCTACCTATAATGCAAATATAGGAAAAATAAATAAATAAAAAATAATCATACCGCATATTTTGAAATTCGCCACTACTCACAACGGAATCAAGTAAGTAATTTGATTTAATACGTCATAAATTGTAAACCGCTACGTTTGTACGGCGGAACCCTCGGTGTGCGAGCCCGACTCGCACTTGGCCGGTTTTTTATATTACTAGGTGCAAATCAACGTTTGCTAGATTATAAAATAACATGTTAAAATCTAATTAATTTATAATACTGGATTATAATTCAGTTTGAGAAGCGACTCTAATTGCTAAGATATTTTAAAAAAGTTTGCTGGATCAAGTAGTGTTTAGAGCTCACTGCTCAAATATTTTCTGACTATTCCATATTACAGGTTTTTTTATAGACTAATCCCACTTTATAGTAGACAGATCGTCGACTCGTCGCATCGCATCGTGTCGGCGAACCGTCCGTCTGTCGGAGTGTCGTTCCGTGACCGGGGTCTCAAATAGTCTCAATAGTCTACACTTTTCCTTTACCGACAGACAATTTATTTTTGTAAATAATATGAACCATGACAAGTGGCGACGAGAACAAGGAATTTCACAACTCATCTGATATAATACCAGTCAATACCTACAACTAGGGTAAGTCCAGGATAGATGCCCCACTTTTTGAAACAGCTCTGTAACTCAGTCAGTAAGTTTTTATCAACAATTTGACCTTAGTATCTGTAAACTTTGGTCTTTCGTCTATGATATTACTATAATTATTTTAGTTTAAGTTATACCGATTCTGAGTAAATACCATTTTAATTGACCTCTAAAAAGTGGGATAGACGCCTAATGTGGGGGATAGAAGACTCACTGTATGATTGCTTCAAAGGATAGATGCCTGATGAAGGGATAGATGACTCGTAAATACAGTTTTTGAATTCTAAGGATCAAATGCATTTTGAAAAATACAGTTTTTGAATTCTAAGGATCAAATGCATTTTGAAATCAAACAAGCTAAGTATTATTATTTAAGATTGTTTGTTATTAAATGAATTAAAAATGAAATTTAATATTTTTTATTAAAAATAATACTGCTCCTTCTAGCGCAGTCGGGTAAAAAGGTAATTCGATCAGAAGGGCACCCTATTTATTACTTTCCTAAGGTTAGCCGTACTACATTATTTTTTCCTTCTTACTTGCTACCTGTGGCAAAAAGAGCAGGTTAGGATAGATGCCCCTAGGTGCATGGGACTTGGCCCTAAGGGCATCTATACCCAAAAAAAATTAGGCAACTATCCTTTTAGCATAGGATAGGTGCCGTTTTTAATAAAAAATATAATAACACTAAAAATCGAATTAAACATATCTATCCCGTATAATTTATAAGATAGTCTATCAAATTACATAAAAATCTGCTTCATTTTACAGCTGACAAAAAAAATATCCATTAAAAAAGACTTATCAATATTATTTCGACGCTCGCTAAGGTCTGGCCGCGGAAGATTTTTGCTCTCACTGGCTAAACGAACGCACTCTTTGATGGTTAGCGAGGCGAAAAGTGGTACGGGGAGGTCTCTTTCTATTATACGTACTATAACTTTAGGCTAAGTTGCTTGTAACATAGTGTACTTAAAATCGCGGCACCTATCCCACTGGGGCATGTATCCTGGAATTACCCTACATACTTATTTAAGTTGTGCTTTACTTACCTAACTAACGCCCGTATTCAAAAACATTACTATGAGGTCTCACAGTGCGCGTGGACGCACACGGTGACACATGAACCAATGACAGAGCTCTATTCGCTGTGCGTTCGATTTGTTGCTTCACTTAAACAAGCATCGTTTGTGAATACGGGCGTAAATGTTGTATTGTTCTTTACTTGTTAATTTCAACAGTCACACGCTTTAAACTCTTGACTAAAAGGCTTTACGATAGATTTCCAGGAGGAGAGATAGTTAATAAATAAAAATAACTTTTTTAATTGCAAAAATACAAAAAATGTTTTTACTACTTATCGTAAAATGTATAGATATTGAAATAATAATAAATAAATAAATGTTTGGACAATTTCACACAGTGTGAAATGAAAGGAAGAAGATTAATGTTATGTATTATATTGAAATATGCATTGATGTTATGTAGTAAATAACTTTGTGTTGACTCCAAGTAGTGATAATATAACCGCTCAACTGTTAAAATTCAACCAATTCAATATTAAACATTGCAAATTGCGTCAAAGGAAAAAAGATAACGGTTCCTATTTTTGGATGGCACAAAAGATTTTTTGTTCAATTGGTAAAACAACAAGTCCCCTGGAAGTTCAATAACATGCCAATCCAGTATCGACAGTTTGAAGAAAAATAGGATCAGGACGTTTGGGTGTAAACAGAAATGACAAACAGGGGATAAATTTGTTTAGGTAGTTGTAAAAATGGCGGATGAATTTTGGTATTTTTCTTCGCGAATATAAACGCTGTTTGATGGCAATAAATTTTATATTTACCATCGAGTTTTTCGTGTCCTTGAGTATGTAATAAATTTTAGAAATTGCGTAGTTGATACCAGACGTAGAAACTTGCGACGGCTACCTGTCCGCCAACTGAATTAACTAATACTAACTTACATATTTCTAAGCAAATAAAAACTACAGTTAACTTAGAATAATTACTTTTCCATTATTAATAAAATATTAAAATTATCATATCAACAGCTGGACTATGAGCCTCCACCACTTTAGTGGAGGGTTTTGCCATAATCTCCACGCTTGGCAGGCGGTTTCGATATCGCAACTATAGAATTTAATTTATTTAAATTAATATAATAGTAGTAATATAGTATGTAATAATACACTATGAATGTATTTGGAGCATTGGGAAGGTTGATCTATTCTCAAAATAGATCAATTACCAATGCTCCAAATATTTTAATTATTCAATTATTCATAACCCATGCTCAAATCTATGATCAAGATTGAATCAAGTTCTAAATGTCGTTTCAAAACACGAGCTTAAGTAACTTGCGGAAACTTTATAATAGTAATTAATTACTGAATTAATTACTGACACCTTTCAAGCGAATATTCCTTTCAAACATTATTAAATGCTTTAGCATAAAAGCGTTAGGTAACATGAAATATCCATTAGAATATTAGAGGAACGTTGCGTGTCTGTCATGTAGTTAGTTATAGAGAATACAAAAATATTTATTTAATGATTTCTAGTGACGTTTTGAACGCCACGTGGTCACCAGTGTGCCTCGAACATTAAAATTTCTATTGTGTCCAGTGTCTCGACATTCAAAGACTTAAAAAGAGTTAAAAAATACCCGTTAAACTGAAAGGGAGTGATTATATTCATATGACTTTTTTTAGCGAGTGACTTTTCAAATCAGTTCAAATCATTTTTATTTGCGAACATGACCCCATGGGTTACAAATTGTAACACCTATTATGGGAGACTGGGGCTGGTCCTAACAAATTTTGATTTGAGCGTAATATTTTCTAAACTGCTTTAGCAATAAACATGGTTTTTTGGTAGGTGATGTCAAATTTAATGAGCTTTACGTAAAGTACAACAAAATGTATATAATAATTACCATATCTGAGAAAAATCGAGTTTTGCCAAGCAAGTCACTTGTTAGATCTTACCCCCGGTTTGGGGTTGGTTTTAACATCGCTGGGGAAAGTTTTAACAGCGGGGGTAAGAAATGATTTATAGTTGGAAATGGGATTTTGGCTAAGATAAACAACAAAATAATAATCAATGTTTATTAGAAACACTAATAAAATAAATGCGGTTCCTTACCGTTCATAAAATAAACAGAAAACTTAAATTTTATTAGTTAAATAAACTGACTCACTCAATCAGCATTACTTAAATCAAAGAACAAAAAATAATTTTTGATCATCAAATGATCATTGAAATTCGGCTCCTTACCGTTTAAACATGTGTAATAAACTTAAAACTTACTAAATCTATCTTTATCAAATAAAATAACAAAAAAAAAATACTCCTCTAATAAATCAACATACAACTTTGGTTATAAAAGTCAGTCTTACTCAATGTTCGAGGCAAATATTAACGCGTTAGAACCTACCCCGTGCATTTTGTTAAAACCAACCCCACGACCTCATTTTGCACAAAATTATTGTTTTTCTTTTACCGGTTATATTTTCGATTAAAACGTTGAAATTAATGAAAAATACAATAAATTCGGATTTATGCAATACCAAAACCAATTTTCTACGATACATATTTAAAGAGTAATGCAAAAAATTAAACACGTAAAAAAGTTCATTTTCCTGTGAAATTGGAGGCGTCTGACGCAACCTGCTCCCGTGACGCTTGGCCGGCAACTGATAGGTCGAGACACGTTCGCGCTTATTCGTAGACACAAAGTGCGTTGGAATTAGCGTGGTAAGTCGAATAGGTTCTATGTAATTACGCTGTTAGTATTTACCCCTGTTAAAACCAGCCCCAGTCTCCCCTACTGTAGTTAGGTGTCACATTTTTTTAAATATCTCCATCTTCTTTCCATTCTACTTTTTGGTACCTATGCAAAAAATATAATTATAGTAATAATTTTCCTGACATAATGAAAAACGGAGGCACCTTTTTTGAAAATTTTCAACACAACGTTTAAAAGGAATTTGTATGGATATCAGGATACCAGTATATCAAAGTGACAAACACATTGTAGCCTTTACAACTTTCGCGAATCGTTCCAAACTTTAACTCACCCACAAAAATCACATTCGGAAGTTGGACCAAATTTTTAACTGTGTTACAAAACAGCTCGTCATAGATCATAAAGTGGACAGACTAGAAGTCTGTTTTCATTTGGGATTATTGACGCATAAATGATGACAATAAATTGCAATAAAAAACAAACACTTTTAATAGCCTGATCCTTACTTACCATCAGGTGAGATACAGGCCAAGAGCTTCCTCGATAAATAAAAATCTCTGTATCGTCTCTTATAAAGTTTTGCACTAATTTTAGTAGTCGACTCTACTTTTTTTTACATGAGACATTCTAGGTATATCTGACCCCAAATGAAACTAACGATGAGATCTGGAAACTGCGGGCAGACAATATTTTTATCTCACTTGTAACAACATCATTTTTTGTGACCTGGGCTACAACTACTGGTAGACGTAGACTTACTCGTATTAACAGAATAATATTCTCAGGCATAGAATCGGCTAAGGTTTTCAAATCAGCTGTTGGTTCGGTCTTAGATAAATAGCTAGTCTTTGGCCCACCCATCCTTCGTCCCGTTTAAATGGTTTCTGTCGCTGTACGACCCGTCCATCTTGATTTGGCAAGTGTGACACGCGGGCTGTTAAGTAAGTGTTACAAGTTAATTTCCATTTTGCGATTTCCATAACTCGGAATTTGGGAATTTCATGGTGAACTGACCATTTGAATATAAATATGATCGCGCCAAGTTTCTACGACAGTTGCATGACAAATCAACGAGAGACTTGATTTTCTTCTTGGTACTTAAAGAAAACCTTTTAAAGAAAACCTATTTTTTGGTTTAGAAAATCCTTCGATGCAATGAAGTTTAAATCACATCAATATAAAGCCATCTTAAGGCTCAGTTGCGCCATCTTACTTTAACTATGACAAACGTCAAAAATCTGTCAAACTCCGTAGAAAAGGCTTTGTTATGGATAAAATAAGGTGGTGCAACTCAGCCTTAGATGCTTTAGAATGAGAAAATTGGCAGGCAAGTACATACAAATCATATTATTGAAAAAAAAATGAAGTAAGTCTTTCTAAAATGGACAAAAGTTACTTTAGAACCTCTTGCATTTCGTATCGTCATACCTCTTAGCTTTAAAACGCGCGAAAGCTTCAAAATAAGCAACCAACGAACCATGTTGTTCATAGAGCGAGCTTTTAATGTCAGCTTTTAATATTATGCTATGGCAAAGAGTTATTTACACCGCCCCACCTAACTAGGGCGTAATTATATCGCACGCGACTTAAAGGCGAGGACTCTGATTGCGAGTCTAGTGATTTGTTTAATATCATGTCGTTTGTGTTTTTATTGAGTCATTCTGCGTTTACTAAGCATTCTCGGAATGTTACAGTTGAAGGGAAAACCGATTTACATTTCGTGGAAGGTTTTGCCGTTTGATTAAAACGTACACAAACAAAGAGTATGTGGAACTACTCGCAAAGTAAATAAAGCCTAAATAAATATGGTAACTTACCAAAAAACAATACGGCATTTATAGATGGACAGTGACATCTGTTAACAAAGAAATAAACAACATCAGGTCAACTTAAACGTACTACACTAACGCCCGTATTCTCAAACATTACTATGAGGTCTCACAGTACGCGTGGACGCACAGGGTGACACTCGAACCAATCACAGAACTCTATTCAACGCTGTGCGTTCGATTTGCTGCTTCACTTAAGCAAGCATCGTTTGTGAATACGGGTATACTACACGAGTACGAGTATAATATGAGTACAAAATAAGACCACAGTCTTGACAGATTGACAGAAAACAAGGGTTTCTTTCAACGTTTGCTAAACAGAACCTTAAAACAAAACTGCTTTATTCTTTGCAATAAAAGATAGCAGGAATTGACATCATTTTCCCAAGTCTCATTGAACGTAAACTTCAAACGAGACAACATCTGAGAAACCAAAAACTTTGGTATCGTTTTCAGATCAATCTTCTTTTCAGCAGGTATTTATACCAACTGAGGAAATGTATTATAGAAATAGATACAGTAGATCTTCTATTTTATCTTTTCATGTTTAGAGTTACAATATAGAGTCACCATTGTTAAGGATTTTTTTCTCATGACACATGATTTTTCACTTGAAAAATCTAGACTCACATGGGCAATAGAACCTATTCTAAAAGGACTGGAAATACCATTAAATACATAATAATATTTTTACTATGATACGATCGAGTACCTACCTTAAAAACTCAAAAACATTACAATATAAGTATTTCTCTAATTTTTTTAAAGTGAAGATAATGTATGAACTTTATTTGTTACTCGTAAGTCAGTTCACTTCAAAATGCCCTGGCATCCTACCTCTATATCCTAGACTCAAGACGTCCATCTAATCTAATAGAAGCCTCTCCAGTTATTTGCTTAGCGTTCTAAGTGGACCTACCGCGTCTCTAAATAGTATAACCACTCCAAGTTTCAAACTAACAAACAGCGAGTACACTTTAAACTGTCCATAATAGATGTCGTGGAACTCTGTTGGCAAATTTGACGTCTCCGACGCCCGGCGACCCAAGCTTGTGGGAAGACCATGAGAGCAAACGTAGTGAGATATTAATGGAATTTCTGCCATGTTTAACACACGAACTCAGACTTATGCCCGTTTTCACCATCAATCCCTAATTTTTAAGTGACCCCTATGACAACAAAATGTCTGTTATTTGTCACCATATAGGTCACTTAAAAATTAGGGATTGATGGTGAAAACGGGCATTAAACAGCCTATTTGATATTAATTTAGAGAACGCAACTTTTTGCACTGTTACTTCACCGTTCGACTAGCGCGGCTTCGACTTGTTTTAGCTAGCACTGAGACATCTTATATTGACATTTTTACGAACCGCTCCCACGTTTTTCGAAGCAATGAATTGAAAGTTAATTCCAATCTGAATACCCTTACGGAACTGGGAACATCTATACAAAGTGTTTTACATTGAGTCCCTGAAATCCAAATCCAAAACGAATTTCCATGTCATACTACATACTGAAATCTTCAGCCAGAACCACTCTCTGGGAGTTTAGGGCACGGCAAAGCAGCACAAGGTTACACTACGAGTTTACTCCATAAATATAAACTTTAATTATAGCATCGTATCCAAACTGAGAATGAAACATTTTACAAGTAAGTACAGTACGTTCATAAAGTGTATGATGTTTATAGCTACATATGTATACCTGCCTAGCTCGCACTTATTGCGTGTCATGTAAACTATAAATTACTGTAGGTATTTTATTGAAAAAGAGGCTGACAAAGGTGACTGAGTATCTTCCGCCACTTCTTCTCAGCACCAGCCCATATGTTGTCCCGAAGTGGTGGTAGGGCAAGCAATATTTGGGACGTGTATAAGTTCTTTGGAAAGGGCAAATGTACTAAATAAAATATTTGAATTTTAAATAATTTTAATATATAGGTATTTTCTTAAGGAAAATAATCCTTATCCACAAAACCGTGGTGACCACAGCTGCACGACCACTCAGACAGCAAACTGATGCGCCGCCACTACTCAAAAGTTGCAAGGCGAACTATACTTCATGCTCACGACGGCTTGAACTTCCAACAGACGAAAATAGGTGTTTGGGAAACCAAATAATAAATTAAACCAATGAATTCCAAAATCGGACTTTCTGTTGCAAAGTTTATGTTGTACGATTGTTGAATGTGCTGGATTCTTCTTCGGGATTTTCTGATTTTGAATACATCACTGTAAAAGATAGTGCTATTAACCTATAATAGATTCTTGTACTCAGTACACAGGCTGAGTTAGCACCATCTTACTTCAACATTAACAAACGTCAAAAATCTGTCAAACTCCATACAAAAAAGTTAGATGGTGTAACTCAGCCTAACACTTTTTCCTAAGCAGGACTCAAACCTACAACTGTACCACCAATCAGAGGGTGTCTAAAGATGAGAATATGTAAACTAATATTAATAATATTGTTTACTTTCTATTACTCTAAAAATGAATATTTAAACAGAACGACACAACGCAAAGTGCTGTGACATCTGAAATTATTACCACTTTATTGCAACGAAAATGTACGAGTATAGTCGGTCGTTCTACCGACGGAACTATAACTAATAAGCTCTCCAGGAAATGCAGTGACAAACATTAAATCAGCACGAAAATTCGCAATCACTATCTATGTCGCCAATAACTTGATCAGCTCTCGTGAAATGCACGTCGCGGGCATTAGTGTGTCAAAGCGCAAAATGCAAATGGGACATGGCGGCGGCTGCCTATAAACAAGTTAGCGCGATTGATAACCGGGATTGTTTATACTGTGTATTCGGATGGACGCCTTGTGTACTAGTGTAATGTACTCTATGTACATTTTCCATGAGTATTTAATATGCAACCAAAATCGTCTTTCGCAAGATTGTTCAAACAAAGCCAAGGACATTCAAACGAAACAAGTTAGCGCGATTGATAACCGGGGTTGTTTATACTGTGTATTCGGATGAACGCCTTGTGATCTAGTGTAGTGTACTCTATGTACATTTTCCATGAGTATTTAATATGCAACCAAAACCGTCTTTCGCAAGATTGTTCAAACGAAGCCAAGGACATTCAAACGAAACAAGTTAGCGCGATTGATAACCGGGATTGTTTATACTGTGTATTCGGATTTCGGGTGGACGCCTTGTGATCTAGTGTAGTGTACTCTATGTACATTGTACATTTTCCATGGGTGTTAATATGCGACCAATGCCATCTTTCGCAAGATTGTTCAAACAAAGCCAAGGACATTCAAACGAAACAAGTTAGCGCGATTGATAACCGGGATTGTTTATACTGTGTATTCGGATGGACGCCTTGTGTACTAGTGTAATGTACTCTATGTACATTTTCCATGAGTATTTAATATGCAACCAAAATCTTCTTTCGCAAGATTGTTCAAACAAAGCCAAGGACATTCAAACGAAACAAGTTAGCGCGATTGATAACCGGGATTGTTTATACTGTGTATTCGGATGGACGCCTTGTGATCTAGTGTAGTGTAGAAATCAATAATAAATTTTGTTAATTCTGATCATTGCGGTCAAATAGCGTCATTTCAACACCATTTTGTGCCATCGAGCAAGGAAATAGAATATAGACCAGTCACTGCATCCCAGAAAGACTTTGACTATTCTTACCGTTAGATAATTCCTGGCAATAAGTGGTGACTGAGTTTGTTCCGGCGTTTCTTCTCAGCACTTGCCATATGTTTGTCTCGAAGCGCTGGTAGGGCCCAAAAGATAAGGAGACATGTAAAGTGCCCCATAAGGGCTACCTTTTCTTTTTTTATTATTTTCTATTGACGTTCATAAGTGCCACTTGTGGTCTAAACTGAATAAATATTTTTGATTTTGATTTTGATTTTTTGATTCTATGTAGATTTTCCATGGGTGTTAATATGCGACCAATGCCATCTTTCGCAAAATTTTCAAACGAAGCCAAGGACATAAATTGATAAACAAGCTAGCGCGATTATTAACCGAGATTGTTGTTCTGTGAATTTGAAGAGACGCCTTGTGATCTAGACTGAGTTTATTTACACAAGATTGTTGAAACGAAGCCAACGGCGTGAATTGATTGATCGGTTTTAAGAGCGCGCAACTTCTTTTCTTGTGTAAATTGGAAAACTAAGATCATCATGGTGTCAGACCTAACGAGCCGCTATAGACGTCTGGCAATCGGACAATTGGAACAGGTCTAAAGCAGCTGTGTACCTAAATAACTCCCTAAGTGACTCCCACTCGGCATGGGGCACACTGAAAACCAGTGTCGTGGCCTTCCTCGTGGTTCTCGCAGAAAGGTTCTCAAGTGAACCGACGATTTTGAAGGTCGCGGAAAGTAGGATCATGCGGGCAGCGCAGGACCGGTCGTTATTCTTCTGCACTATTTCGGTAATTCTAGGACTAATATGGACTAGGACACTCGGAATTGAGCACACTGAAAACCAGGGTCGTGGCCTTCCTCACCGTGGGCCACGGCATATGCTGAGTGGGGTCCCGTTGCGATGGGCTGTGCGACAGGGTGGCACTGCTCAGCTCATTTTCTCTTCTATTGTATGTTTTATGAGTTACCTCTGTCTTTTTTATCTACCTTTTTTATTTTAAACTTAAATGCACATAAAACATTGTACCTAAGGCGGAAATAATGAGGGCTATCGTTTTAGCGCTCACCAGTTAGCGCCACTGTAGAGTAAGGTCCTGTCACTTGCTAATAGCGAAGACAGTGGCACCAACTGATGAGCGCTAAAGTGGTAGGAGGACTATCGCATTTGTACTAATCAAGATGGCGCCACTGTAGAGTAAGGTTCTGTCAATCGCCAGGGGTGCCAACTGTTAAGTATAAAAACGATAGCCCTCATTATCTTCGTGTGATTTCCATAGCAATAAATGTTTCTTCTTTATTTCTTTCAACCATCCTATCATAATACTCATTTACCTACGTTTTCCTATCAAAAGTTCACAGTACTGTATAATATGTTTGTGCTCGTGATCGTGACTGTACACACCCGATCTAAGTCTGAGTTCCGTGCTCGAACGGAGGCGCCGAGTGGCGAAGTGTATATAGCAAGAACTAAGTTAGCGATTCTTGGGAAGATAAAACTTGTTTGCTCTGCAGGGACGACAGACTTCATGCACACTCATGACGTAATATCGCTGGATAGGATATGTAATTTTCCTCCTTTTTTTCTAGTAGTAGAATAGGGACATTCCCGCTTTTCCCGTGGATGTCGTGAAACTCATTTTATTTTTAAAAAGCACTTTTACAAAAAGCGGCTAAACGCCCGTATTCACAAACGATGCTTGCTTAAGTGTAGCAGAAAATCGAACACATAGCGTTGAATAGAGCTCTGTGATTGGTTCATGTGTCATCCTGTGCGTCCACGCGCACTGTGAGACTTCATAATAATGTTTATGAATACGGGCGTAAAGGACAATATATGCAAACGTCAGGTCTCCCCAATCCGATAGGCCAGAGTAGGGAGTATAGACCAAAATCTTCCATTTGCCTCTGGTAAAATAGAAAGGGGCGTAGGTACTACTGCAGTGGGGGCTTAATGTTCTTATAATGATGATAATGATATTTCATAAAAACCCCTTTGATTCTGAATTTATTTTTAGCGACTCATATAAAAAGGACATACAATTTTCCTTCTTTATTTTTAGTTCACAGCAAATCACTCTACTAAACTCATGGTGTTTAGTATCATAATGATGAATCTGCACTAAATTTATTTTTACTGACTTCAAGTGCTCTATAAAAAGATATGAGACAAGTTTGAACTCGCAAATTTTATGCTTAAAGTGCTCTTTATGCCTCTTTAAGAACTGCAATGCCAGAGTTTAACTATGCGCTCAACCAGGAACAATTTACTTATAGCTACAGCATTAATTTATAAGGTTTTATGATTGTGACTAAAAACATAAATCCTATTTAGAAAAAATGCATGGATAAAAAAAATTGTCTTTATTTTTTTTTAGATAGAGAATTGAAATGTGTATATCAATCTAAACATAGTTTTTTCGCATTTTACATCCCTTTCTTGTATATGCAATTACCAATTAACACATAATATTATGTAAACAAACATAACTACCTCGTTAAAATATACAAAATTGCAGGAAAAAAACAATGTAAATGCAAATAATATGTCAAAAACATTATAATAAGGTATGGTGCTAGTTCTTTCCTTCGCGCTTCAGTTAACTTTGCACTCATAGTGCTAAGTTTGCTTTAAATTTTTACAGCGCGTTGTAAAAAATGCGAAATTCGTTACCATATTTTTCCTTTAGCAGGGAATATTTCAACGTCACTATACTATAGACTAAGAGCTAGTGAACACCAGACCTACGTTGTTTTATTAAATGCTGAAAGTTTGTCAGCGCATGCTCCCAACATAGGTAAGAACGTTGGCGTATCCATACATATCGTAAATAAGCCGATTTTTATAATAATATTTGGGTAATCATAACAAGTTGTTTGCTTATCAGCCAGAGAATTTTGAGAGTTCCAAACCCTTGACAGACAATCGTTTTATAGCTGCGACCCAAACTTCATAATGCACCATCGTTCTTACCTAAATTGGGAGCATGCGCTGACAAACTTTCAGTTTTTACAAAATAACGTAGTTCTGGCGTTCACTAGCTCTTAGTCTACTAGTATTTCTTTTTAAGGTGCAGCTTGCTCAACCTTCTACATCTGCGGTCACAAAGGAATTTGCGGAGGTTCGAAGTTTGCATCGATCGTAACACGAGGGTTTTGAAACTTCACGAGTTAGTTCAAACTCTTATTATCTTTGCGATTGATGACAAGAAATCAGGTCTAGTTAGGAAGGAAATAAAGACTTTGATTTGGCTTAGATCTGAGTTTTTGATTGGTCATAGATCTAAATATATAAAGGAGAAATCCATATTAAAATTCAACAAATCAAAAGCGTCAATATATGATTGATTTGAAATTAGAAGCGACAATAGCCCAACGGTGAAGGTGCGGGATTGACCGTCTCTAGATCCGAGGATCGCTGGATGATGGAACCTGGCTGGATGGATAATTGCGGTGTACCACTCGTAACTCAAGCATATTTTAGCTTAGTACGAAGTGTTTACCAGACTATTAGTAATTTGTGCAATACAAATTATAATACTCTTTCGTTCTGGAATACGGACCTTTCTTTTTTCTGCATATTATGTTAAAGATCGACCCTTTACATCTTTCCTTTACATCTTCATATTACTTATTGTTGAAGCTTGTCACAAAGCATTTTATAAGAAACGGTAGATATATCTGTACCCCCAGTGAAAAGGGATCTAACTCGACTTAGATCAAAATTGACTTTATAACATAATGTGAATCTCTGAAAAATTAGCTATTTTTGTATCTAATCGGTATGTTTCTACGACGTATAGAAAAGAAAATAATTTTGTGCCAAATGATACAAGTAAGGCTTTGTGAACCAATTTTGAGTTTTCTTTCGTGTATATTGATACATGTCTACTTTTAACAAAGTGTACCGGAGGCTTCTTTCAATTTTTTATTGTGTCAAGAGGTACGACTCGTGTTACTACTTTTTACACGATTGAAGTTGTTCAGATTGAATTTGTGATTAACAATATAAGATGACTCATATTAATATACACAAAAAAAACTATGTATTGTTGGTTGGTGAAAAAGAATGTAACTTAATTTATATCACAAAAAGTAAAAGACAAATGATTATTTATTTTGTGTATAATGATTCAATTAGACTAATACCATTAACCACAAAAGTTTCGTACATGTGTAAAATGTTATCAGTTACTTAGATCAAAAACATTTGAAAATCGCAACTAATGATTTGGTTAATTATTTGGTGTAAAATGATATAACTTAGCCCAATTGTCAGATTAAAGGAAAACATAATGCGTAGTTTATAAATCAAAGAACTTTAGTTAATAGTTTTAATAAATAATGGTTAACATCTACTAGTAAAACATATAATTGAATTCATAGTGCCTAACGTTGTCAATAAAAGTACTTAATAAGTGCATTATAGAATTTACAAGAGCTCCAACTACCAGAACTCTTTATAAACAAAACTCATCACCTTAGACAATAAATTGAACTGGGCGAGTCATGTCGAGAACAAAATAAAAATGGCCTGTATAGCATTCCATCAGTGCAAGAGACTCATTGGTAGTAGATGAGGTCTCAACCCAAAGATAACACTGGCTCTACACGTCGGTTATATGGCCCTCTTACACAAAATATTATAGATCACTTGTGTGGTGGCACAGAACACAACTATCAACAGCAAGATCAAAACTCCAAAGCCTGCAACGCCTAGTAAGCATAGCGGCCACTAGTTGTATGAGAACCACTCCATCGACATCACTTGAGTACCTTCTGAATCTCAGATCTTTAGACCTCATCATTCAGGAGGAAGCGCAAGCAGCCGCTCTAAGACTTAAAGGTAAGAACGGCATATAGAAGCAAAACAAGGAGACAGGACATTCCACGATCCTGCACAAAACCCTAATAAAAGAAATACCTCTCACCGAGGCACCTATCGGCAGAATTCCCTGTGTTCACTCTTCGACTGAAGATATAATATCCAGCTTACAGCGGAAACGCAAGATTGCTCTGGAATCAATGAAGTTAGGATATTACACTGACGGCTCCAAAACCCAAAAAGGTACGGGAGCTGGTGTCTTCTCGAATTACCTAAATATACTAAGAATATCAACAACACTTGATAAACACAATACAATTTTCCAAGCAGATTGCAATCAGAGCAGCACAGGCGGTTGCAACCATAGACATCCGAGGTCTGAATATAAAAATAATCTCAGATAGTGCAAGCAATACAAAGCAACTTAATATACTACATTATAATACTTATATTGGAATGCCATGACGCGCTCCTAAGTCATTGCAGATGCAAATGGCGTTACCCTGCACTCCTGAAGTGGATCAAAGGACACAGTAACTCCTTGGGCAACGACGCAGCAGATGAACTGGCCAGAAGGGGATCGTACACGACGGTATTTGGTCCGGAACAATTATAATGCCGATACCATAAGCACAGATCAAGACCTGGCTGCGCTCCAAAATAGAAAAATAACACCACACAGAATGGAAAGATTGTGAAAGATGTAGGCAAACAAAAGATGCAGTTGTGGATATTATATCGAAAAAGTTAAAGACTCATAAGACTTAACAGGGACAACATCCGCAAGGTCCTAAGTGTAATAACAGGTATGTTAAACAAACACCTACACAGTATAGCTGTACAGACAGCCTGATGTGCAGAAGATGCATGGAGGCAGAAGAAAAACCACAGCACGTGCACAAGGAGTGCAGAAGCGTAGCAGATCAACAGGCTCAAATTCTCCAATCACCAGGGTCGCTGCAGAAGGCCTGTAGAGACCTAGATAGGCTGCTGCTACCTGGGGGGATCTGGAGCGGTTGGAATAGGAAGATCAAATAGCGCACAATGGTCTAATCAAAAGGTTAAGTGCAATATTCGATTGCCCTGCAAAACTAACTACGTAAGTCCTTATGAATGGATACTATGTATAAAGTAAATAATTATGTAAATGGCATGTGTTGCTGGACTTTATCTGCTTAGCTCGCAAGTATAACATGTCTTGTTAATCATGTCTCTATTGATTTAAGAAGATTCCCGTCTTAGGCAGTTCGATTTTTTCAAGTTATTTATGATTTAAGAAGAGGCTGACAAGGGTGGCTAAATATCTTGCGCTGCTTCTTCTCAGCACTGACCTATTTATGTCCCAAAATAAAAGTAGGGTTCAAGTGATACTAGGACGTGTTAAAGGGCTTTTTAAAAGCCTCTTTGTTGAAAACAAATGCATTTTATGACTTTACTTTTATATTATCCTTCTGTAGCCAAAAAGCAATCAATATAGCTTGACATCATCATCTCTGGTCCAGAGTTTGATTCCCAATAAGGTAATTGTAGAAAACAAACTTTTCTCTGTCTCCTGTCTAATTAGTTGATGTGAAACCATTGTTGTTTCTGGTCTTTATTACCCAATTGCTTCAACTAATACTTACTTTAAAATAGGAGATAATGTATGTGATTTAGGCCGATATCATTCATGGTATATGGTGTAATAATTAATAAAATAGTAGTTTCAGATCAGAATAAACATTTAAGGAGTAAATAATTAGAATCCACTCTAAAATTCTAGCCTTATTCCTTTACAATCGCCACTTATATCACTTTACACATAATTATTAGGATACTTAGATCGCTATTATGTTAGTTAGATCAGTTTACACATTTTTTTTCTCATCACAAAATTGGTGTATATTGATATAAGTAGAAATTTTTGGACGATTTACCCTAAATAACCTGAAATAATGATTCCTCATAGTGTAATTACTAATGTTTGTTTTACAACTTTTTCTAAAATTAAAGAAACAAAAAAATATCAACAGAAATGGCGTAAAATGTATCACTTTACACTTGTTAGCGGGTGGTCAATTCAGTGTGGTGTAAAATGATTTATGTCCCATTACATCACTTTACACGAATGTAAAGTTGCCGTGCATGGCGATATAACTGGGTTTTTATTTAATTACGAAAAAACTACATGCTATATTTCCCAAACTGGCACTCTGCCTAATTATATCTAACATTACCTTTCACCTAAAAAATATTTCACCAAGTTATCTCTAATAGCGACGAAGCAGGATTTTTTTTAACTTCAAATGCGATTTCCCAAAAATCACCATTTTCGACTTAACTCCGTTTTCACTGGGGGTACAGATATTTGCCGTTATTAAATGTAACAGAATGTAACACTATAGTCTGAATATGTAATATCCTAGGAGACCTAAAGTAAATTTGAAGTATGACTGAGAGCAAATACTTCGTAGAATTCTATATGAATATTCAGATCCATTATATACCCTAGGTATATCATAATATTCATATAGCTAAAACACTCGACTCTCAGTGGATCGATAGAAATCTTACAAGACTCGCATCGTATGCTGTAAATCTATAACAGAAAAAGCTTATAAAATTTTAATTCAAATTGGTTGTTTAAGTAACTAATTTACATTAATTACTTGGCTATCAATTTGCTCATCATGCTTTGCACGTGTGAATTTCTTACTGTCACAGAAAGTTCATTTTTATTTTTAGCCTATGACACACAAATTATGTAGCTTTCTATAAATAAATGAATTTTCAACATCTGTTCAGTTCAGTAAACCAGAGCCCCCACAAACTTCTCCACTTACTCGCATAATATTAGTCTATACTAATATCTACATCTTATAATATGTAAGTTGGAAGTGGAAAATTCCATCAAATATCTGGGGGCACGGCAGTGCCCCCGCCAAGTCGAGCGCGAAGCAAACACTGCCGTACCATCCTTTACTGGAACCATTTCGCCGCATTTTCAGGCCTCTATTTGAGAACCTTTAGATGNTTTTGGTGGGATACATCTTTAATAAAATAAAGAAGGGTTCCGACAGCAATAACCTCAAGTGGAATGTACAATAATCTTGTTTTTTTCGCGTTTACAATCATCAAAAGGCAATCCCAACGTATTACTGAAGGCCAAATGTTTATTATACGCGCTAGTTTGAACTCGGAATGTGTTAGCTTCCCAACTTTTGCCTATTCATCAAAAGTTTCCCCCAATAAAAATCTTTGGGGAAACAACATGCTATGCAGCAAAATATTGCAAACTTTGTCTGTTTGTAGTTTGGGATAATGTATTGCTTACTGTATCTAAAAATACAACTGGAAATCTAAAAATGATTTTAATAATCCAAAAGTTCTGAATCTTTCAAATAGTGACGCACACTCCACGTTCTTCTTTTATTTTGAAAAACCTTTTAATACTTCTTGACTTAGATACGAGTATTAACTCATTTCATATCCTCCTGAGACCCAGACCCCTAAAAATTGTCGGATTGTCTTGAATTTTGGAAGGCAGGCTAAGTTTCATATGTACAACTAACAAAAAATGCGAAAAAAAATCTAGCCCCCCTACATACGCCAAAATGGGGGGTGTCACCAGTGACACTACGGGTTTCAAAGACATTAAAACGGGCTTGAATTAATTAATATTTTAATTACTTCAGGTATGGTAAAATAGGTGTTTTTAGTTTCAACTTGATCTGCAATTGTTTAGAATCATATAAGATTTACTTTTTAATAGCTTTTATTGAACTTGTTATTACAAACTTTAATTAACTTGCAATAAATGTGTGAATGTATGTTTGAGTAAAATCTTGGAAGCTGAATTAGAGCTACTTCCTGCCAACCGATTGAGCTGAAATTTTTCATAGACATGTAACCCAGATGAAACTTCAATATAATAGGGTCATGGAGCTGATCTGATGATGGATACGGAAGGTAGCCATAGAAACTCTGTGACTAAACGATGTAACTCTGTCGACTTTTGACTCATTTGATTGGTATTAACAAGTACTCTGGTCTTGGATGATATCCAGGGTCTGATCTGAGGATGGAGCATCAATTTTTTCATCATCTGTCTCATCAAAGTTGCATAACATTGACTTGACGTTACCATCAGACAATCCTAAAAAGGACCATATTTCAAGTCACGAGTGCCCAAAGTGTCACCAGTGACACTTGAATTAATTGACGAAAATACTTATTACAATAGATACATTTTAATAGTTTTATCGCACAATCTGAGAGATATATTATCATAGCACACAGAAAACACAAAACAATACCAAAAAACTTGTTTTAAATAATATTTTCTTTCCTTGGAATGTGTCATGTCGGCGGTCGCGCGAATTCAAAATTTCAATTAATGTTTACAAAATCAAAAACCTTTTCGTGCGAGGCATAGCAATTTTTTGGATATGTGACATATTCCAACGTTTTACACACTTTTATTAATTTTCATAAATACCAATAAATGACGCTGTAAAAAATATATATACTCAAGTGTCACGAGTGACACCGGGGGTCTCAGGAGGATATTATATCCTCTTTTAAAGCCTTCATGAACACACAGTAGGCACTATAAATACGAATATTAACAGAATGACCATTTCAATGTTTATTTCTGCGTTTTTTACAATCGGCAACAAAAAACAAAGATAATAAAATAGAAAGGACGCGTACAATCACACAATACAGGGTGTTTGGCGGAAGGTTAGACAAACTTCTTAGGTGTATAGGTAAGGTCATTTTAAGAATACAAATTCGCCCATTTGACCCAAGTGGGTATTTTTTTTTAATTGATATTTTTGTTTTCATTTAATTTTTTCCGAAATTTGACCTAAATCTGCTTTTTTTTCTCGCGTGTTTTCAACCGCTTTTATTATTTAATATTAATATCGAACATGTCTTTAGTCAAACAAAATAAATTTCAGATCCACATAATGATTGGGTTAGTTACGAGCCGCCAAAGTTTAACAAAAGTACAATCCACGATAACAAAAATAACTTGGAATTCGACTTGAAAAAAATTTAAGGTGATAGTGGATTGCCAATGATCTTAAAAACATCTCGTTTTTTTTTCTTTTCAATGATATACTACATGTAATAGTTAGATATTGAAATTCGTCAAAAATTCAAAGTTTGAGGAATAAAATGGAATAATAATAAAAAAATATATCCATACAAAGTACGCCAACCACCCTGTATAAAATATTAACCATAATATATACTCGTACAAGAACTTATTGCTATTATTTGTTTTACGAAACAACATTTCACACAACTCTGCTGCTATTGCATACAAGCGCTTGGACATTTACTCACAACTTCACAAGTACAGTTTCGGCCGCAGTTTTCGGCCTCGGAGGGCCGATGGGGTCAATAAAGCGCGCAAACATGGCCGAAACTGCACACATCTGGTTTACAACTGTTGGGATGCTTTTTGTGTAGTATGAATGTTGAGATTTATTTTAAAGCGCTTCAAGTGCTGTTAAACTTTACTTGTTGTAAATGTCAAAATTGTTATACATATACCTTCCATACAGTTAAGTGACAATATTTTTAATGACACATAGAGAAAAGACATTGTGGTAACTGTTTATTTTGTCGCAAGTCGCAATAATTATTATAAAAACAGAAATGAATGAAATCTTACATGGAAATTCAGCCTGCGTTGAGCAAACAAAACCCATTAAGAAATTCCCTGAGATCACGGCGAGTTAAAATTGTATTCACCTACCTTCACAAGTAACACTAATGTGTTAAGTCAGAAGTACAGGATTCACAATTACCACGTCATACAGACCTAAGTTTCTTTCGTAACAAGGAAGTTCAAGAAAAGACATGCTTCAAGTAATTTTACAAGTTAATGACAATACTTAGTAGACTCAGTTTTAAGTTTCCGCAAATTAAAACTCAAAAGTATTAACATAATTTACTAAATTATTATTAAAGAAAAAGTACATGGATGTGTTTCGTCAAATATTTTCCCCACTAGCCTCTTCAGCTAAGCTAAATTTTACTCGTATCAAGAGTGAATTGACAATTATAATTATTAGTCCAGCGGACGAAGGAGATCGAACCAGCGCCTTTCCTTTGTCACCATTTACGGGACTATTCCCACCTCTCTTTCCCACCGCTGCAACTCCTGTGTAGCCAGGATCTACAGCTTGACCGCCAATAAAAACCCAACCAGTGAAGGTCAAGTTTGTCCCGGGGGAAAGTTAAACTGTCATTGGACCCCCAACGAAATGAATCATAAGAACATAGGAGGAGTTCGAAGTTATGTCACTACTACTTACTACATTTTACATTTTTTCCCAGCTGTGTCAAAGACACCAAAATATATTCATAAAACAAACACAAACGCAAATGAATGGGGGGAACCCAAAAAAACGTACAAAACCATTATCGCATAATCTAAGGCCCTCTGAATATTTAAAGTGATACCTTAAATTCGTGGGATGCTCCAATTAGGTATGTGCATACGAATCAGGACGCTCATGAATAAAAACGCTTGTTGTGCGAAGAATTAAACCTAGCTCTCGGACATTGCGATCCTGGATATAAAGATAAACAGCTTTGCGCTTGTTCCCCGCTAAAATGCGAGGAAAGAAAACATATTGGGAACGATCCTGCAAACAAAATTGGCAAAGCATCAATACTTTGTGTTAGTGGTGGAGTTTTTCTTTCTCTCCCATCGTAATAATGCTCGGAACGCGAGAATATGTGCCCATTTGTACGAAAATGTAGAGGCGGTTACGACAAAGTCTTCGTTAGGGTTTTCATTTGAATAACTTAAAATTGCAATTATTTTATAGAATGTACTTTATACTTTTTGTTAATTTATGTAAGCTTCCTAAGGTAAAATGATGAGAGGATAAATTATTATTAGCTTTTCGATAAAAATAACTTAGTCAATAAATCAATAAACGTTAGACATTTCTGAAAAATGACGTGATACATCTACTAAAAAACATAACCCTCCTTCTGGCGCAGTCGGGTAAATAGACCTACAATAACATTATCCAAGATGTTTGTTTACCCCACTAGAGAATAAAACAAAAGAAATTCAGTATAGACCTTTTTTTCTTGTAAGAATGACAAAACACGAGTATCTCCAAAATAATGTGATAATATTTATTTATTTGCTGTCTGAGACAAATTCCAAGCAATAATGTGGCAATGACTAGCGCCCTTGGAGTAACCCTTTGTGCTGTGTCAATGTTCGCAGACAAAAGGATATGTCGTACAAGTCTAGTTAAACTTGCTTCTAATTGTGTCTACGAATAATTAATGCCCAGACTTCACGTAAGTTTGTTAGGACCATGTGTCTTTGATAAGACAACTAGTTTCTTCAGTTACTCCGTGACCATGGCGCTTGAAACAGTGTCGAAATATCGTAAACTCAAAATTAAGGTAGGTACATGGTAGCAATCCCGTCAGTAATAATAATTACAACTAGTATTACACCTCTTTCTTTGTATTTATTAATTTGGAAGTGTAAATCCTACTAATATTATAAATGCGAAAGTTTGGATGTCTGGATGGATGTTTGTTACTCTTTCACGCAAAAACTACTGAACGGATTTTGATGAAACTTTACAGTATTATTCTTTATAACCCAGAATAGCATATAGGCAGGCTATAATTTATGACGAATCTGTGACAACCTAAATTCACGCGGGTGAAGCCGCGGGCAAAAGCTAGTTGACTAATAAAGTAAACCCCCAACCGGTAAGCCGAAAACACCCTTAGTAGTATTTCATAGTTTTGTAAACTACCAAGCCTACATACACTACGTCTTTCTTAGACAGACCGGTCGTACTTAAAGCCTTGGGGAAGGCCTCAGTCCAGCAGTGGACTCAATACTCAATAATTTTAGAAGTTGCTGATGAAGGTTTGTAAAAAATGTGAAACATTGTCATTGTAACATAATCGTGATTTAGTGTGTGGCGTAAACGCTATGAATCTTTTGCATATTAAATGGCTGTGGCAATCCTATTGTAGTCGAGACCAACTGAATAAAAAACCGAAATTTATGTAATAATACCCGTATTGTATTTTGATACTTAATAATACCAATGGCCGAATATATACCAACACAAAGAATCAAACAATAAATATGGAAATCGAGCTGCTTCTGTTTTGTTTTTATCCTGTCTGATTTATATGAGTCCAGCTGTGCCCGAAAATTCGTCGCTTGGATATCGTTCTCTAAAGTAGTACCTTATCCATGTATTTGTTACTTGCCATGATACCTTATTGGTATTATGAACCATGTACTGTTGAATATCATTATTCGAGTCCATATTTCAGTAAGGATCCATTGGGAATAAAATATGCTGGCTCCAGATTCTATTTTAAGACTATTTTTCCATTTAGGGATCGGTTTGCAAATTATTAAAGTTTAAAGCGCCAATTTTTTTTCGGGTACGTCCCCCCCCCCCCCCTCTAGAAACTAAACTGTTGGCTTTAAAAATCGTAGTGATACTGCTTTTCATGAACTTTCAAGGAAAACTATAGCGGTTAAGATACATCAGTTAGTTTAAGAGTAATAGTCATTTAACTCATGTATTATAAAATTTCATAACTAGTGAAAATTCCTTAGAAGAAAATATTGAAAGTGACTTTAGATGAAGTAATTGCTTGCTTCTGAAATATACTGTGTTAACGACGGAAAACTACGAAACCCTACACTGCGCGTGGCACGACACGCACTTGGCCAATTTTTATTACTATCTACATTATCCACAATGGAAGAAGCCTGTCTCAGTTTTTCCCAGTTCGTACCCCGTTATGAAAGAGTGGCTCTGGGTGCTTATAAGAAATGAAATATTGTTCCCGATGTTGTCAATAACATTTCCAAGAAAATATTTCTATTTATGAAAAAAATTTGACTTGTTTATAAGAAATGGTATGAAAATAAAACTAATTATATGAACGGTTTCCAACACAACGTACTAACACGGGGCAATATTATTTATACTATTCACATTATTCGTACCTGCTCCAAATAGTTTACAAAATGGGAACAAGTATAACATTGTCATGCATAGAGAGAGTCTCAATATACATTATAATATTTTACATAAGCAGGGCAAGTTTTATCTGTAGAAATATTGTAGTATTTAGCGAACATTTAACTATCAAAAGCCAAAAATATTAGATGAAGTATGCTTAGTTGCTATTCCATTTAATTATCACCGAAACGAAGCTTTTCATTTTCATTCGGTAATTTAAAGAATGGCAACCTTATAGACAAATCCATTTATTGGCTCAATATGGATTTGTCTATCAGCAGTTCTAGAGCCATTGTTAATGTGTATTCTGTCCTTTTTCCTGTAGTTGTTTCTCCTTTCATAGAGTCATGTTATACGGACTAGTAAAAAGGTAGATTAAGATGCACGTGGCTCAAATTATATTAACTCAAGAATACATAATATTATAACAAAAGTTTCACCAATCCCCGAGTAATACCTAAAACAAAAGTTACAATACTTTGACTCCTTTTAATACCCACATAATATAGTTTAAGCTACGTTCCCCCGTAACTCGTTATTCCAGACGCATATGTAAAACAGTCCCGAAATTCGATTGCAAATTTTGACCCACATTTTCTATTCAAGTAACCTTAGCAGGATTTCATTACGCTCTGTCGATTGTCCAATATATCTTGACCTGTGAATTACTCCCCAGCTCTCCTCTGTCGAACATATCTCTCTGGCAAAGGGGAGAGGGGGGAAGTTCGCGGGTAAGTAAGAGGACGTGTGTAGTGAAAATTAATGCAGACGTAGCAGCCTATTTCGACGTATAATGTTACCACTTGCTCCAGTTAAACCGGTTAGGTGGCTAGGAAATTGGCGGGATTCGAACGTAAAGTACGAGTATAATGCTCGTGATTACCTCTTAAATCTAGCATAAACCAAACTATACCGCCAGTTGTAGACGTACGATAAACTACGCTAAAGTTAAAATTATTACATAACATCATTTTCATAATAATTTCAGCGCTAAGATCGTTCAATCCTTAATCCCTGAACCAATTTGGGAATCATGGTTCCTATGCTCAATGATTTCCAGATTGGCCCGTTAGAAGCGGTCTGAAACCATCGGCTTTCTGCAACCTTTACCTAGTCATCTGTCCACCAGTTTTTGCCAGTTCATGGTCTACATTTTCGAATTTTTTGTCCTATACTGTTAGGTCTGTGTGCTAAGTGCCTTGCTTACAGTTATGGTTTTATTTAATACTAGCTTTCCAACCGCGGCTTCGCCCGCGTGTAATTTTTCGGTTTTTTATATAACCTATGACACTCAGCATTAATGTGGCTTTCTATTGATGAAAGAATTTTTTAAATCGATTCAGTAAATCCCGAGATTACCCCTTACAATTTTAAAAATATACAAACACACAAACTTTACCTCTTTATAATATTAGTATAGGATTACTGAATCTGAATTTGAGAATTGTTTTAAACTCAAACTGCTTCAAAGTTGGGGTAAGTTTAATACTTACTCTATAATTCATTTCATACACTCATAGCCTTTTTAGTGGCCCAACTGACGAGTATATGAGGAACTTGATATTTTATCTTTAAGCTACTCTAGATATTTTTATATGTATTGTGACGGAGCCCCGGAATCCAGCGACTGGGTAATATGACAAGGTTATGTAACTCTAGCACGACAAAGTAAGGAGATATTAAGTATTTTGCTTTTGGATGAACTTTTCTTTGTTTTTCTATACTTTTATTAACTAAGGGTCCAAAGTATTTCCGTTAAAAGTTACCTAAACTACATAGCCAAGGTAAAAAACACTGTTTATCTATAAGTTCCAAAACAATAAAGTTATTATCATAGTACATATTTAAAGAAATACGTCGTGTTATTATTAAAGAACTAGCGGCCGCCCGCGTCTTCGTGCGCGTGGATCCCGTTTTGCCCTCTTGGGGGTGGAGTAACGTAAAATCCATTCTTAGTGAGCACCTACGTCCTAAAAGGAACCCCCATGCAAAGAGACTCCTAGCACTTGTGGTTTCTGAGATTTCGTGATGAGTGAGTGAGTCAGTCAGTGACCTTTCGCTTTCATGTAGATTATTATAGTTATTCTTATTGTATTTTATTAATTTTGATTGATATACGTAGTACCATAATTGGTTTCGAACGTAAACATAAAATTTGAGCAACATATTCTCTCCCTGCCGGGTGCAGTCCTTTACAAATAACAGTTAGTTAACTGGACGAACTTTACTGGGTAACGATGTCCGTGGATAAATGTTGCGGACCAACTAACAACATTGCTAAATGAATTAGTTAATCACAATCAGTTTAATTGTTTCAGGTAAGAATCCATATACTACAGACGAAGGCACGTCAAGGTAAATACTTTGATGGCATGTTACATAGTTGTTTTAGGTTGTTTTGAAATAATGTATAAGTAAGTATACACTTGTATTCACAAACAATGCTTGCTTAAGTGAAGCAGCAACGCTGTGCGAAGTCAAACGCACAACGTTGAATAGAGTTGTGTTATTGGTTCGTGTGTGTCATGCTTCAATCACACCAACGCATGCAGATCGCCATCGCAGGTGCGATCACAGCACGATCAAAGGCCAATGACAGGATGCGTGAACTGTCATAGGTCTCGCGACCTGTCATTGGCCTTTGATCGCACCTGCGATGGCGATCTGCCCGCGTTGGTGTGGTTGAAGCTTCACTCCGCCACTCAAATATTGTCTATGAATATTTTTTGGGACCCTGTGAGTCCACGCGCACTGTGAGACCTCGTATCGTTTGTAAATACGGGTGTCAGTCTACTATGCTGTCGAATTTACAGATGACAGTACGTTAAGCTATAGCTAAACAAAGCTGGATCTTACGCAGTTGAAATTAATGCTACTTTAGAATATACTTAAAAGTAGCTTTCTTTAATAATAAACCAATTTCAATATTGAAAATCATGCCCCTTAAAAGCATTCAGGATAAAGAAACATTTTACTTAACACTCATTTTTCTCACCTACCTACTTAATAAAACGCCAGTCTTTAATCCATGCATTTACTTAAAACCTCTGCTGTGCTTTTATAGCTCAAAGTTCGCTTACCTTAAAAGCTACCTATTAAAAAACTTTTTATAAAAAGATTAATAGGTAATAAAGAGTGATTCCCGTAACCGCATATTATGCAAAAAAAGTTATTTGAGCTTTTTTCCTGTTAAATTAACGAATGTATTTAAAAATAATATTGTAAGTAGAATACATTGCATATTATGATGTTAAATCTTTAACGATGACACGGAACCGTAACGGTAACGATTAGAGAGAGTTTCTTGTTTCACTTTATAGCAATTCAAGTTAACTCAATTAGCTTTTTAAGTCAATTCATCAGCATCATCATCATCATCATCATCAGATCATTCAGTCCACTGCAAGAGCAACGACCCTCTCTAATCTACCATAGTCAATTGGATGATTGGCCTACACTACCCACGAATAATTCGTATCTGAACTTTCAATGTTCTAACCAAACTGGTTTTCCATTTACATCATTATCTAAATGAACTAACAATACTGCAAGCAGCTTTGATTTGAAAACAAACAGCGTCATTTACCGCATAGTTAGATAAACTAATCAAACCATTAGGAACAGACATCCTACTTTTAGCATCGACGATTTTGTGACTGTATCGATTCAGTATCGCGATTTCGCAACTTCAAGCGTTCGGACGCGTTATCGAAATCGTGCGTTTTTGTAACTGTATCGATGCAGTATCACGATTTCGCGACTTCATGCGTTCGGACGCGGTAACGATATCGCGCGTTTTAGTGAGTCTATGACTGGGTTACACCATCTTTCTTTAACATAACAAACGTCAAAAGTCTGTCAAACTCAGCGTTGCCAGTTTTTTTTTTCGCCAAGTCGGAACTTTGGTACTTTTTGAGTGAAAATAGCGGGATTCTTCCGTCAGAAGCGGGACATAGTAAAAAAACGTATATAATCAAAGGTTTTCAAATATTTATCTTTTTATTTGACTTAAAGTTACGTTTACGTGACAATTGATAGCAAAAGTAGCCATAGAAAATGTATTTTAACAAAAAAAATATATTTTAAATCAGATTTACCTACTCTATCGTTAAATTCGTCTTTAGAATAAAAAAAGAAAACAATTAAAAAGTTTTATTCTTTAGAATAATATGGCGTTTTAAACAATAGTCTAGTGCAGTGAGTGTCTCTCTCCGAAAAGCGGGACCGAGCCTGTCCCGCGCGGGACATTTAAATTTGATTTAAAAATCGGGACGTCCCGCCAAAATCGGGACGTCTGGCAACGCTGGTCAAACTCCATACAAAAAGCACCGGTTATCGTTATAGTTACGGTTAAAGTTAGGTGGTGCAACTCAGCCTATCTATGTAGCATCGCGATTTCGCAACTTCATGCGTTCGGACGCGGTTTCGGAATCAAGCGTTTAAGCAACTACTGTCGCTGCGTTGAGCTTCCAAAAAGCGACTTAATCGCCGCGTTTGGGGTTTTTCAGTGTCGATGTTGAATAAGTGGTCGCTGAATTCAGTTTTTAAAAAACCTCTTAATCGTCGATGCTAAATGCTGTAGCTCTCAGAGCTGTAACCGAATTGAATAAACAATATGTCAGCTTCCGATGCAAATAAATTATCTATTCTCTCTAAACAATGCCTGCGGCACCAGATAACTACATTGTTTGTGAATCTCGTTTTAGTCTACCTATACAGGGCGGAATTTTGTAATGACACCTGGAGGGAAAGTACTCTTAATACTTTAGATAAAAAAAATTGCTGAAAAAAAACATTCCTTTATTTTTGTAAAGAAAGAGAACCGCATTCAAAGATTCTCGAAAATTGATCGAAAATTCACTACCATACCATACAATTTTCTGTACTTAATCAAAATAATTTAAGATTTCATGGTTTTCTTTCATTTGATTTATCAAGTTTGATAGAGAGATTTTATCCTTATACTTAACCCTAAATGTGCAGGACTGTTTATTATCCGGCTAAAAACTGTACGGAACTGTCGGAGGCCAGATAACTGATGACTGGAGTGAATGAGCGGAGTGGGCTGTCGAATGCGGTGAACGGAGAGCGGTGGACTGTAGACTGTAGAAGCTCCGCTGACGGTGTCTCCAATCGCTGCACTACTATACTATGATCGGTGGTGGATCGTTGCCACGTCTTCGTACCTCGTGGCTTCTATACTATATGCGGTGTGACGTTCTATACGGTGAACACGGTGCGGTCGATGTCACACGCTGTAGGAGTCCGGTCAATACGGTATCCGAAGTCGCTATGCTATAACGGTGTCCGAGGTCTATGCTGTAGTCGTTCTTCTATTCACTATCTTCACTATGCGCTCTTGCGACTCTTGAGTAGACTGTTCTTCACTGTTGAGTCGACTCTTGACTATTCTCTTCGCTTGCTTGTAGAAGACTATTCACTTCGATTGATTAGAGAAGACTATGCTAGGTGCGGCCCGGCAGCCTGCTTAAATACCAATTAACTCCGCCTATATTCTAGAATATCCCGCGGTCCGCCCGTATTCGGGAATACGCAAGTACTTACTCGAACTCGCGGGAGTCGTAAACAAACTACAAGGCGTCCGGATATGAGCCTTATCGCGTAGATCGTAAGGGCGGTTATCGCGGGCGCGCGTGCTATCGCTGTCCTTTGCGCACTCGCGCTGTCTCTGTCTTTTTTGGTACTTGCCGAGTGCCGATGATTTATTACATACATATCTATAGCTATAGTTGCGTATACGTATTTACTGCGGTTTCTTTGATCTTTTTAGGGTTCCGCTCGGCCGATTTGTAGTCGTCCTGCACACTAAAGATCGATGTAATAAAAATACAGGGTGTAATTTTTAACAGATTTTAGTTGGTTCGATTCCCGGGTGTGGCAAGCTAATTTTTGGAAATCTTTGAATGCAGTTCTTTTTCTTTTTAAAAACAAAGGAATGTTTTCTTTGAGAAACATTTTGTATCTACAATATCACTCCTTGGGGGAGGCCTTTGTCCAGCAGTGGACGTCTTTCGGCTGAAACGAACGAACGAACGAATATCAAGAGTACTTTCCCTCCAGGTGGCATTACAAAATTCCACCCTGTATAGTAATGAGAGAGGAGAACAGTGGGTAGGTACTTAATCACCTTTACAATTTTAGTAGGTACGAATTATACATTTTAAAATGCAATGAATATACAATCTGCTTAAAAAATAAACCATTTAATTTCTTTATTGTTTTATTTAGTAGTAAGAGACATCAAGTGTCCATCGGTGATGACTTTAGTTGACGAAGTTGATTCGTGGGACACTATTTAAGTTGTGAGCCTAACTATGAAAACAAAGTAGTTTATTATTAAAATGGTATTGATTGCGTATATTGGTATTGTCTTTCATGATTTATGTACTTTTTAATGTAACCGAAACACTTTTCATAGCATTTTTTCCACTCAGCTTGAGGCACCTCCAAAGCATGGTTTTTGACCGCACTGACAGTTGCTTCTGGCTACATAAATCGCTGTTCACGCATTTAATTTGAATATATGGGTACCAAAAGAAGTGTTTANTGAACGCCGTCTGTCTTTACTTCGCGGTGTTTGGCGTGATACGGACGATGTGCGGTACTCGGAGTTTCTGCGCTGTTCCTTCTCTTCTGTATTTCCACGCCATGGAGCCTCCCGCCGGTATGGGAGCGGCGATGACTCCCGCCGGTTTCTATCTTGCGACAACTCCCGCCGGTTATGCGATGAGCTTCGATTTCTATTAGCGCCTGATCGATTTTTATCCGCAATTTCATCGTCGTGCGCAAGTGAAACCATTGCATTCACCTTTTCTGTAGGCGCAACTGTTTCGTGGTGCAGTAACTTGTGGTGCGTTTTCCTGCAGCCATTTATTTTGCACGGTATCCCTGGGCATCTGTGTGCTCTATTCCAGGGTTGAAGACAGCGGTAGCATAAACGGTTCTGTTTAGCGATGTCCCAGCGGTCGCTGACATCGGCTTTCTTCATCTTGCCGCAGTCGGTTGCGGAATGGTTGCCGTCGCACACTGGGCACGGCGGTCTCTGTGTTGTCTTCTTTTCTTCTATGTGGAAGACACGCTGGGTTCGTGGTTTACTGTGTCGGTGACAGTCTTCACTATAGATCGGTTCGGGAGCGGCGAACTTGGCGCACTTCTCGGCTTCGTGCTCGATGAAGCGGCTGAACTTTATGAGGTCCGGTTCCTCCTCTGTGTGCTCCCATGCGAAATCATACCAGCGGTAGCGAAGCGCCGGTGTTAGCTTCTCTGTCAGACTATAGACTATTTCCGGATTGTGTAGGTAGTGTGTCCGCTCAAGTGCACGAAGAGTTGCCACGCTATTCTGTATTCGAGTAGCGAACACACAAATCTGTTGCGGCGAGTCGGTGAGTCTCTGTAGGTTTCTCAAATGATCTAACTCGGACAGAGCTATTGAATCCGGGCGGCCAAAGCGCATCTCCAATGTGCGCATAATGTCGTGCGCCTTCGCGTTCACGATGAGCAAAGAGGTCACGGCTTCTTTTGCTCGTCCTGTAAGTGACCGCCGGAGTCGTGCGATGTTTTCTAACTCGGTGAAGAAACTCGCTGTTTCTGTATAGGCTGCCTTGAAAGCCAGCCAATCATAGTGCGCGCCACTGAAGTTCGGCAATTCTGCCACATACTGTTGTTGCTGTCCGGTGCGCGCTGCGGTTGCGATGGCTGTTGCGAGTTCCGTCAAGTCTATTTTTGATGACGTCGGCTGCGGTACGGTTACGGTTGCGGGCGATGGCGGTTGTAAGTCGCCATCTCCTTTCACGGATGCCGAGTCGTCTTCATCATCGTCGAACTCCATTTCTATAAGCTTGCGGTGGGCAATGGCAAGCTCTAACTGTAGGCGGGCTATCTCCGCCTCCGCCTCGGCTAGTCGACGGGCGCAATCGGTATGCGCGAGTGGTTCTCTCGGTGAAGCCGTCGAGTGCTGTTCTTCTCCTGTGACGTCTGTTACGGATGGAGGCTCCAAATGCATCAGTTCCTCCTGTGCGGTTACGGCGGACTGCTGTGATAACGTCATGGGCGGCGTAGCGGGCTGTGATGGTTTCGCCTTGCCTTTCCTCGATCTTGTCACAGGCATTCTATCGGTGCTATTATTGCCACTTCACGAAGGCCGCTTCGGTGTTCTCGAAGGTTCTATAATCTTCGGGATCGGTAGACAACGATCCGGCTCGAAGGACCAGAAAAATTGTGCAGGACTGTTTATTATCCGGCTAAAAACTGTACGGAACTGTCGGAGGCCAGATAACTGATGACTGGAGTGAATGAGCGGAGTGGGCTGTCTTAATTCGTCAACTGTCACAATTTTAAAAATGGCTTTTAAAGCTTTTAAAACTTATTTATCAAACATTTCCAAGGCCTAAACGACACAAGCGTCCTTTTGAGCGTTTGAAAAAATTTGTGACATCCAGCGAGAAAAAGACGTATTAACCATAATATGGTCATACAATATTTTATTACTGCTAGTGGAATTAATGTATAGGATTATTTCAATCCTACGATATATCACATGACGAGGTTTCTCTTCCATTTTTCTGACAACTTCAATGTTTTCCGCCACTATTAGTCATTTTGGACGACTATCGCAAAGTTCACTGGTGAGCCAATGACATACAATATTATACTTCTCAAACTAGCGTTTTACAATGGCCAAGGACAGGTCTTTATCACCAAAAGTGAAATTTAGCTGACCGCTTCAGTTTTGTATTGATTAACCACGTCAAAAGTCATAATAAATCTTCGCGCGAAAATTTCCGCAAGTCAATTCCATGTTTTTGTAGTCAAGATAATTTTCAATTCAATGTTAATAATACAAAACGTGCTCAAATGATAAAAAGTTTTGAATAAGGTTGTAGTCAAAAATGTCTAACTTTTCATTAAAAGTATCAGATATCGTCTAACAACACGTTATGTTGTCGAGGCTCACAACTTAAATAGTGCCCTAGTAACTACAATTTTAGCCAAGCTTGCATAATAACACATATAGGTATACAATTTTACATGGACCTAAAGTTAGTATTGCTAAGTTTTATTTAGAGGCAAATTAGTTAGGCAGTTTAAAATCATTGATTTTCATCAATAAAACGTAATTGACTTAGGAAGTAGGAGGTCTCTATTTTAGGTGCCGGCAAGGTATGCTTTTCTTAACCTTGGCTTGGCACTTGACGGTCAGGTATCGGTTCCGAAAATATCAATCATTGGTCACAACTGTTTAGCGCTTTCTTTTTTGGAGTCGATTTCATCATCATCATCATTTTGTAAAAATATTTAAGTAGGCAATTAGCAATATTACTGTAGTAGTGATACTATCAGACCTTTTAAAACTTTCTGCACTGTCTACATTTTACTGAAATTCGTCCCGGTAGCCCAATCGATTATTATTGCTATTGATGGATTTATCCCATGTTGCTACGTCTGTACCACTTATTGAATACAGAACCACATATGAAACAATACGATACCATAAAAGTGAAATATAAAAATAAATAAACTATCAATGAAGTTCAAGTGAAGTACCTATCAATTATGTAAAATAAACTTAAGATAGGTATCATCAGTCAATGTAACACCCATCAAAAACAATACTTGTCAAAAAAACCAAGTCTCGCAACTCAGTTGTTCTACGGTAAAAAGTTGTGAGATCCATGTAATACCAAGTCCAGGCCAGGAAATCTTTAACGTTTTACATAAATATATTGACTTGGCCATCGCATGAAAACACGTGTAAATTAAATTATTTAGTGACTTGGCCAAGTCAATATATTTATGTAAAACGTTAAAGATTTCCTGGCCTGGACTTGGTATTACATGGATCTCACAACTTTTTACCGTAGAACAACTGAGTTGCGAGACTTGGTTTTTTTGACAAGTATTGTTTTTGATGGGATCTCATTTCTTTTTGTATTTTGTAGACAGCAGTTATGTATCTAGAAAACTGGACCGAAATTGAAAAATTTTACTCGACTTGGCGGTTGCACTACCGTGCCCCCAAATATTTTAGTTTTTCCTTGATTCATACACCAAACACTACTTATATTCCAAATTTGAAGCTTCTAGGTCTGCTAGAAGTGCCTTAGAGTTTTGATGATCGGTGAGTCAGTGAGTCAGTGAGTCAGTGAGTCAGTGAGTGACAAAATTAAGTAACTTTGACCCGTTATAATTCTTAAACTACTGGTTCAAATTGAATGAAATTTTAAATATACCGTGTCTTTACAATGCCTGCATAGCTAATGAAAATTCAGCCTTCTAGTTTTATCCACAACGAAGTTACAGGCGGTCGAAAATGGCCTGAATTGCTTCGAGAAAAGGATGGTACGGCCGTGCCGCTTTTTTGCTCGACTTGGTGGGGGCACTGCCGTGCCCCCAGATAATATAACTATTGTGATGAAAGTGACAAACAAAACGTACTTTCATAAATAACTTCAAAACAATAGATTTCATTAGTATTATTAGCGACTTTATCAAATAGCTATTAATTACGTAGTTACTTTAAGTATTACCTTTTGTTACCCGGTAAATATCTATCGGAATTAAAATGTTTTCATCAATAACAAAGGCTGTTATAACAACAATGAAAAATCCGGGAAATTATGGTTTATCTACACGTGCAAGTTTTTCGATAAATATTTACCCGAAGGTATTTTTTACTATGTTTCCTTTGCCCTCACTCTAACTTCCGGTTGTCTGAAAACAATAACTTTCACTTGTAATGTTGACATACGGACTTGGAATGTATACGTAACTACAGCTAAAGGTTTTGTTTCATTTCAATTCACGCACGTTCTCTTCGTCAAGTCTAATTAGACTACATAAAATATTTCACTAGTTACTATACATTATGGTTTCATAATTCATAATTGCTTCATTTGGTGAAGGTTTTAAGCTAATACATACGTATACATCCTCAAATGAACTCTGACAGGGTTTTACAATATTCAGTTATTACTATCGTTAAAATTAAAAAAATATTTCTCATTAGTGATGGAGCTGAATACTGAAATGATACTGTAAATTATTTCGATGTATCTTAGAATTCCACGAAATTTCTTTAATTTATGTTTACAAAAGTAAGTACTGAGATCAGTCTATTTATTTCTATCCAAAGCTCGGAATATCACATTAAATTTGCGAAAACAAGCAATCTTGTAAGCTTAGCTTTGAATATAATAGTGATACTAATCTACTATCAATATATTACGGCTATTTTTAGCATTGGCCGCTTCTGGAGTGCTTTTGGGCACACGGTTAATCAACCAAACCATGTCTACGTTATTTATTAAACCTACTCCGTGAAAAGTAGGCATAGTTTACGTTAATAGACTTAACTTAAACATAATATGTGTGAAACTATTCGTGATATTATTATGAAATCCTAAAATAACTTCGTACCTACGTCTGTTTACTCTACTACACAAAACGATTTTGATGAATTTGGTATAGAGATGGATTGGATCTTGAAGTGGGACATTTATTATAAAGGACAGACTCTTTTATTGGCGCAAAAATATATTTGTAAACTTCTGCTATTGACAGTAACAAATAATGGCTTTGTCCCAACATTGATGAAACAAACGCTGGCCGTAACAAGTCTGTGTATCAGTAGATTTCTACCACACCTAGGCTGAGTTACACCACCTAACTTTACCCGTAACTATCACGAAAACCGGTGTTTTTTGTACGAATTTTGACAGACTTTTGACGTTTGTTAAAGTTAAAATAAGATGGTGCAACCCAGCCCTAATTTCCAAACATGCCAAAGTCTATTCACGCTACAACAGGTAGGTCGCTTGCTCACGTTATACAGCGTTTGAAAGACGCGCATGGTTCACTATACAGCAATTATCCGGCCATTTCACAACAAGCGCCGCACATGCATATGCGAGCGTATGCTAATGCGAAGGAAGAAGGAAGGCGCTAAACAATGGTGGATCGACTTGTAACCTGAGATATGCTTTAGACAGACTTGGAATAATAATGACTTTCGTCGGGAAGAGAAAGACGTTATTGGAAAAATAACAGTTCGCGTTGACTTTCCAGTGGGTAAATAAATTCATTGCCGTCGAAATGAACATGTTAACTTTGAGGAAGAAAGACACGAAGAAACATTTGTAAAAATGGAACACAAGCGTTTAAACTGTCTTTGAGTTCACCCCTGGGACTGCGGGTGTCTATGGGCGACGGTAATCACTTACCATCAGGTGATCCGTCTGCTCGTTTGCCTCCTGTCACATAAAAAAATGTATGTAATGCACAGATGTAATCAAAAAACACACTGGACAGTAAAACAATCAATGATATCCGTAAAGTTATTAAACTTCAAATAGTTGCAAAAAGTTCTGTTTGACAGTGTTGCTACTAGTGACATCTCGCTCGCTCAGTTCTTTGTTGCTCTATTCCGCTAGGGAGGTAATTTAAGATGCTATCAATGAGGGTTTTCGCGATTGAAAAATCCGCCAGATGGCAATACGTAGACGCGAGGTCCAAATGCTGCATGATTGGTTATTTTTGACATGACATTGACAGATATGTCAAAATCCACCAATCACGCAGCATTTGGAACCGACTCTGAAAAAGTATACACTAAAAGTAGAAAATTAATTTTACGTTATCTCCAATATTGTCGAAGTTATCGCTGGAAAACTAAACAAAGTATCGTATATATTTTATTTAAAATTAATCCGTAATCGGAATAAGTGAATACTTAAAATAATATCGATTAAATTTACAGATTATAGTCTATGACTCACAGGTTACAGCACTGATGTGTCAGAGACAAGTCATAGACAATATGGAGATAACACATGATTTTAAACGTCAAGTCAATTTGACAAGTCTCACAAATTTTCATCGTCCACGTATTTTGCTAAAATAATTTGTTTCAAAGATTGATTTCAAACTTGTATAAACTCACAAATTTTCATCGTCCACGTATTTTGCTAAAATAATTTGTTTCAAAGATTGATTTCAAACTTGTATAAACGTGAAAATAAAGTTGGTTTCATGGGCTTGTTAAATAATGTGTGTGATATTATGAACACGTAAGTGATTATGGTGTAATTGTGTATGAAAGTGTTTGTTTACATCTCTGCTGGATTCTAAAAAATCAAGGTATAAACTTAGCGGGAGGATAATGATTAACAGTCCAATTTATTTATAAACAAAATTGTATTCCGTAAATATTGTAAGTACTTAATGATTTAGAAGGTTCTTAATATCTTTTTTAAGACATTAATCAGATTTTCTCAGTGTGCCAAAGCTTTTCCTTACTACGAGTAAATTATTATTAACACAGAAGTGACGCAAACACGTGGGTGACTCAAGATGAATCTCAGAATACTAGCACGTGTAAAGGCAGATATTATTCGAGTCAATAAACTATTTTAATTTAATTTGTACACCGCAAAGTTACAACATGTTGATACCATTCTAAATGCTGACTTAACACCTTATGTACACATGTTTGAACAAATAAATTTATCTTTATGCACCTTATAACCATAGAATACAATGCTTGTTTACTTCATGCACAAACTCATCTTTTATCCCTTACGGAGAATATCATAATAAAATAATTAATAGTCAGAAACAAAACAAGTACCTACAGACTGCTTTAATACTTTGATATTCTTCGAAATACCAGGAATCGGTCGTTGCACCGACTAAGTTTTGTAGCCTTAGGTTTATTTTGAACTTAGTTCAGCAAAAAGTTTTGAATTTTTAAGCAACTAACTGAAAATTTTACCAGCCACATAACATTTTACCTCCGTAAAACCGTAGCAGACTACGAGGTTTCGTAGCAGATTACGAGTTTTCGTAGCATCTACGAGATCTCGTAGCGTCTATGAGGTTCGTAGCACTGGTGAATCTCGTAGTTATTGAATGTTGAGACGGAAACAGGTAATATCTATATACTTATAATAAATCTGTAGAGAGGTCAATTCTGTACATGCAGTATATTTTCAAAATAACTATCAGGAGGTGATTAGTGATCGATACTGATGCCAAAAATGCAATCAGTAAAATTTTTGTCTGTCTGTCTGTCTGTCCGTCTGTCTGTCTGTCTGTCTGTCTGTATGTTCCTTATAGAAACAAAAACTACTTGACGGATTTTAACGAAACTTGGTACAATTATTCTTCATACTCCTGAGCAGGTTATAGGATACTTAGGAATTCCCACGGGAACGGGAATTAGCGGGAAAATCCTTTTGTATGAAAAATCTAAACCGCTTAAGTTAGACGCTTGAAATTTGGCATGCAGGTACCTTAGTGAACGTAAAGCTTAGTTACAACAGGATATTGCAAAATTCCCACGGGAACGGGAGTTAGCGGGAAAAAACATTTGTATGAAAAAATCTAAACCGCGTAAGATAGATGAAGGGGGTAAAACGGGATCCACGCGTACGAAGTCGCGGGCGGCCGCTAGTCAATAACATAATAATCATGTTTTATCTATTTAACACCTTATTTAATTTTGATATGGTACAAAAAATAATTCAGCATTCACTAGCTAAAGTGTTAATCGAGCTAAATGAAACGCAAAGCTCATGCAAACCGTCACCACTGATGTATTTGCAACTTCATAAATTAATACACAGACAATTTTACCAGGTAACATTTTGCCTCTTAGCAAAGTATCGTCTGATCGAGTTCCTTTCCTCGGGAGTCTGATCGCTTTACAATACAAATTGGCTATTAACCGCCGGAGCTAAGACGCTGCAGCAACAGCTCCTCATTACGGCACCTTTGTGCTGCACATAGTTTCATGTTCAAGTCATTTAACTTAATCAACCTGTATACAGGGTGTAACTTTGCATTCTTGCCATATTTACAGAGATAACGTAAGAATATTACTGACACCGTGACACTCTGACACACATTATTAGTGTGCTTTCTTTACGGGAGTCTCTGGTTTATCTCAAATAATACATGTTGTTACCTAATTTTATCTATGAATATGGCAAGAATGCAAAGTAACAACCTGTATACAGGTTTTGTGTGAATAACAAAGAGAAAACCGTGCGATACGTAACGTAGAGATGCTACGGTGATTAGTGATCGATACTGATGCCAAAAATGCAATCAGTAAAATTTTTGTCTGTCTGTCTGTCTGTCCGTCTGTCTGTCTGTCTGTCTGTCTGTATGTTCCTTATAGAAACAAAAACTACTTGACGGATTTTAACGAAACTTGGTACAATTATTCTTCATACTCCTGGGCAGGTTATAGGATACTTAGGAATTCCCACGGGAACGGGAATTAGCGGGAAAATCCTTTTGTATGAAAAATCTAAACCGCTTAAGTTAGACGCTTGAAATTTGGCATGCAGGTACCTTAGTGAACGTAAAGCTTAGTTACAACAGGATATTGCAAAATTCCCACGGGAACGGGAGTTAGCGGGAAAAAACATTTGTATGAAAAAATCTAAACCGCGTAAGATAGATGAAGGGGGTAAAACGGGATCCACGCGTACGAAGTCGCGGGCGGCCGCTAGTCAATAACATAATAATCATGTTTTATCTATTTAACACCTTATTTAATTTTGATATGGTACAAAAAATAATTCAGCATTCACTAGCTAAAGTGTTAATCGAGCTAAATGAAACGCAAAGCTCATGCAAACCGTCACCACTGATGTATTTGCAACTTCATAAATTAATACACAGACAATTTTACCAGGTAACATTTTGCCTCTTAGCAAAGTATCGTCTGATCGAGTTCCTTTCCTCGGGAGTCTGATCGCTTTACAATACAAATTGGCTATTAACCGCCGGAGCTAAGACGCTGCAGCAACAGCTCCTCATTACGGCACCTTTGTGCTGCACATAGTTTCATGTTCAAGTCATTTAACTTAATCAACCTGTATACAGGGTGTAACTTTGCATTCTTGCCATATTTACAGAGATAACGTAAGAATATTACTGACACCGTGACACTCTGACACACATTATTAGTGTGCTTTCTTTACGGGAGTCTCTGGTTTATCTCAAATAATACATGTTGTTACCTAATTTTATCTATGAATATGGCAAGAATGCAAAGTAACAACCTGTATACAGGTTTTGTGTGAATAACAAAGAGAAAACCGTGCGATACGTAACGTAGAGATGCTACGATGAACGATGATTCGTAGTTATTATCTATCTACGAGCATTCGTAGCACATACGAGATTTCGTACTCGTAGCTAGTGGCTACTAGGATTCGTAGCACTGATAAAGTTCGTAGTCATGGAAATTATATTAAAATGACCTAAAAAGTATAACATAATTACTTTTATTATTTACTAGCTTTCCGCCCGCGGCTTCGCCTGCGTGGAATTTTGTCTGTCACAGAAAAACTTTATCGCGCGCGTCCCTGTTTCAAAATCCAGGATAAAAAACTATCCTATGTCCTTTCCCGGGACTCAAACTATCTCTATACAAAATTTCATCAAAATCGGTTCAGTGGTTTAAGCGTGAAAGCGAGATAGACAGACAGACAGAGTTACTTTCGCATTTAAAATATTAGTATAACAAAGAGAAAACCGTAACATACTACGAAATTTCGTAGCAGACTACTAGGTTTTGTAGCAGATTACGAGCTTTCGTAGCAGACTAAGAGTAGGCGCACACCGTTGATTTTTCGTCGGCCGATAGTTTAGTCGGGCAGTTGATCAGTATGGCTCGTAGTTGATGAAAGTGATTTTTTGAGACGGGAACAGGTAATAAATAAATGTCAAAATCAACAGCAACAGCTACTCATTACAGCACCTTTGTGCTGCACATAGTTTCATGTTCAAGTCATTTAACTTAATCAACCTGTATACAGGGTGTAACTTTGCATTCTTGCCATATTTACAGAGATAAAGTAAGAATATTACTGACACCGTGACACTCTGACACACATTATTAGTGTGCTTTCTTTACGGGAGTCTCTGGTTTATCTCAAATAATACATGTTGTTACCTAATTTTATCTATGAATATGGCAAGAATGCAAAGTAACAACCTGTATACAGGTTTTGTGTGAATAACAAAGAGAAAACCGTGCGATACGTAACGTAGAGATGCTACAATGAACGATGATTCGTAGTTATTCGCTATCTACGAGCATTCGTAGCACCTACGAGATTTCGTACTCGTAGCTAGTGGCTACTAGGATTTGTAGCACTGATAAAGTTCGTAGTCATGGAAGTTATAATAAAATGGCCTAAAAAGTATAACATAAATATTACTATTATATTATTAATGTTCTATTTACCTTAAATAAGTTTCAAAATACGGTAGCAACAATTCAGCATTCACTAGCAAACTAAAATCAACGCAAAGCTCGCAATCCGTCACCACTGATGTATTTACAACTTCATAAATTAAACTGCTGTAACCAGTTTGTTAACAGAGAAATCCTCTCATTGGATCTGCTACTAATAAAATCTGTTTTAAAATAACATAAACATAAAGCTGGTAGGTACTTAACGTGAAAAAAAAATATTTTGCCTGAAATTAAACGTTCTTTATAAAAATATTTTTGTACGTTACGACTATAAATAAATATTTCCCGTTTTGTAAGAAAACGTTTGTTTGTTTGCTTTACAAAACAGGAAAAAATTATTTATTATTAAGTAAGTAAATAACATACTTTTAATTTACAGATACTGTAAAATGAGATTCTCATTGAAATTACTCGCAACAACAAAAACGTATACAGTAATTGAAATGAAATTACTAAAAGATATTAAAACACTGGTACAAAGTTGGCATGTTGCTACAGAACGGTTGTAGCACTCATGAGACTGATGTTTCGTAGAAATAATTTACCAAATGATTGCTACGAACATCAGTTTTGATTTCAAGTGAAATGGTATTATTCGCGGCGTCTGCAGCTCTTTATGATATTAAATATTGCAATTTAATATCATTATAATGACGAAAATTTTACCTTTCATTTTGTGTTCAAAGAAAGGCTAATAGCAATGTCTCTATACAGCGTGTTTTCAAAGACATAGTGAATATGCTTTGACTAATGTGCATAATACCTTTGCGTTCAAGTATCAGCTATTCAATGTAAAAGATAAGTCCCATCATTAAAATATATTATTATGTATTTATTAAAATATCAGTTGTTACTTCAACATCAATTAAATTGAGATTAAATACAATTATATACTTAAGCGATTTGTAAGTACTAATTTAAGTAGTCTACACGAATAAAGATAATTTTGATTTTGATTTTTTCATTTGTGGCAATAAAAATAAGAAACATTTAATATTTTAGGCTTAAATATGTGGTAACGGATATTTAGTTACAACTAAAATAGTTGTTTAGATTTTATTTAGGTGTTCTAGATATTAAAGACTGATTGATTGTACATTTTTTTTTGTATTCCTAGTTAACAAAAATATTTCCTCGCCTTGTTGATGCTAGTTCAGCACTGGTCGTTGTACATTATCGTGATATATTACGGTTGACCAATTAGCGCGTGTTAAAGCGCGCGCCCCTCTGTGCAGGGCACAAATCATACGCGGTTTTGGCAACTGATACTGGAGTGCGCGACGGAATTTCACGATGCACATTGTTGCGTAGTTTTTATAATTAGTTGAACGGGACTATTCCCACCTCTCGTTCCCACCACTGCAACTCCTGTGTAGCCAGGATCTACAGCTTGACTGCCACAAAAACCCAACCAATGAAGGTCAAGTTTGTCCCGAGGGAAAGTTAAACTGTCATAGGACCCGCAACGAAATTAATCAGAAGAACATAGGAGGAGTTCAAAATAAAGGTTTATAATTAGTTGAAGCTAACTATACAGTGAAGATGGCCGTTGGGGCAGAAAGACGAGTGGCGACCACGGGCAGGAAGAAGTAGCGTGGGCAGGCCTCCTACTAGGTGGACCGACGATCTGGTAAAGGTCGCGTGAAGAGCCCGGATGCGGACACGAACAGCGCAGGACCGTTCATTGTGGAAAATCTTGGTGGAGGCCTTTGTCCAGCAGTCGTCATTTGGCTGAAACGAACGAACGAACGATACAGTGAACAGGTGCGCGTGTTAAGTCGGACAGACTCCTCCGTGGTCTAGTGCTAGTGAGACTCTCTCATTGGAGATTCTGGGCTTAATTTAATACGGGACAGCAAGATGTGATTGCTAGCTAGAATCAACCTGATTTTCTGAAATTTTGAATTTCAGGGCTAATTGAATAAATTAAATAGTGAGTCATTTCAAGCCATATTGGCTGTGCATTATGTTAGACACTATGGTTGTAACATCAGTAGGCCTAAGATGCGCGTCGCGATAAGTGGTTATCACGTCATTTTATCGATTTTGCTCATACATTTTGACGTCGATATAAGTTATCACGGCGCGCATCTTAGGCCTACAGTTTTTAAAACTCATATTATGAAGACTCCACCAGATTTTTTATTCCATTTCATATTTCAAAGAAGTAGAAAAATATTAATACTATTTAAAATCAATGGCAACAATAAATTAGTTGTAGCGCCCCAAAATATTGTCACTATTACACTGAATAATCTGTGTTCTTATTGCCCAATTATTTCTCAAATGTCGTTCACAGATTGGACAGTGGGCCAGTAAAATGTGCGCGGCACTTCATAAATTTGTAACCGTTGCCGCGAGTGCAGTTAAGTTACGAGCGCACACTGGCCCAACTCTCGGTCCAAAGCGCGTCTATTATCCGTGATGTATGTATTAACGGATGAACAAATTAGCGCGTTTAAACGCATGCCCACTGTGCAGTACGTATACTGCAAACCCTATGCGGTTTTGGCAACTTATGATAGAAATCGTGATGAAAATATACGATTAGCACGTTTAAACGCACGCGCCCACTGTGCAGTATGTTTACTACAAACCCTAAGTAGTTTTGGCAAGTGATGTTAGAAATCGTGATGAAAAAATATAATCGAGCAAAGCGAAAGAGTCGGATGCCTTGTTAAGGCAATTACCTACTTAATGAAAATGTTAAGTGAAGATGATTTTGAAAGGATGATTGACTAGTAAATATTTTAATAAGTTGGGGTCTAGTAAATTCGTTAATAAAATTCATAATTTACCTTTATTATCTTGTTGCAAAATTGTTAATAATCTATATATATAAAAGAAAGTCGTGTTAGTTACTTCGCTTATAACTCAAGAACGGCTGAACCGATTTAGCTGAAAATTGTCAGGGAGGTAGTTTAGAGCCAGGAGAAGGACATAGGATACTTTTTATACCGTTCGAAATTAAAAAAAAGTCTGCTTATTTATTGCCATTAAGGCGGAACAAAGTTCGCCGGGTCAGCTAGTATTTCATAAATTGCTACAGGAAAAATCTTTGTATAACTACACATTATTTGTATATATATTGTTTTTGTATTATTTGTACAAAAACACTGTGGAATATAAAATTTCCCGCAAATACTTACTTTTTGTGAGATTTACTGATACTTTCATTTTACAACTCCCAATCGCCGAATTCCGTATCGTGGATCATAAAATTGAAGTAGGCATTTTTGCTTCCTTTATAAATCTTTATAGCTAATTCCCTTCGAGTTCGGGGAATCGCCCAGTTATAATGAAGCAAGAAACAGAGCTATACTAAAACTATTTCCGCATCTGATATAACGTAAACACATTTATTTATTTCTGAAGCCCATCAAAATTTACGGCGTTCCCGAAAGGAATTTGGCTTTTTGTATTCACAACAAAACAATACCGTTCAAGGAAAATATCAGCGCTGATAGAATAATTGAATTCATTCACAGTCATGATGCTGGGAACAATTTGCTGTGTTATAACAAATGAGGCAGACGAATATTGACATCGATATGATAGTATTCGAATAGTCCAAGATCGTAATCTTCTTATTTTAGATCTTATTTATTAATGCAATGTAAAACCCTAAGGTCAGGCTTAGAAAGCCGCTGTAAGTATCTTATATGACTCGATTATACTGAAAGGTAAACCGTTAATGAACCCTGATTTAATGCATTTCCTAGCTGAAAGGCATAGGAATCAACTTAAGAAACCGAAATCAAGTTTAATTAATAGTATCAGGCGTTACTTTGCGGAAATCCATAGTAAGATATTAAAAACATAAAATTACTTAGCTTAAAATTTCCGCTTAGTGACGCCGGCACAAGTACCCAACCACGCTACTCGCGTCCACCGACTATGTTATAGTACAAGCAAATGCAAGAAGCACCGCCCGTCCTTACACAGATCGCATAGTGACACAAATAAAATAGTTTTTTATATATTTATATAAGACTCTACTGACTGGTAAGTTCAATTAATATCTTGATGCTCGTATTAATCGTTGTGAGTCAAGCTGTATTCGATTACCTACTAATCGAAACAATTGTTGCAATCACTATGGCCATCGAATGTTTCAGTCGTTTTTTACGATATTATAGAAGAACATTATCATACTAACTAAAAACACCTTATCCTACAAGCTGAAGACACAAAAGACCCAGAAGCTGTATCAGTCATGAATAATGATCAGACCACTTCGCAAATTGTCTATTAAGAATTACCGTTTTGACAGCAGCCCGGGGACTAATGTGGACCCCCATTAATCATTGTATGGTAATTCATTATGTTCAAGGACTTCAGTATTCTTATAATATCTTGTTTTACTTCGGAAAAATGCTCTGTAATCAATTTGTGAGGACAAGTTAATCTTAATGGTTCTCTCACAGTTATTTACTTGCGTCGACGTAATTTTCTCTAAATGTATTTACACTATTTCTGTTACTAATTAATATTGGTTTATTTGGACTACGAATTGTATTGTACCGAAATAACAAGATTATTTTGTTGGGTTGGGTTATTCAATGGAGTTAGATACCTACTTTATCAATATATGAATTACATATGATGATCCCGAATGGTTGTATATTTCTCATCATACATTTTGATTAAACATAATGGACTTTATTACAAAAAAAGTTAAACCTGGAGTGGACACTGGTTTAAAATGTAATTTCCATACTAATGTCAATTTAAACTCGAGTTTGACTATAAGTTCAACTATAGATAATTTTTTTGTAATAAGGTGGAATGATTCTACGATCTTATACATATAAAATTTACCTACTGTAGGTACTCAATTCAATTCTATTTATTCAGAAACAGAACTTTGCTTTTTTATGGAATTCAAATAATTACCTTGTTTGAGCTGGTGCTCCACAATGCTTTGACATCATAATTAATTAACAATACAGTTATTTTATGGTCCGTGAAATAATAAGAGTTTAGCAAAACACATGTTACGGCAATATCCTATGAAATCAAATTATTTCCCATAAGAGACTCCCACAGACTGTAGACTTATATAAAACTAATTGAAAATTGGGATTTATTTATTTATTTAATGAGCAACATAATAAGCTTACAGAAAACCCAAAGCACTTACATGTTTAGTCATGGTGGTGAGATACGACTCTTAACGCTAAAAATTAAATAACTAGATACCAAATATTTGTAACGTGCGTACTTTCACACTTAGGTATTCATACTAATCAACAGTGCGAACAAACTTTCGTGAGGACAAAAAGTCTATAGTCTGCCGAAACTCTTAAAGTTTCGGCCAAACCGATGGCGATCCTACTGATTTCTAGTGATCGCCATCGCGCTCGCAGGCGGCTGTACGCTTTGGTTTGGCCGAGCCTTAAATGAATAAGAGGGCGCCTTCAATTTTATTACAGGCGTGAGGAAGCGCTGCAGTGGCGCCATTGTCGTGACAAACGCAAACGGTAGTGACGCTGCAACTGTGCTTCTAGAAATTGTATTACCTACAACTAGTAGTGGTGCGATAAGCGCGTCACAGTGGCGCCACTGCAATCGTTTCTTCGTGCCTCTAATCTGAAGGTGCCCTAAAGCAAAACACATGGAACAATGTCCTTTAATTCAAACGTTTGTCAAACCATCTCCGAACGACCCATCTGCCACTTCAAGTGTTAACAATCCCCTGGCAACGGATTAATAAATCTCAACATCAGAAGGGAGCCGAAATTAGTCCATTCCACTGTCGGATCTGCATCATTTCAGAAACAATTTCTTACCCTGAAAATAGAAATTATTTCCACGACGATGGAGTTCCGATTAATGATTCCTTTGAGTGGTCCCGATCCAGCTACTTTGGGGCCCGCGCCCTAATTTGAATCTGTGGCCGGGGGACAGGCATTGTGTTTAGAGATCATTAGAATAGAATAGAATGAAAAAAGACACAATACAAACAAAAAAAAAAACAAAAACACATATATGCAGGCTATAAAAACAAAGAGGTAAAGGAGAGAAAAAACTGTGCCAATAGGCACCCGCTCACCATTTATCGTGACATGCTCAAAAGGGCAAGTCACGAAGCTGGTCTTCCGCGGACGCCCTTGCTTATTGCGCATCCCTATTATTAGGAAATATTTGGTTGGAGTCGAAGATATATGAACGAATATTTCATAAAAGTATTTTTTGTGCAAAATTATTGTAAAATTACTAATTTATTGTTATTTAACTTATTTCAATTTAAAATTTACTAATGTTCTGTGCTACGTTAATTCAATTTCTTTTGTGTAACGCCTATAATTAAGATAGCACTTAACCTATTATATAAGCATGTATAATATTGTCTAAAATGGTGTATGTCTTGTTGGTGTTAATAAATAAATAAATAAATAAATAAATAAATAAATAAATATTGATGAGCTTAAAGCTGCACTTGTTTGAACTTTATAGTAACTAAAAGTTTCTTCTACCTTTTTTACAGTGAAAGTCTTAACTACATAGTCAAAAGTTTCAATTATGCAAAAGCCGATGAAAAATCCTTTTGACCGTAGGCTAATAAATAATACTCTAGACTGATAAATTCAAAACTACTTATAGTCTTGCCTGAATGAGTTGGTTAAAAATTTTGACTGACTGATGATGATTGAAGATTAAATTGAAAGTTATCGCATAAAATTACAACCCTTCAAATATTAAAAATGCAAAAGATTGTGTGGATGTCTGGATATCAATATTAGTCTGTCCCCAGGACTCTAATGTCATTGATGGATCCACAATATCAGGTGTACACCACTTGAAATTTTATTAATATTTCGATGGCTCCTTAAGAACACGATTTACTTTATTGCTTTTGTTTGCCTTGTAAATATATTCTGCGAAATGCGTATTTAATAAGGGTATTTAGAATAAATTACGCTAAGCCTTTGATAAGGTTTCCAGGCGCCATTTAATAATAAAGGAAGACTTGGGGGTATGGATAGCTCATCAAGGTATACGTTATTTTATTTTATTTATTTAATAGGACAACCAACAAGACATACACTGGAAGACAATCAATATTTACAACGTATTTAACTTAATCTAAGTGCTGCCTTAAGTTATGGCTTAAATGGTTGTAATAGAGGTTATTTTGCTATAAATGTACATGACCTGTAGACTGTTTTAGGGGCCTTTATACACTGCGTCTTTTTACAGCAATACAAAACGCGTGATTGTCTGCTTTATAAACTTTTAGCCTAGGCGCAGACCACAGACTTTTAGTTGGCCGATAGTTGGGTCGGGCTGTTAATCAGTATGGACGTGTATGAAAATGCGCATATTTCGCTGCTTTAACTTGAACTGAAAGTCGGTGGTATGCACCTAGGCTTAGTGATACGCATGACATGTTACTGTGTCGTTGCTGCATCGAGACTGAATAGCGTTTGAATCGATACAAAAGTTCGCATTGTATAAATGGCCTCATTTTACTCCAATAAAAAAACAAACAATTTTTTTTCTATTTATATGTCACAAAAACAGTCATTACAAATATCACTTCTAAACAAAAATAGTAACTAAGAAAAAAGACAACGAGTGCCCAACGTGTAAAAAAGTGTATCGCTTTGCTACGACCCTAGTTTAACACAAAACAGAAGATGAATCGAAACTTTCTACAGAGTCGTCGGCGTAGGCTAGATATATACATTTCACTATTATTATGAGGTGAAATTATAAAGCTTAAAATATTTCTAAACGCTTATTTACTTTCTTCACCTATCTAAACGCTTCAATAACAAAATATTCTACTTCATATCACAGAACAGGTCAACTAGAAAAAGAACTCCCTTCGGCCATTTTTATTTACGACCGCGATTGATAAGGCCCCGTTTTCAAAGTAAAATCAACAGGTCAATGAACTGTTACTGTGACAAGGGTCAGGAAGGACAGCTTCGACTTGGACAAACTTGTTCCAAGTGAAAATAGACTTAAAGAGCAACACGTGCCGGCTCAACAAAACAGCTAAATACGACTGTAAATAGATTGACGAATGGCTTATTTATTTAAGAGAGAAAGTATTAATATCCAATTATTTTATTAAACTATCCAAACAAAATGAGAATGATACGTCAGCTATTTGTTTCGATAAGTTGATTCTAAGTTCAGATTAAAAAACTTTGACTTCGATCCATTTTCTCTCTCCTCTCATCTCATCGCATTGAATCAGTAAGACGCTCTTTCTATGAAAGGATGACATTTAAATTTCTAAATTAATTTTTATTGCTATTTCCAATATGAAGAAACATTGTTTTGAAGGAGCCTTGAAAATAAGAAGTTCATTCGTGCTTCATCATACGAAATTAGTTATTTTATTTAGTCTTTCCCTCAGATAGGTTAAAAATACAGCTACAAATAATTTATTCACATATTACGAGTATAAGCTTTTTTATTACAGTTTTCAGCAATCAGTCTAATTAATAACTCGTTGTCTTTCCAATTCCTATTTCATTCAATTGCTTTAAGTAAATTATATTGAAATGTTGAAGCTTTAGCCAAACCTGTCATTGGTCGCGCGTCCTGTCATTGGCCTATGCACGCGCAGTGATCGCTTTCGCCGACGTTTTCTGCACGCCTTGGTTTGGCTTAAGCTTTAAGAGTTAAAAACACTTTCATAATTTTTGCACTTTTCCAGTGACTTTCATTTCTGCACTTTAATTTCCAAAGTTTCAGCTCAATCACTGACTCAGATTGAAAATTGAGTGACATCCCTAAACTCAAGACACGCGGGCTCAACTTGGGAATACGCTTGAGTGGCACTCCAACTTACCTCACTTGGCTAAGAGCCCGTAATCAAAATATGGCCAATTTAGAAAAGTTACCCAACAGCCTCAATTGGGAATCCCTTGGACCTTAATGATAGATCGCCCGGTGCTTTGTCCTGCTGGAAGGCTCTTCTGGAAGGACTGGTCTTTTGTTCTAAACGTCCTGCCAGAAGATTATCGCAAGTCCTGCCCGCAGTACGCAATTTGTACGTGTTTGCTTGCTGGTCCTTCCAGCAGTACGGTGACCTTCAAATTTGAACTCATCCTCACCAGAAGTAGTAAACACTTGGTTAGTGTTTATTAAATAAAAAGTCATGTCGTAGAATCATTTTGTTTAACCAGTATTTTACTTTTCTTAATATATTATAAACTTGTTTATCTTCTTTCAACTTAACTAATAGGAACTATAATAAGGAACTTTAAATTAATTACTTTGGTACGTCACTTTGTATTAGAAATTACACCTATCACTTACAAATACACTACAAATTAAAAACAAAAACAAGAAATAAATTATAAATGTTTGATTAGGCTGGAATAATTCACATTCATTATAATATTATCGCCAAAATGTTGCCGACTCCACGCCCGGCGCGTCAAAATGTGTCGCGCGAGCGCGAACGCGCTGCCCCCGTGTATACTCGTGCGCCATCGGGCTCCGACTAACGGTTAGTCGCGTTTTTCGATCTTGGGCACTATTGGGTGAAAGAGAGAGAAACACTCTATTTTTTCGTGTAAATTTGAAATTTGTACAATGTATACTTACGAAACTGTGATCTTTTAATTTTGCGTCCTACCGGAAGTACTTTAAGTCCTGCTGGCAGGACTCCGGGCGATCTATCATTAAACGGCCAATTTCCGAATCTACTTCATTAAACCGATAGTTTGAAACAATCCCCATGGGCGGCTCTGTACCGGGCCACTTATGCAAAGTTGGAAGACAGAGCCCTTATTAGTGTATTGTTTGGATCGAAGGCCGACTTAGGCTTAGCTCAAAATCAAATCAAAATCAAAAATATTGTATTCGATTTAGACCACTGGTGGCACTTATGAACGTCAAAATATAGTAGTAAAAAAAGGTAGCCCTTATGGGGCACATTACATGTCTCCTTATTTTTTGGGTCCTACCAGCGCTTCGAGACAAACATATGGCAAGTGCTGAGAAGAAACGCTGGAACAAACTAGATTTAGAAGTTAGATTTTAGACTCGCGTGACGGTTAGCGCTAGCGTGAAAATAGCATCAAATGAAATAGTGTTTATTAGCATAAAATATGGTTCAAATGGTGATAAAAGTTATCAAAGAAATCCGCATTTTACCGCTGTTCAGCATGCAAAAATTGTATTAAATTAAAAAACGTATTATGTACTCGTACCTCTATAATGTAAGTTTATTCTGCACGCGTTCCTAAATAAATATTTGTTGAATTAGAAAGTTACACGGTAAATACAGTAAAACCTTGACTGTATATTACTTATTCGCTCGGCATCATTATTCTTCGATTCTCTCAAAACAGCGTGACCTCATTTTATGTTGTTCCAATTTTCCGTAAGAACTTGCTGTAAATATACAAGACCTTTATAAACTCTCCTCTCAAAGTTGCATCTCCCAAACTTATTTCACAGTCGATATGTTATTAGAAGTTCACCTACATTGTCACATAGTAAACGATTTTCCGTGCGACGTCCCGGAAAACATTGTAGTACAACACATTGCAGGCAATGCCACGCATCGGCGGCGCGGCTGGACTCTGAGATAAAGGGATTTCAGCTTAATGCTATGTTGTCCGGGAACATGGAACTGCGAAGGTCAACGAATGTGCTTTCCGTGGTAAACTTTACGGGCTGCTTTTTCGTACTTCATATTGAACCATAAACGTATTGGAACACTTGCGCGAAAGACATTTGCACGCATGGCTAACAATGCCACAGACAGACAAGAGAATTAGACAGACACGTCAAATCGTCGCTTGCCTCTCTAACTGACGTATCTGACATTTTTTCGAAACTGAGTTATCTACACCATCTTAATCAATTTTGCAACACGAATCGATCTCTCTAATCGCCTGAAAATTTTGCTAAATGTCAGTTACGTCAGTTAGAGAGGCAAGCGACGAAATACTTTTTCGCACTCATGTCTTTTTGCGCAAAATGGTTTTTGCGCAAGTTTACCAGAACCAACGATTAAAGCGTTTGGTGGAATATGTTCTTTAAAAGGCGCATAGAAGCTCTTTCTGTTTTCTTAAACCTTATAGAAGTTCATTCCGCAGATCTTTATATGTATTCTTGTGTTATTTATTTTATCTAATCCTATGTAAGTATATTAACTAAGTAAACGTCATATTTATTGCACCGCCTTAGTCTCTCTACTCGACCTGTGGTTGACTGGCAGATAATGCCACCTGGCATTAAGTCCGCCACTGTACAGTTGTATGTGCAAAACTATAAATAAAAATAAATAAATAAAAGCTACATAGAAGTACTCGTACTATAAGACTTCATTTCACCTCTCCCTCCAACCGTATCATAACGTATTATCATCTAGTTGGGAGAGTAAAAATACGTAGGTTCGTACTCCTGTTATTTTTTCAGGTTTATTTAATTACTAGCCCATTAAAAGTTAAATAACATGTAAAACTGCTCTCATATTTTGCAATAACTTAGCAGCATCTAATTTAATTTAAACGGCCTTCACGTCGTGGTCTAGCTGTAACATTGGCTATACAGTTCTAGTGGTAGAAGCATGTTGAAAATAGTCTCGAATTTCTAAACTTTATTACAAGCGGTCTCCATTCTTCCTTCTGTAGTGGTTCAACATGTATTTGGCCCGGTATTGAACGAATTTCCTGCTAGTAATTTTGAGTATGAAGCAGACTTACCAGCGATCAAACCACAAGCTCAATTCGCCTTAAAATATTGTATTTAGAATATATTTTTTTTTCTTAAAATCAAGGCCTGTTTTTTACTTCAGTACAATTTTGTATTACAACAAAAATTATTGAGTAATTTTAGAAACTTGAGTAAAGGATCTTATGAAACCTTGTTGTTGTATTTGTTTTATTATACGAATAAAACCTATACAGGGTGGAATTTTGTAAAGCCACCTGGAGGGAAAGTACTCTTAATATTGTAGATAGAAATTTTTTCTCAAAGAAAACATTCCTTTATTTTTTTAAAGAAATAGAACTGCATTCAAAGATTTCCAAAAATTTGCTTGCCACACCCGGGAATCAAACCAAGTAAAATCTGTTAAAAATTACACCTGTATCTTTATTACATCGATCGTTGGGTTAAGAATTAGGATGAAATCTCTCTAACATACATAAACATGTAGGAAAACCATGAAATCTTAAATTATTTTAATTATGTTACAGAAAATTGTATGGTATGGTAGTGAATTTTCGAAAAAAAATCGAAAATCTTTGAATGCAGTTCTCTTTCTTTTCAAAAATAAAGGAATGTTTTCTTTCAGTAAAATTTTCTATCTACAGTATTAAGAGTACTTTCCCTCCAGGTGGCATTACAAAATTCCACCCTGTATAGATTACTTATTACTAGTAATCATAAGTATGTCATAAGTTCGAGCTCTGTTTAAGTATTTGGAGCAAGGTTATCTTGTTTGATAGTCAAAACAATGTAATTAATTACTTGGAAAATAAAGACCCTAGCTCTACATGTACTCGTATATTTCTAGAAGTTTACTGGTTAAATAAATACTAACTTGTTGATTACAACAAAAATTATTACCGTCAAAAATGCTTTAACTTTGTAGTTAACAAGCTTTCAAGGCTAATATTTACTAGTTCCTAACCAGGTTAAGTGTTATAAAATATAAAAACGAAACCATAAAAATAAGCAAGAAAATTTATTTAACTTGTAGAAAATTAAGAATTTTGCCTGTAAACAGAACACAGTATATTTTTAAACGATGCCTTACATTAATTAGGTTCAATTAATTTTACATAAACAACAAAATATAAACAAATTAGAATCTGTCACAATTATCAATAACTGTAAAAACTAGCCTTGAAGACTTAGTGCTAAAGTATAGTTGATATTATAGTCTTAAGTTTCGTTCGTTTCAGCCAAATGACGTCCACTGCTGGACAAATGCCTTCCCCAAGGCTTTCCATAACTACCGGTCCTGCGCGCGACCTTCATCAAATCGTTGGTCCACTTAGTAGGAGGCCTGCCCACGCTACGTCTTATGACTCGAGGTTGCCACTCGACAACTTAGCTTAAGTTTAAAATGTGATTATTTATTGCAAACACTTTTAATACAGAATAACAATAGTGAGCAAACATCAAATAATATAAATAAAAGTTAACTTATAGTAGCACTTGTCGTCAAAGACAATTTCCCACCGTTTCTCAAACTGCAACAATAAAAACAAGATTTGCTCTACAATTGCCGCATCCCGTAATATTGCTGCGGTATAATACCGAACACCTGCACCGACAGAGAATTTCCTTTCCAGGAAGCATTGTTCAAAGAGACCGCAAGAACTAAAAAGTATTGTACCTACTTTATTGCCCCATCAAGAATTTCAGACAAGCATAAGATTTTATTGTCCTTTCTTAGGGGGAAAATTTTTGATTGATTGGGGGAGGCCTATGTTCAGCAGTGGACGTCCTATGGCTGAGATGATGATGTTGATGATTAGACTTTATTTAACTTTCTCTACCATTACCTACGTGTATTTTCAGAAGTTCTAATACTTTAATTTGCATTAAAAGTCATAAAGTTCCAAACTTGTTGCGCAAATACATTAAAATATGTAGGTACTTTAAATAAACTTTTTAGTTACTTGGTACCTATTTTATATTTACCTTTTCAAACCTCGTACAACATTTCTTGACGATCTTTAAATAGATACAATATCTTGGCCTCATAACAGAAGACAGGGCGAAATAATACTGTTACGTATACCGCGCTTCTGTGAATAAAATGCTCGTAAAGTATTAACTTTGCGCCAGGAATTGCACAAAGCAAACATTACAACGGCCAGTAAAAACGCTAATTACAAGCCATTGCTGCTCTTACAGTAGGTTAGATTCAGTAGGTCTAATAGAACAGTTGGAATTGGATTATTTATTCATAACCAACGTAAATTGTGCTTTTAAATTCTACGAGACATTGCAATATTTCTCAGTTATGGATACGAATCTAAGACGTGATTGCTAACTATGGGCCTCAAAAGAAGGCTCAAGGTCACCCAAAGAGCTATGGAGCATGCTATGCTAGGAGTTTCCCTGCGTGATCGAATGGGGAGATCCGCACAATTGCTAAAATCAAGTGGCAGTAGGCGGGGAACAAAGCTCCCATAGCTGATGGCCGCTGGGGCAGAAAAGTTCTCAAATGGCGTACGCGGGCCAGAAGCCGTAGTGTGGGCAGGTCTCCCACTAGGTGAACTGACTATCTGGTGAAGGTTGCGGGAAGTAGCCTGGTGCGAATGGATGCCAGCGCAGGACTGGTCGTTATGGAAATCCTTGGGGGAGGAATTTGTCCAGCAGTGGACGTCAATTAGCTTAAACGACGAATGACGCATTTACACTATGCGCGAATTTGCGAATTCGAATCAGTGTGCTTACCATGAGTTTACGTTAGGTGTGCTCGCTAGCGACTGCGTAAAAAAATGACATTTAATTGTATGACATATTGTGCAGCGCCCCTAGTGGCTACTTTCAAGAAACAAAATCTTCATAGAGATTTTTGACGTACTCGCTAGCGAGCACACCTAACGCAAACTCATGGTAGGTACACAGGTTTAAACGAAATGCGTTTCGCCATACCTCCGTGCCCGTGCTTGTGTTCGATCAAGTTTGCGTATAGTGTAACCAAGCCATAAATCAGGGATGGGAAAAAGGTCAGGGCTTCTCGCAGACTACCAGACTACGCAGAAATTGCTATATCACAATGTCCTTGGTCCTTACGAAATGCCTTTTCAAGCTGTAAAAAATGTTCTCCGAAAAGGAATTACGTGGTTTATGATACGCTAATCTATCTGTCGGTCCTATTGAGTTATTCATAAAATGTTGGATGTCCTAAAGTGCTACCTATATGTTATGCCATTAGTGTTAGATTAGACTAACTACATATTTGGGACTTATAATATCTCTTCCATGTGCGTATTAGCGTAGTACTTATTATTATTCTGTAATAATTATTATTCTACAACTATCTCAAGATTTTTGCGCCAAAAAAGTCTTTATAGATAATTTTTTTTAACCACAATATACTAAAAAGGAATCGCTGATGCTTCTGCACTTCCCTATAATGTTGCTTGCCCTCATCAACGCCCCAGCAAACCCTATTTTTTCAAAGAATGCAAGTTAGAATAAATTCAACAGAGTCAGGAATTCATCTCGAAGTCTAATAATTGCCTGGGTGGTTATAATGAAAAGGAACTTCGCCCGGACACGATGAACTTAGAATAAAACAATATTCCGAGAGAAAAAATTACAAGTTGTAGTTGGTTTCAAAATAGCTCAAGTTTAAAAGGCAATATTATGTTTGAAACATTTTCAATATCTGCCTTTCCTGGAAGTTTTTGCTGAGTTCATATTTGTCTCGAGGCTAGATTGAGAAATTAACTTTTATTACTACGCCAAGTCCCGTTTTGTAGAGTTCTTTTTCAGAATAGAATTGACTTTGAATTTACGAAGTCTTGAGCTGAAACATTTTAATACAAACTAGTTCCTCCAAGGCTAAATCTGTCTGACGTTAAGGCTTTGTTGCACCATCTTACTTTAACTTTAACAAACGGCAAAAATATGTCAAACTCCATACAAAAAACACCAGGTATCGTTAAAGTTACGGTCAAACTCAATTAGTCCTAATGAAGTTGAAAGAAAGTGGTGCAACTCAGCCTTATATTACCATAATTAACTACCTTTTACCTAAAATATTATTAACGACTATGTTAAAACGCGTATGAACTAGCAGACTGGCAAATCACACTCCACTGCTCGTACAAGCATATTGTAATTACTCTAAAATACGGGAAACTTTCATTTGTCTGTCGCCGCCGCCGAACGAAACGTGCAATAATTTCATAACATTTAATTAAAAATAAAGAAAACGAGAACACAACATGGCTTCTGTGGCACTAGTGTGACCAGACAATTATTTTTTTTTACTATAAATAGGTACGATGCACGAGGAAGCTGCCTTTTTCAACCTTTTGTGAAATAACCTTATTTTTTGTGTGTATTACCAAATTACAACATTGCAGCATATTAGGGTTAAATTATAAAACCGTACACATGATCTTCTTTGTAACTTTAAACAATGTTTGATATCGTGATCGCTTCGTAGTATCCTATAACTTAAGTAACAAAATTAAATGTTTATTTTGTTATTATTTATACCTCTTTTTTGCACAAAATCATATCAAAATTGGCATTTATCGGTACAGAAATATTGCAATGTCTGGTAGAATTAAAAGCACAATTTACGTTAGTTATGAATTTCAGTATACACAACTTCCAAAATTAAATAATGATTGTCCTGTACTTGTTTATTAAAAGTTTGGCATTCCTAGTGGCAGTGTGAAATATTTTAAAATAATGTTAAAGCGAGCCGGGAAACTGCACTTTTACCATCATCGTTCGTTTTATTTCCGCTTAATTTTCCTCTTGAAATACTGAATTAGTTTCAGGAGGCTTGAGCCGTAAATATTAAATTTATTGACGTATAAAATGCTATAACAAAAGATACGGTTTATTATTTACTCTCTTCGTAATTATGTAAAGAAGCCTTATAAATGTAAATAGAATAAAATTATAAGGTGCAATTTCATATTTATCGTGTTTTAAAATATCACCATCGTGGTCTAAAGACTAGAGAGTGCGACTTTCTCAGTCTAGATTTGATTTTCAGGTCAGAAACACAAATAAAACATCGCATTGTATACTTATTTCCAGTATACCAAAAAAAAACAACTTATAATAAATATGGATTAGCCCACAAGTGCGTACAACAGCTTTAAGCACGCACTCTAATTTTACCATAACGCTATTTTCGCAACAAAAAATATTTTTTTCATAAAAAACAGCTTTTCATTTAAAAAGATTTAAAGCATTTCGAAAAGGCACGCGAATTTTACTATAATTTTAAGTGGTATAATAATTAAAACACCTAGGTACTATCGTCCATATATTTTTATTGCAGCATTCACATAGAGACATTGCAAGCATCTACGGTAAAGAAAGCAAAAACCGGTACAGACACTGAAAGGCTTCGAGATCGCAGATTTTCAAGCAAATAAGTGAGGACACTTTGCCATTTTTAAGACCGTAGCTACGAACGTAAGAACTTTTGAATTTCAGAGCTGAAAAATATAAAATGTGAGGATTTTCTTGAAAGATTTCAAGCTTTGTAGTGTTTTTATCATAGAACTATTGAGGGTTTCACAGTATCAAATGTCTAAATAAATATCCTTAGACATTTTACACTGCGCTTCTAGTCCCAAACTAAGCAAAGTACTATGGGTACTAGACAACGGATATAAACATACTTAAATACTTTTTTTTTTTGTAAATACATACTTATTATACATAGAAAACACCCAGTCCAATACAAACAAATATGTTCATGCACACAAATGTTTGTACTGTGCGGGAATCGAACCCGCTACCTCCGGAATAGTAGTCCGTTTCGAACCACTACACCAAACGGCCGACAAATTATTAAAATCATTAATTATTATTAACTAGCTTTCCGCCCGCGGCTTCGCCCGCGTGGAATTTTGTCTGTCACAGAAAAACTTTATCGCGCGCGTCCCTGTTTCAAAAACCGGGATAAAAACTATCCTATGTTCTTTCCCGGGACTCAAACTATCTCTATGCCAAATTTCATCAAAATCGGTTGCGAGGTTTAAGCGGGAAAGCGTAACAGACAGACAGACAGACAGACAGACAGACAGACAGACAGACAGAGTTACTTTCGCATTTATAATATTATATTATATTATAATATTATATTATAATATAATATAATATTATATTATAATATAATATTATATTATAATATAATATTATATTATAATATTATATTATATATTATATATATTATAGTTGGGATTTATTTAAATCATCGTCATTGTAGTCTAAGCTGCTGTAATTTTCATATTAATTTCTATACTATACTCTTAGGTGGTTTTTAGATCTGGAAAAGGTCGCGGGAGGTGCCTGGATGCGGGCTGCGCCGCAGGATTGGTCGTTATAGAAATCCTTGGGGAGGCCTTTGTCCAGCTTTTACTCATACTTATATAAATATGTATACGCATCTGATAATAATTTGCGAACATTACTTTGATCGATTGTTTTTCTACACCCTGTATATTCGCAAGCTTCTCGAACTTACCGCAAGCGAAGTTTGGACTCAAGGCCAATCGTAGAGGACTTCGCTAAATTTGCCTTCGCGGCAATAATACAGGTGAAATCCCTAGGGCTAAAGCGATTGAACGTCTAAAGTTAGACGCTTAGATTCAGGGTTGGGAATAAGTTGAAATTAAGTTGTTTTCTTTTTTCATTTTAGCCAAGTTTTTTATTGAATACTACCCGCGAAACGACCCGGATTCCCGGATTTTACGTTACACCTTTCTGGTTAATAACTTTACCTGTCTATTGCTGAAAACAACATTAAAATCCGTTGCGTATAGAAGAAACCCGATGAATGTGCGATACACTGGGATTCTGGGAACGAGGTGGTTTTACACAAACCACAAGTTAAAATCAAAGATTAATTAATTCTAAGTTAAATCAAAAGGTAATGATGCTATTTAATATTAAGGTGGTAAAAATTATGGTACGTCGGTAAAATTAATTAACTTTTATTCCAGGAAATTGGGAACACCTAACAGAGCTCACATAGAAACCAAACAGCAGTTTCCTGGAACAATACGAGTATGTATGTGTTATTATGATTAATTGAATTTTTCGGAGTTCAATAATGAACATCTACTTATTTTCACTTTGAATAAAGTTCAAAATTATGTGGTGCGAACAGCTTCATATTTTATAATTGAGCTTTGTTAAATTGACATCAGTTCAGTTGTCTTTTGTTTTTTCATTTTTTATTTAAGAATCATTTTAACAGGTGTTCAAGTAGGTACGTTTGACATTGAATTCAAATTCAAATATCGTTTGACAGCCCTAACCCAGGTCAAACTGTAGCAGTTGAAGTTAAATTGACCAATTAAAACTCGGAGATAGTTGTCAAGAGGACTCGCGATACTTTCGGCGGCCATTCAGCCCAGCTGCCGATAAGTGGAACTATGCCGCAGTACACGTCTATGCAGCAGGCTCGAATTGTTAGGGTTCTAACGAATATTAGTGTAAAACAAAATAGCGGACTGTATAAAAATAGGTGCTGTAATTTTACGCCAGCCTAATTACAGGAAATTATCTAAGATACGCGGTAATCGTGCGTCGACGGTGGTGTCCAAAGGCGAGTGTGTGAGCCGAGCGCAGCCGATGATGACGCTGTCGGCCCGAGGTGACGTTAGTCATCGTACGCCGCCCGCTCGTCTCCTCCCGCGCGTTGTTGGCTTCCCAACACGAATCATTTCATAGAGGTTTACTTTTTTTTACGTTACTTCAACATTGCAATAATACCTAATTATTGTTGCAATGTTGAAGTAACCGGCCACACAATATCGGTGAATATTCTAGAGTAGTAACTTCCGAAAAAAGGGAATAAATAGTAAATCATATCGATCGCTGTTAACCTACAAATTCGAACAATGCCTACATTCAGTAGTTACTCAAAGAATCACCATTTGATGAGAGCGAGAGCAAAAACGGAAATGGATAGTTAACACTGTGGCCGTGTGTAAATTCAGTATTTGATTTTAGAAGGGCTAAAGGAGTATAAATAACATAGGGGTAGACATCAAACTCACCACTCTGGGTCTCTGGAGCTGGACGTCTATGTGTACCTTGAAAATACAATAGCAAATTAGGCGATGAAACACTAAGGCTGAGTTGCACCACCTAACTTTGACAGTAACTTTAACGATAATTAACCGGTGTTTTTGTATGGTTTAACAGATTTTTGACGTTTGTCAAAGTTAAAGTAAGATGGTGCAACCCAGCCTATGTTATGTACGTAAATGCATCTTCTACTGCTCCCTATACTATCCCTCCCTAAACTAAGGCTGCTGCATTTACCTCCACTAGTTGATAGCCAAACAACTAACTCGGATTAGCTGCCTAATGCCTAATCACGCTGAAATCGGTTCAAGATGACTATCCCATTGAACCAGAAAAGTAATATGACATTTGATTCGAGAATATTATCGGGGTTGAGGACGTATAGTAATATGTAGTGTAGGTATTTGGTTATTGATGGATTCTTGAATAGCACTAATTTGACAAAGCTCCTCCATATTACCGGAGTAAGAAGTCTCGGTATGATAAAAATGTCAAGTAGTCTAGGTCTGTTCAAAAAGTAAATATTATTTACTAGCTTTCCGCCCGCGGCTTTGCCCGCGTGGAATTTTGTCTGTCACAGAATTTTTTTATCAAAAACCAAGATAAAAACTATCCTATGTCCTTTTCCGGGACTCAAACTATCTCTATGTCAAACATCAAAATCGGTTCAGTGGTTTAGGCGTGAAAGCAAGACAGACAGGCAGACAGGATTGTATTTTCTATCACCAAGTATAGGTACGCCTATTTAAAAAAATTGCCTTAGTTAAAATCATTGCAGTTAATACTTTTATTGGTCTCTATGTAGGTACGAGCATTATTGACATGATCAATTTTAATTTCTGTGACGGGTCTGGGTGTAAATATGTATAATATGTATGTATTTAATAATAAAATAAAAAAACAAGTATACAAGTAGTATATCCGTTAAGCTAGCACCCATAACACAAGCATTGAGTTGCTTACTTTGGGGCTAGCTGGCGCTGTGTGAAATTGTCTCAGGAAATTGTCCAAAGATTTATTTATTATTATTATTTATTATTATTAATATAAGTCGATCTATGTGCTTAAATTACATATATTATCCCTCAAAATCATTATGAATAAATCATTTATGTAGGCAAACGAATCTTTCAAAACTTTCGCATCGTTTCAAACCGCACAAAAATACATAGCAATGAATATTAAAGCGAACAATTGGAGCAAATGCGAATAATTTCAAACAATGTTATAAATCACGATTCGACGGAAAGCCTCGTGAATCCGGACATTTAGGGCTGCGCTAATATTGACACTGCCATTGTATGGACACAAGCAAATGACGAGCGATGGGTATAAAGATAATTATTTCAAATGAATGTTTAATCATTATCGATTGTATAGTCTACAGCTTATTCTAGATTTTTATTGCAAAATTGCACCTTTTCAATAAGTATACATATGTACATAAAATACCACAATAAAGTTGAGTGCAAAGTAATATACAAAACAGTAGAACCAATGAGAATTAGCATTAAAAAAATCAGGAAATTCCTTTCAACCTCATTTGGGACCGTGTAAGATTTCCCAGATAATGATCATTCACTCGTGTTTTAGGCTTTTGTGGATTCAGAACTATAGATGAGAGAGACACATGATACATGATGATGATAATGATGAACATTATAAGTTTTAACACATTATGGAACAGCTAGTTTATAACGTTCAATAAACTATGTAAAGAAAAACAAACAACATCACAATTCAAAAATATCAGCCAATTTTTCACGTGTGCATAGCACCTAAAATTACACATGCACCTAAAACCTAACACACAAGAATGCCCGACATGCGCGAAAAAGTCATAAACAAAAATAATAAAACACACCATAAACCTGAAATAGCCAGGATTCTTTTGGAAAGATATAAAAACATAACAAAATTTGCACACAGCGCCACAATGTTGCTGTACATTCTTTGCAGTGTCCTCGTGGTTTGTCAAGGTTACTCGTTACCAAGCACGTTGGATATTAAACCAATTGAACATGCTAAAGGAAATCATTCAAACATTGAAGAAGGAGGTCTCTTACCTGGTCGTAAACCTTTGAATGATGGTCCTGTGCCACATTATTTTGACTGGAGGCAAAAAGACGCCGTTTCACCGGTGAAGAATCAGTTAAATTGTGCTGCTTGCTGGGCTTTCGCTATTGTTGGTAATTATAATTTTATTAATTAGTACTAATTATTTCGTATAATAATTGAATTATAGATAGATATTCCAATATAATATTTTAAACTATTATGTTGCATTTTTTACTATAAAATTATCACTTCACGGGATTTATTGCAACAATATCTATTTTAACGGTAAATAATATTTACCCTCCCGACGTTTCGGCTCGGTTGCACGAGTCATGGTCGCGGGCAGACTGAAGAGATGCGGCGTCGTCTGCTCCGGCGCGATGAGTTTTCTTCACCCACCCGCATTTGCACAATATTTTCGTCAGTGGTACAGTCAGTCCGACAAACTACACTAACAGTGTCCGGGTTTCTCTGAGACGGCCTAGAACGCGATTTGTATTTCGTTATCACCGGATTCCACGCTGATGATAGGTTAAATCCATCTTCTCGATTGAAATTCTTATGCTTTTTAATTTCAATGGCTTCACGTATCAACCTAACATGGTAATGCCTGTCAGTTGAGAGGATTTTCGGGTCATGAAGTTCCATCCAGTGATTAACGTCCGAAGTTAACAAATGTTCAGCTATCGCAGATTTGCACGTCTGTTGGTTCTTTACAGCCGCTATGTGTTGTTGTTACCATGACTCGTGCAACCGAGCCGAAACGTCGGGAGGGTAAATATTATTTACCGTTAAAATAGATATTGTTGCAATAAATCCCGTGAAGTGATAATTTTTAGATATTCCAATATTTATTTAGCTAACCCTCTACAACAAACAAACCTAGATTTATCTTCATAATACATGAATTTACAATATGACATCTGGAGCACCTGTTGAGAAAGCTAAAAATATTATGAAAATATTTATAAAAAAAACGTCGTATCAAATTCAGAGCTCCTTGTTCATGAGGATTGGAAAAAGTTAAAGTTTAATTTCACACGGAAATGTCATGAATTTAATATCACCTTCTTGGTCACACTTACCAAGCAACCAGTTACGAAGCGACATAATAATATGTCGTTAATTATAAACGATCTTAAGTATCGTAATTACCGCTGTAATTAATTACTTCCTATGAACCATCAGGGAACAGCAATATCAATTACCATCGCCATTGATATTATGTGTCTTAATTACTGCTTAAGTAAGGGGTTCTGTATTAAAATAGTTCGTCAGTGCCAGATTGAAATGGTTTAGATTAATGTGCTTTTTTTTGGAAAAACAACAACTGCCTCAAGCTCATATGAATATAAAGAATTTTATGAGTTTTCAGTTTGCTTACAGCGAAGAAAAATCTAGTAAAGAATGAAGAAGAATCCTTTTCTATATGATACGAGTAAGTGAATTTCCTAGGGATTATACAACAAAGTTTTTCAATGCTTCTTTTCAAATTCTAACATAAACACCAATTATTTTGGTGGCTTTAATTTTCATCTTCTGTCATCTTTCTCATGAATATAGACCAGCTAGAGCATTTCTATGTAATGTACGTTCTTACGAATTACACAATACAGGTGAAATGTACGACGTTTGGTTAGTGACAGGGCAGGGTTATACCTAGAATACATAGAGCGCTCTTTGTTCTATTACAAGTAATTGATCTAGTCTTTACTCACCTTCATACATACACATAATATGGGAGACGAAAATAAATAAAAAAATCTGTCATGTTTTGATCCATATGAGACGCTTATGGTAGCTTCGACGTTGTTTCCTTGACTCCATTCTTACAAGTAGTAACAACAAGAGCTCCAATCGAGAGCTTACAAAATACCTCCTACCCACGTTCCGCTGAACATTTTAGATGATGGAACATTCCAGAACAGATATGTTTGTAAGCACACATCTGGCGAGATGCCTTGATTGAGCGTTGATAAAGGCAAACTCCTCGACCGGGCCTTTGAGGGGTCTCCTTTGAGGGCTAAACACAGCAATTATATTCATTTGCATAGTGCAATGGCAGTAGGCCAACCATGAAATGAAATACCGGAGTTACTAGCTTACCATAAACTCGTACCTACTATGTAGGTATATTGAGATAAGTTCGAGTATACCTAAGCTGTAATAAGCTTGATAACTTTATGAATTTTAAAGCAACATGGTTTAATTAATGAAATAAATAAAATAAGGGAGAATCAAAAATAGGAGATACGATGAACATCTGATAGGTGTTGTAAAAATTTTGAAATTTATATTTAAATATTGCAATTTTTGGAAATATTTGTGAATGTGGAAGGAAGTCGAACCTTTACTTCGAACTCCTCCTATGTTCTTCTGATTAATTTCTTTGCGGGTCCAATGACAGCTTAACTTTCCCCGGGACAAACTGCACCTTCACTGGTTGGGTTTTTATGGGACAATATTATTTGATCCTCTAAAAACTAATTGATCTTTTTTGTATGTGCACTTTTAAAAATAAATGATGTGTTTTATTATATTTTCTCTTTATATTAATTATTGGGTCTATATTAGTTGATCTACGGATAAATTATGAATGATTTTCATTTAAGGTAACATAATATTTATGTTTTACATACTCTTTTAATATTTAGTAAACAAAAATTATATTTGATCCTCTTTTTTAGTTATTGATCTTTAATTTTGTTAATTTGATGATTTTTATATCAAGATTGCCTTTTAATATTGATCACCTAATAAATACATTTCGGTCTAAGTATAACTCAACTTTAAAATATATTTGATCTAACTAAAAATATTATTGATTAATATTTTTAATTAAAAAATATCTTTTAATTTACTCGATACTTTGTTGAGTGACAATCGTCCGTCATTGGTCGTTTACTGAGTTGGCCAAGGGCTTTGCGGCCAATAAGCAAGCAGAATGGTACATTGCCATGTTTGCTTAGTTTGGGACTAGAGGCGCTATGTAAAATAATTGTATACTTCTGACATCCCTGAACATGACATCATAATTTTTAACTCTTTATTTTTTTTTTTCAAATCGCAAGGTTGATTTTCTCTTAGTATACCGATCTCGACCGTGATCAGTGACCATAGTCATCTGTCAACGGGTCGATTAGACCCGATAAAAGCACTAAACGATATTTTTTTACTTTTAGTGCGACATCGGGTCGTAATGACCTGATAAGTTTTTTTTTCCAAGTATTTACTGTGTTTGACGAAACAATTGCAAAACAATATTTATCTTTCGTACTACTGATAAGACCGAATATATCCAACACGCACCAACGCATGCAGCACCTAAGGTCAATTCGACCCGATAACGAACGCAGTGTGAACGTGTTAAGTATACTTTTTTAATAAAAAATAAATCTTTGAACATCAAGTGCCTTTAAATAGTTTCCATCCTTTGACGACAATTTAATAAAAATAAGTAGGTACCATGACATAATTATTTTGAAGATTATTTGATATAGACAAAAAATAATTTATACAAATCAAATTATTTAAAAAAGTATCACAATATTGAATATTTGGTGCTCATTTCTCTTATTTTTGAGGACCAACAAGTAACGATCAGATATAATTTTTACATCTCAAAAATTTTTTGCCTAGTTGAAAAGAGGTTAAAATATCGATCGATTTCATTTATTTTATGTCTCAAAGAAAGAGGATCAATCATTAAAATAGATGACCATTTAGATTTTTTTATTTGCCGTTTTAGCTAATTTAAAAAGATCATTTAAATACATGCCGGTTTTTATTGGTGCCGTTTATTAGGATTCCAAATTCCTAATTAATGCATACTAAAAATATCCATTGGTAGCGGCCTGCGTCCAACCTTTATGATGTTGTCAGTCCATCTTGTGGATGGACGTCCCACGCTGCATTTTCCGATAAACATAAAAAAACATTAGGGGAAGCCTATGTTCAGCAATGAACGTCCTGAAATGATGATGATGATCATGAAAAATATGTATTCCAGGTGCAGTCGAGAGTCATGTGATGATCTACACTGGTGTAAAGGAACTCTTATCTGAACAGTTCCTTATCGACTGCAGCCCCTTTAAAAATGGTTGCGGAGACGCTTCTCTGTTGAAATCATATTCGTAAGGGTTTTTTTTACATTTTTTGTCGCAAAATCGTCTCTATTAATAGGAACTTGAGGCCATCGTGTTTAGCTTGACGAACCATCGTCTGTGCATATCGATAGAGGGTTAATTGGCACCACCTGACTTTATTAACCGTAACTATAACGATAGCCGGTGTTTTTGTATGAAGTTTGACAGAGGTGCAAACCAGCTTAAAACTTTCGTTTTATAAATAAGATCTACTTAGAGTTAATTTTAGCTAGGACTCAAGATTTACTGATTGTGATCGAGGTTATGTGCAAAAGTTGTAAAAGTCGAAAAACGCAATAGTCACAGGTGAAAACAATTACTTAACTATACCAACATAACAGTCTTTGTAGAGAATATGATACGTAAAGAAGCAAAGCTCTTTTAAACTAAATGATTTAAATGATTCTTACTTTCTACAGACATATAGTAACCCAGTTGGGCGGGATACTCCGCGACAATGACTACTATCCATACGAGAACGGCCAAAACAACTGCAGATGGTCAAGACCTGAGTATCACTTTGTAAATGTTCTACCCGTTCCGGTGATTGGCTTCCGAAGGGTGAACTCTGATGAAGACTTGATGGCAGAGTGGCTGTATAGATATGGACCGCTAACTGCAGGTATACATAATATAGATTTATCTATTACCAGCTACGAGTGTATTAAGCTAGTTTCCTAAAAAAATTTTTTAGTCCGTCAATTTTAATATAAAAAAGTATTGGACACATATATTTTTAATTGTCAATCAAACAAATAATTACAAAGTTATAGTGCTTTGAAGTTCCGCGCGACGTCACAAAGTGCTGCACTTTTACGCACTCACTGACGTCACGAGCCTTTTCTTTAGAACTTTGGCACGCTTTATCTCTTTACATTTTCATTAGTTTCAAAAAGTGAAAAATACGTGTCGAGTAGTTTTTGAGAAGCTAACTGACGGACTAATTAAAACTCTTACTTTTTTACCCAGGAAACATCCCTATTGCAAAATTAACTAACAATGTTATAAAATTGAGAACCTCTTCCTTTTTGAAGACGGTTAATAAAACTTTTTCATAGAATCATAACATGCAACATGAAAATGAACAAACAGGAAATGTGAGAGATTCTAGAAAAAAATCCTTTGAAGTCCAGACTAATTGTCGCAGTCTACCCTTTAGTGTGGCATTTAACCTAAATAGTTGGTTACCTACATGGGAAAACATGATAACCTATACATTTGCTTTGCTATAATTATGACGAGTTTACGTGTGAAATTATTCAGCACAATGGTATCCTATTACAAAATACTATTTTCAATTAAATAATTGTCATTTATCCACAGGGATAAACTCCGCATCAATGGCTAGATACAAGGGAGGTATTGATGAACCACAAGAGGAATACTGTGACCCCGAGACACCGAATCATTCTGTCTTGATCGTGGGTTACAACGAATATGGTAAGACATTTAAATAATTGTCCATGGTATTTTATTAGAAAGAAAGAAAACATGTTTATTCAGTATCACACATTATTAATTTACAAAAAAAAATGTACATAAACATGATACTAAAAAGGCGGGCCACTCAGCATATTGAAAGATCGGTCCGGTTTCTTGTTGTGTTCGTTTCGTTAATCGAGTATTTTCGGGCAAGTGGGTGATTAACCCGCTGTACCCTAGTCCGGTGGTGGGGCTGCCACCTCAGAGCTTCTGGACTAGCTCGGTTTTTTTCGGGTATCCTCCCTAGTGAAAAGATTCTGTTATAAGGCGCAGAATACTCGCCTTTCGCCCTGCATCCTCAGCTCAGCTGCAAGTCTAGGTAGTGGTAGTCACTCAGCATATAATATGTCGTAGCAACTCGGGAATGCCACTACGCTGGTTTTCCGTGGACACCCAGAGAGAAAGAGCGTACTACAGATATCAATTGCTAATATGTTTATGCCAGACCTGCCTATGTGAAGATAAGCAGGACTTTGGGACTGTTTTAGATTCACACAGTGACCATAAACGCCACTGAAAATCTCTGAAAGTCACTTAAAGTCAATGAAAAGGCAAATTCTGCAACTTCATTTACTGGGATGATATTTTCCAGTTATTTTGATATAAAAACTAAAGTACTGATTTAAAATATTTGATTTATTTTTCAGTGCCACAAAACCCAAAGGAGCCTCGAGTCAAGTACTGGATAATAAAGAACTCGTGGGGCAAAGAGTTCGGAGACAAAGGCTATTACTACCTGGTGCGCGGGCGCAACGCGTGCGGCATCGCCAACGATGTGTCTTTGCCTTTTGTGCAATAAAAAACATACCTAATGGTATTGGGAACCTCTATTGAAATATGGGCGTAAATAAAAAATATTTTTTCCTTTTTAAACTGAATTATTAAATATTTCATCAATTAAAACACCGTAAGCTATTACGCCCGTCTATAGAATCAGTTGACAATGAGATGACAGACATCAAAACATAAAGAAGAAAAATATGCTCTATGGAAGCTATCCACGGAGTCCCGTATACTCAGTCAATTAATTTTTGCACTTCAAATCAATACCTACTCTCCTCCTTTCTTTGAAGTCGGTTAAAAGTTTTTTTTCTGTAAATATTTGAGTTTATTATAAAAGTGAACGCATTTCATATGCATGGATTCAAAGAAGGCAATATCCGCAATAACATAGCCATGTAGGTACCTCACAAATTTTTCAAAGTTGAAACGTAGTATATTGTTTAAAAGCAATGACTACAAAAATATTAAAGACCCTACCTATTCTTCAGACATCTTCTTAAACATGCAAAGTGACAAAATTATTATTTGAATCATTACTGATATTATTATTATTTCAGATATTACATTAGGTGCATACTTTCGAGAATTTCAACAGAATTCTAAACGCTTTTAATAAAAACAAATACCGATCTCTAAGTGAATTTCAACCAGAATTTTCCAGTTATTCCCATTTCACACCGTAAGATGAAGAAAGCAGGATTTATTTAAAGAATTCTCATTTTAATTTTAAATTTAATACCACCATCTTTCATGTAGATACGGCATATATCAAGCTAAAAAAACATCAACATTATGGTGCCTTAAGATGTTATATTAAAGTCCTATTTTGCAACAAGAACCTCAGAAAATAATTAATTTAAAATCTGTTTGGTTAAATAAACAAACAAAATGTATTAAAATCCTGCGCCTTTCTAGTCCAATCATAATTGAAAGCTTCGCAGCAAAATTACTTCATTTACTTAAAATACTTTTCATTTTAATTTCTATGCTAATAGTGGGTAAAAGACTAAATTAATTCTTGAGCTTGTGAAACAAATTGATTGCTTCAATTAAGCTGCATAGAGCGTGGGTTTCTCAGTGTACCTAAGTAAGCTTTGAAGAGCCTTTGAAGTTTTCATTCTGAAATGGGTTGACTTGAGGCCTACTTGAAGCCTGCTTAGTGACTTACTGAGAAACAGTCGACAGCACTACAGACTATTTTTGCTGCAAAATACAACCTAATTAAGTACTTGATAGCACAGAGTATAGCTAATTTGCTGTAGCCTGTACATTAAAAACCTTCTTTCAACTGACAATTTCGATTACAAACTTTTGATGGCTTAAGAACACTTATGTTTATATTTCAACAACAATAAAATAAAGGATATTTTAAGTTAAACATACTAGCATATTCGTTCGTTCGTTTCAGCCGAAAGACGTCCACTGCTGGACAAAGGCCTCCCCCAAGGATTTCCACGAAGACCGATCCTGCCCCCCTCGCATCCAGGCACCTCCCGCGACCATCACCAGATCGTCGGTCCACCTAGTGGGAGGCCTGCCCACGCTACGTCTTTCGGCTCGTGTTCGCCACTCAAGAACTTTCCTGCCCCACTTGCATATAATACTCTATAGAGATATATATTTAATAATAATAATATTTATTTAAAAATAAACTTAGTACAAAATTAATAAAATGTTATATGTAATAGTAATACCAATTATTAAATTAATTGTATACCTATTGTGATAAATAATTAATAACTAATAATATAATTGAATTAATTAAATAATTAAATGTTTATAAATTCTTCCCCTCTCTTAGAATGCTGTGCCCGACAGGGTCCATAATTGTATCTTATAAAACCATACATACCACCTCTGTAACATTATGGATGCAATAAAAAATTGAGTATTGAATTGCACGAGAACTGGGAACTTTTAAATTGCCATTCGTCTAATTTGCATACGAAATAATCCAAATGGCATTCATCTGTATAGATTCGAATCAGTTGACGCTAAACCCCATAGTTTTAACACAATCACCATGGACGGCAGTAAACGCTAACATCGCGTCCCATCAGGTATTCAAATACCTTATGTAGACCAAAAATATTTATCAATAGTATTCTCTTAATTCTTAAAATCTCTATCATTGTTAGTAAGGTATACGTCAAAAACACAGATCATCTCGTAAGTAGGTATGTGTTAAAAATTTTACCCGGCTGCCGAATGCAAATGGCTATGTTTTATTTAATATTTTAAACTATTATGTTGCATTTTTTACTATAGAATTATCACTTAAAAACTAAAACGTCGGGAGGGTAAATATTTTATTTACCGTAAAATAGATATTGTTGCAATAAATCCCGTGAAGTGATAATTCTATGTTTTATTTGTTAAATTCATTCTGTAGGTATTGAAGTGCCGTTCAAAAGCAATATTCAAATGTACTTGCGGAAAATGTTACACAAACGAGGCTCGGGCAACTTTCACAGAAATTGAAATGGGATTTCCTTGCTTTAACTTTGTAAATGCCAATAAGAACTAAACTCATTAGTCGAGTTTTTGCGGGATTGTCGATTTGCTCGATTATTCTCACACTAGCTTTCCGCCCGCGGCTTCGCCCGCGTGGAATTTTGTCTGTCACAGAAAAACTTTATCGCGCGCGTCCCTGTTTCAAAAACCGGGATTACAACTATCCTATGTTCTTTCCCGGGACTCAAACTATCTCTATGCCAAATTTCATCAAAATCGGTTGCGAGGTTTAAGCGGGAAAGCGTAACAGACAGACAGACAGACAGAGTTACTTTCGCATTTATAATATTAAGTTGGGATTTGATTTACGAGCACCTAGCGAACTCTTTGCTGAATCTTAACCAGCTGAAATTAAAATTTGAACTTTTTAATTTACTTTATTTATTAACGTTAATCTGGTTCGCTCCAGCAGAGCAGAGGAAAACGCAGCGTGGGACGTCCACCACCACGACAAAATAAAGGTAAGCAGAAAGGCGCTGGATGCAGGCCGCTACCAATTGATCAACATGGAAATCATTGTTAGAGGCCTATGTTCAGCAGTGGACGTCCTGTGGCTGTAATGATGATGATGATAAATTAATGTTAAGTGGGTATGTAGACAGAGAATATTTCTTTGAACACCACAGAAAAGAAATACCAAATCAAAACGGCATTTATGTGGTGGAGATATTGACTAGACAATCCAGGGAGAGAACATTATTGTTAGGTACAAACATACTTTAATTGAATCATAAGCCCATAAAAGGAAAATTAATTTACTAAGTCAGAGACATTTTGTCGCCCATTTAATAAAACCTGCTAGAAGAAACTCATGTTCAGTACTTTTTACGCGAGACATAGATAATCAATTTATTAGACGTAGGTAATTAATTGCCAATTTCAGCTTATAGTCCAGTCTTTTAAGCTTAAATTAGGTAAGAATCTCGGAATTAGAGATACCCAGCTGTAAGTCTGTAAATACTTGTATATTGACACCCTAAAAGTTGTCTCAAAACCTACATATGGTAGGGTGTAAGCAACTATTAAATTTTAAGGTCAAAGGTCACAAAAATCGGTTTTTTGCGCTTTTTTTGGAAATATCTCATTTCCTATGGGTTTTTTGCTATTTGTATTTATTATCAACTAGCTGACCCGGCAAACTTTGTTCCGCCTTAATGGCAATAAATAAGCAGATTTTTTTTAATTTCGAACGGGATAAAAAGTATCCTATGTCCTTCTCCTGGCTCTAAACTACCTCCCTGACAATTTTCAGCTAAATCGGTTCAGCCGTTCTTGAGTTATAAGTGGAGTAACTAACACGACTTTCTTTTATATATATAGATATTGTAGAATACTAAATTCTCTACAAATTTTGTTTAAAAAATTTTTTTATACGGTGAACCGTTTTCGAGATAGAGGGCGGAGAGCGCGCGGTCACTGCATCACTTCAGGTCAACTTAAGCGGTTTAGGTTTTTCATACAAAAGGATTTTCCCGCTAATTCCCGTGGGAATTTCGGTAATTACTTGTTGTAAATAAGCTTTAAGTTTACTAAGGTACCTACATGCCAAATTTCAAGCGTCTAACTTCCGTTAAGCGTTTAGATTTTTCATACAAAAGGATTTTCCCGCTAATTCCTGTTCCCGTGGGAATTCCTAAGTAAACTATAACCTGCCCAGGTGTATGAAGAATAATTGTACCAAGTTTCGTTAAAATCCGTCGAGTAGTTTTTGTTTCTATAAGGAACATACAGACGGACAGACAGACAGACAAAAATTTTACTGATTGCATTTTTGGCATCAGTATCGATCACTAATCACCCCCTGATAGTTATTTTGAAAATATATTTCATGTATAGAATTCTGTCCGTCTGTATGTTCCTTATAGAAACAAAAACTACTCGACGGATTTTAACGAAACTTGGTACAATTATTCTTCATACACCTGGGCAGGTTATAGTTTACTTAGGAATTCCCACGGGAACAGGAATTAGCGGGAAAATCCTTTTGTATGAAAAATCTAAACGCTTAACGGAAGTTAGACGCTTGAAATTTGGCATGTAGGTACCTTAGTAAACTCAAAGCTTAGTTACAACAAGGAATTCCCGAAATTCCCACAGGAATTAGCGGGAAAATCCTTTTGTATGAAAAATCTAAACCGCTTAAGTAGACCTGAAGTGATGCAGTGACCGCGCGCTCTCCGCCCTCTATCTCGAAAACGGTTCACCGTATAAAAAAAGTTTTTAAACAAAATTTGTAGAGAATTTAGTATTCTACAATTTTGATAATAAATACAAATAGCAAAAAACCCACAGAAAATGAGATATTTCTAAAAAAAGCGCAAAAAACCGATTTTTGTGACCGTTGACCTTGAAATTTAATAGTTGCTTACACCCTACCATATGTAGGTTTTGAGACAACTTTTAGGGTGTCAATATACACGTATTTACAGACTTACAGCTGGGTATCTCGAATTCCGAGGTGAACTTACTATAATGACTGGACTATTAACTAATATCGTGGAAATATATTTTATTACCTAGTTACTAAACAGGGAGTAAGTACTCGTACAAGGACTTCTTATCTTCATATTATCTAACAACGTAATTAGATTATTTTGTAAGTTGGTATAGCAACTAAATTATTTTCGCAATGTGCCCTGTCCTTCAACTTTCTGATTGGCTAGGTGGTACAAAAAATAATTATACGTAATCATCACCATTCTTGGCCTAGTGTTTCGCTTACTGAAATTACATCTTGAATAGCTTCAAGTGTAGTCACTTGGAGTAAATCTATATATATAAAAGAAAGTCGTGTTAGTTACTCCACTTATAACTCAAGAACGGCTGAACCGATTTAGCTGAAAATTGTCAGGGAGGTAGTTTAGAGCCAGGAGAAGGACATAGGATACTTTTTATCCCGTTCGAAATAAAAAAAAAGTCTGCTTATTTATTGCCATTAAGGCGGATATATAAAAGAAAGTCGTGTTAGTTACTCCACTTATAACTCAAGAACGGCTGAACCGATTTAGCTGAAAATTGTCAGGGAGGTAGTTTAGAGCCAGAAGAAGGACATAGGATACTTTTTATCCCGTTCGAAATAAAAAAAAAGTCTGCTTATTTATTGCCATTAAGGCGGAACAAAGTCAATATAATCTATTTGTTCCTATTTTACTCTGCTCTCTCTCTCTCTCTCTCTCTCTCTCTCTCTCTCTCTCTCTCTATGATTATTGCATAATTATCTAGTCGTCATTATGGGTATTAGCTCTGCCTAGTTTGAGGAGAGTTCTTCAGAGTTATTCTCGATTTGCCACAAAGTAGATTTGTCCCGAAGAAAAGCACGTCCAATCACACTTTTATTATTTCAGTATTTTCATATACTTTATCACATTTGAGACAAATTTACTTTCAATGTATATAATTTACAACTGTGAAAAATCGACCTTGTGGCAAATCGACTACAACCCGTTCTTCGTAGTTCTTTTATTTTAAAAGAATCATACATTGACCAAGTATATTCCTAGAGGAGTTCTCATTCTGGTAACACCCTGTATAGCTTCTAAACACAGGTTGACGTTCACGGTGCCAGCTAATTACAAGTTCCGAAGGTCCGAGATCTATCCAGATTAGGAAGGGCGGAAATTAAATTTCTGTTATGTTAACACTGTTTGTACATCTTGCCGGTGATTGAGAATTAATTTGTTTAATTAACAAACTAATTATATACATTTAGAGGCTATTAGTATATACCAAAAGACTCGTTAACTTCAAAGATGTTACTGAGTGGGTGACCTCTTAGGCAACATTTTTTTTTTCTCTTCATTGTTTTTGCACTTTTTTTTAATTAGTTGTCAAATAAATAATTTTTCTTTCTTTCTTTCTAACTTGTAGTAAATAGATCTTGAAAGAACTAATTAATAGCCTAATCTATATCTATACTAATATTATAAATGCGAAAGTAACTCTGTCTGTCTGTCTGTCGGTCTGTCTGTCAGTCTCGCTTTCACGCCTAAACCACTGAACCGATTTTGATGAAATTTGGCATAGAGATAGTTTGAGTTCCGGGAAAGAACATAGGATAGTTTTTATCCCGGTTTTTGAAACAGGGACGCGCGCGTTAAAGTTTTCCATTAATTCCACGCGGGCGAAGCCGCGGGCGGATAGCTAGTACCTTACTTAATAAAGCAAATTAGTAGATGAATTTCTGAGTCGGACAGATCAGAATAAATTAGAAAATAGCTATTTCGAATACCTGGAAACGTTTAGTTATCAAGTGTTAAAAAATTACCAAAAAATGACATAATTTAAAAATATCTGTACCTACTTAGGTACTTCACTATTAAAGGAGTATCCAGAAGCTGGATGGATGGCTCGCCACAAATTAAATTTCTGTAAATTAATGTCGATAATAGGAATTTGGGAAAAATCGTTTAACTTATCGTCTATCTCGAACGCTTTTAATGTGCTAACAATCAAGTAGGTATGATATGTAAATACTAGACGACATGGCGTCAACCTAAATACTGCTTTATTCTATTATAATAAGTAACATTAGGTAGGATCATGGATACTTCGATACATCCACATTCAACGAAGCAATTACAACATTCGAATCTTTAACGAAAAATAAACGTAGTTTAAAAATAAAATATTTGCTATTTTTACAAAAAAGCCGTTGTGTCACTTTTATAACGTTTTTAACGTGCATTTTAAAACGGCCATAACAGTTTCAGTGTCCAATAAAATTTTAAAATCAAAAGTTTCATTTCAAAACTGTGGAAAAGTGGAGTTAGACGCCAAATTGAGATATCGGTTAAGAGAAACTTTGCTAGAAACATTACCCTAGGATTCAATAAGCCAGTCAGACATTAAAATATTGAAAGTCGACGCAAAGTTTCCTAATAAAAAAGGTCCCATTTGTTAAAATGAAAAACGGTTGCCACTTCTCACTTTTCTGCTCGCCGGCTATGGCTGAGGAATTTATTTGAAGTGAGAGGAGTATTTAAGGGAATCGTTATAATAGTTAGGTAGTATGTCAAATGTCGGTTTTCGATTAGCAACCATCAAGTTAATGTAATTAATATCTACGAGTATATCTTTAAAAGCGAAAGATCACTGATTGACAGACTCGCTCATCTCAGAAACTACAAGAGCTAGAAGTCTAAAATTTTTCATGGGGGTTCCTTTTAGAACGTAGGTGCTCACTTAAACGGGATTTTGCAAAATTCAACCCCTAAGGGAGTGAAACGGGATCCTCGCATACGAAGTCGCGGGCGGCCGCTAGTCATATAATATGTATAAAATGAGTAAATATAAGAACTTAACTAGTTATCCTAATAGCGGTAGGCCAAATCCAACATTTGCCTTTAATATTAGAGAGACTTAGAATAGAGACTATATTTATATTAGTCTGGTGTTTTATATTAGCTAAACTTGTATTATAGGCAACAAACAAAGTATATCATAAAGGTAAACATTACTTTTTGGAATTATTATCCAACATCTAGCTAGACCAATTCAAACACAAATGTTCAATGTTCATGCATACAAATTCCTACCACTATTATAAATGCGATAGTAACTCTGTATGTCTGTCTGTTGCTTTCACGCCTAAACCACTGAACCGATTTTGATGAAAAGCATAGATATAGGTAAAGTCCCGGGAAAGGACATTGGGTAGTTTTTATCCCGGTTTTTTAAACAGGGACGCGCGCGATAAAGTTTTTCTGTGACAGACAAAATTCCACGCGGGCGAAGCCGCGAGCGGAAAGCTAGTGTTTGTTCATGCGGGTATCGAACCAGAAACTTTTGTCGTAGCGAGGCAATTCCTCAACCACTGCCAATCAGTCGCCACAGTTGGCAGAGATCAATAAGAGATAGCTTAATCTAAATTAGTCTGAACCAATCTCGGTGGAAATGGACTAACTAGACGATGTAGATGAGACTAGATTAATCTAGAGACAAAGTAGGTACTCTAGACCAGGGTTTCCCAATTTTTTTTTGCCAAGGAACCCTAATTGATTATACTTTTCCTAGCGGAACCCCCGTACTACTCCGCCCGCACGCCCTGCCCCTCCCTTGGGCGTAAACAAGTCGGTGCGAGCGAACAACGTCGGTCACGAAACGTGGGATAATATTTTTTACGGAACTCTTGCGGCCTTTCCACGGAACCCCAGGGTTCCGCGGACCACCTTTCGGGAACCGCTGCTCTAGACAAGCTGTGGTTAACTAAGTTGTTGTTGATGTGTATCAAACACTTATGTATAGGAGATTAATGCCCGTTTTCACCATCAATCCCTAATTTTTAAGTGACCCCTTCGGTAACACATAACAGGCATTTTGTTTTCATAGAGGTCACTTAATAATTGGGGATTGATGGTGAAAACGGGCATAAGACACTCGTAACATTGACAGAACCACTGCGCCAAAAAAAAGAAGAGCAGATAAATATAACTCCCGCAAAGTTAAAAGTCTGAAAATACCTACGAGTAACACTCTACTATTTGCTCAGAGCAATGAATTAATGTAATTTGAAGTTATTTTGGTAAGTAATCAAAGGACGCCCACGTTGCGTTGTTTTCTAGAAAAATACTTACAAATATTTTATTAGAAATTATTAAATTGGCATTATCTTTGTAGCAAGCTTTATGTAAATAGGCATGTAGGTTACTATTTGAAATCACTTGGCCTGAAAACTTTCGAGTACTACACATTATAGTAGAAATTAAGAAATATACTGGAATTACCAGGAACCTCACAGGATATTAAATATAGCTGACATCAAAAGCAAGTACATTGACGACTTGAAAATTCGTTACTATTTTTTTATACTAAAATTAATCTGGCAAGTTATTTAGGTTTAAAGAACTTTATTCTCATAAGAAATTTACATTTCACTTATAATGAGATACTAAAATATTTAATAAATAAGTTACAAATTAGCCACTGGTACTAGTAGCTGCTAGCCTGCTATGTGTATCTTAAGTTTCTTTTTAAAAATATGTAAACTTTCACAATCCTTCAAGTCGTCAGGCAAACTGTTGAATAGCTGTGCTCCCTCAAACAGTACAGTTTTTGTTCCGTAATTGGTCCTTGGCGTTATTGTTTTGAGTTTAAATTTATTTCTTAAGTTATGTGTATTACTCTTTATGTTTATTTCTATATTAGTTTTAATAGTGTCAGTTATAATTTTTTTAATCAAAATGCATGTATTATATCTGTATAGCTGTGATAAATTAAATAATTTAGTTTTTACGTATAGTTCATTAGTGGGCGTGTGGAAAGGATAATGGAATAAGACTTTAACAATTTTATTTTGGGTTCTCTGTAATGGATGAATATTGGTTGGTGCAGCAGATCCCCAAATTTCAATAAGATAATCCAAATGAGATTTTACCAGGGAATTGTAGACAGTATGTTTAATTTGTTTCGGAATACAATGTGAAATCTTTCGAAGTGCTCCTAGTAATGATGTTAGTTTTGATTTAACATAGTCAATGTGCGGTCTCCAAGTTAATCTGTCATCTATAAGTAACCCTAAGTACTTTTCCTGGTAGGATCTTTTGATAGTTACGTTATTTATTCTCAGCGCATTATATTTGGGTATTACTTTATTTTTTGCAGATAAGATCATATATGACGTTTTTTGTGTATTAATTGTTAGCAAATTCTGCAAATTTTGTTGACCTAGCCGACTTATTCTATCGCAAATGCAAAATATGCAATATCATACAAAGTACAGCGTCCCGCAATAACCTCTGAAGTCCACGTTCAATTTCCTGTATTCGCCCACTTTTACAAAGTAAACTATGTTGCATTTCCTTCTCTTGATTATTTCTGCAAATAAAATCCTTTGAATTTGCTATTTGAGTAAAATAAAAAAATCAGAGCAATTTATAAATGGTAAACTCGATTGCAAGACCAGCTTAAAGGCTCTATCAAATACTTAAGACGTTTTGAGCCGGTCGTTAGTCGTCTGTTAAAGGACTGCATAAAGGAAAACTGTATGACAACTGCAGTTGCATGCATAAGCGTTGAAATAAAAACGACAATAAGGTACTTCTATCTATCTATCTATGTCAGCCTTTGGGTTCGCCTTCGAACATAGGCCTCCTCTTCAACCCTCCACCGTTTTCCGTCCCTGGCCACACGCATCCAGTTCACTCCAGCCTGCTGCCGGATATCGTCTGTCCATCGTTTAGGCGGTCTTCCCCTGCCGCGGGTGTTGTTGCGGGGTCTCCACTCCAGGGTCTTTCTGGCCCAGCGATCCTGGTTCATCCGTGCAATGTGTCCCGCCCATCTCCATTTACGGCTCTCTATCTCTTCCACCACGTCGCTGATCCTCGTCTTTTCTCTGATCCACTCGTTCGTTTTGTGATCTTGTAGGGATCTTGTATAAGGTACTTACAACGCTATAATTTATTATTACTGACGGGATTGCTACCATGTACCTTAATTTTGAGTTAAGTTTGAGTGCCGAATATCGAAAACTCAAAATTAAGGTACATGGTAGCAATCCCGTCAGTAATAATAATTATGTTAGTGACCATGAAAGATTAAAACAACTTACAACGCTAGACTGCGGTATTTTGCAAACGCATCACTGTCCTGCTTAAAACGTCATATTTGAAAGAGCTACAGTTGAACTTTGCCGCTCTTATTCTACGACTAGCGGCCGCCCGCGACTTCGTACGCGTGGATCCCGTTTTACCTCCTTAAGGGTGAAGTTTCGTAAAATCCTTTCTTAGCGGATACCTAGATCATAACATCTACCTGCATGCCAAATTTCAGTCCGATCCATCCAGTGATTTTGGCTGTGTGTTGATAGATGATGACTGACTGACTGACTGATGTCTGATGTTTGGACTGATGTCAGTCAGTCAGTCAGTCAGTCACCTTTGAGTTATATATTTAGATTAAGGGTTTGTTCCCAAGTTTTGCAGGTCCCTTTCACAGAAATATCCCGTTACACCATTTCAAACGCACATTATGCGTGTTCACTCGACAGTCCAGTTTTGCAGGATCGTGGCTGGATCCCGCAAAACTGGATAGCCGCGGGAAAAAGCCTTAATAAGGGTGATCTCAACTTCTCAAGGTCAACATGTAGTTCTTGAGCTATTGTGGTATACGTTGGCTAATTTTGGCGATACTCCGATATCATTGACGTAGGTTATTAAGTTCGTCATGTCGCTACCCCAAAAAAAGTCTGTCTAGACAAGCTACTTAAATCACAGGCGTCCTTTGTGGTGTAGATTACGCAATCAGAAATAAGTAAGAAAGAAAGAAAGAAAGAAACATTTATTGCCATGGACATCACAAAAGACAAAAGAGGTGAAATAAAAAAAAAGCAAATAAGACAGAGGTGACATAAAACATACAATGAATGAGCAAGTTTAGTAAACTAAGCAGTGCCACCCTGTCGCACAGCGATGCCCATCGCAATGGGACCCCACTCAGCATATGCCGTGGCCCCCGGTGAGGGAAGCCACGACGCTGGTTTTCAGTGTGCCCCATGCCGAGTGAGAGTCACGGACACTAACCTATACTGCATAAAATATACATACATAAATAGCAATAATAGTGCGCGTAGTACACATCAATTCTTGTCGATGGCTTCCCGAAAACGAAAACAGTTATTTCTGTCTCGAGACTATGTCGATTTGTGTTTATTGCCCACATATTTATGGAGGGAACTTAGTCTCCAGCTAGGAATAACGTTGGGGTCTAAAGATATTCGTACATCTACAGGGTGACGGGGAAACTGGACCTATTCCTTGGAAAGGATTATCCTGTGACATTTAGTGAAGTAGGTAGGTACATACGTCGTAGGCAGTGCTTGCATGCAAAATAATGGTAGACAGTTTGAACAGGATTTGTAATGTTTGTTTGTTGTATCAATTCAATGTTTAGTAGAGTGGAGTAGTTTATTCACAATTAATGGTTTTTGGTAACAAGTCAGAAATTTCTAAAAAAAAAATCTAATAACTTAGTAACCATCCAGTTCACTGGACTTAATTTGTTGCTAATGACCTCTAGTATAATCCCTTTCAAGGAATAGGTCGAGTTTCCCTGTCTCCCTTTATATATTATCCTATCTTCTTCTTCACCCGGCTTTCTTATCAAAACAAGTAATACCTGGTGACAGTAAAGCACATGTCATAATCAAATCTTCTCTAGGGTAAAGAAGATTTGATTTAGAAAAGATAAAAGAAGGTTTCAACAAATTACTATCAATGCGTAAAAAACTATTTATTTCTCCAATTTTATTAACTGCCAACCTTGTTAGGTCTTTTTATTGAATTATACAGGAGTTTATCTGTCCTTGCGGTTGAGACGTGCCCTGCCCACTACTACTTCACCCCCCTTACTATGATTATACCGTTGATCTTAGGTCTGCCACGAATCTTCTTATTTCTAATTTGTTGTCATCATCATTAGGTCATTCAGGGCCCACTTTAGGAGTGACAAATGGAGGATCTTATAAATTCAATCTTACAGAAAAGCTTTATTTAATCGGCATAATAAGTACAGCGATTTTCTAAATTGTCACGCAGACGGTTTCACAAAATGATTTTTATCAATTCATCCATTCCGAAAACAAAAACGTTATTTACTACACAGTCGGTCGTCCATCAAGCCAGCTTTAGACCAGTATATCACGGGCTTTGACAAGTTTTGACTGGCCAAACACAAAATAAATTGGGGATTTATACGTTCGGAGATATATTAGGGTTTTATAATGCCTCTATTTCGATATTCTAAAAATATAAATCAGTGCGGACAGGGATTTAACAGCTTCGAAGTTGCTAAAGTAAATACAATCGAGGACCTCTAATCTACATAGATAAAACCTGAGCCTCTATTACCTCTCATAGCTACATGTATTTATCATTAGACTAGCGGCCGCCCGCGGCTTCGTACGCGTGGATCCCGTTTTACCCCCTTAGGGATAGTTTCGTAAAATCGGTTCTTAGCGGATGTCTACACACCCTATAAGGAACCTACCTGCTAAATTTCAAGTTTGTAGGTGTTGTAGTTTCTTGAGATTTCGTGATGAGTGAGTGAGTGAGTCAGTCAGTCAATCAGTGACCTTTCGCTTTTATAGATATAGATACAGTAATTTGTATTAACAGCTTTTTATCTACATGCCATGTGATATTTGGACTATTCCCTTCATTCTAACATGAAATCGTGAAAGAAACAGGGAGACCCAATTTCTTTTCTCTCGAGTATGGCTTTGGAACCACGGCATTTCCCGCCTGACATAAGCGCGGACCGCCATCAATTGTGGCATTGGCAAGTACGGGTCCCGTGGATCTAGCCAATAAAATAACCGAATAGACAATAAAATAACTGTGCATGAAATAACTGATCCTTGGGGCCCCGTTACGTTGTTATGATTGCCATAAATTTTATGCCTTTCGTCTGGACCCGCTCCTGTTTTATACCTCCGATGTTACCGAAATATAATAAATCTGATAAGTAACTGCCGATATTTCTCCTGAAATACTAAGTTTTTCCTGTTGTTTGCGCTGTGTTTCACCGCATTAGATTTTATTGCGGCAATGAGTTGAAACGAAAGTACAAAGTATGGAGCTAAAGGTAGTAGTATCATTTACAAGGGCAGATTGAAAATTATTAAAAGTAGGTACAAATTTTTTGAAGTTTCTAAGTTTTCCGACCCAGGAGGTAAGTAAAGATTTAAAATGTTTAATAGTGATGACAGACTACTTTACAAAGTCAAACTTGACTCTAGTCTTGACGCAGACCCCTACTACTTGTATGTAACTGTAGCAATATTCCATTCAAGAGTATACGAGTATCATACATGTTTATTTACATTTATTAAAAGGTTATCATCATAAATATCTCCTTTTAAACTCTATCACATATGCACACATGTTGCCATTTTGGCACCTCAAAGTATACCTACATTTTTATATTAACATAAAACCTAAGTATTGCTACCATGTAAAGTTACACAAAACATAGCTTGAGAGCCGTCGTACAATAAAATGCAGTGTGGATGGTTGTAGAAGTCACAGTGTCATAAAGATTAGAAGAGAAAACTAAAAGCTTCGCATTAATATTTCTTTACTTTTTACAAAAAGTAAACCTATTTTCCAGAGAAATTAAAATTATAAAATTTCCAGCGAGTCTACTGGCCCTCGTGCTTGTAACGGGCATTACATAAAGAGGGCTTGGAAAGCAACCAATTTTTGAGATGGTTTTCGCTTACATAATAGAAGTGGCCTCTGAATTTACTCGGGCATTACGTGAAGAAGCGCCTCCTGTGAGGCGTAATAGGTCGAGATCTGAACCGTGATTCAATATCGAGAGAAGTGGTCCAAGATTTTTGCTGAGGTTTCTTTCGATTTGACGTAAGAAACTAGAATATCATATGCATTGTTACTTTTTAGATCTGTGCAAAGTTTATTTTAACCATCTGTTGGATTTGTTGAATTAATCTGTTATTTTGGTGCTGAAAGGTGCTGAAATGTTGACTCATTGTCAAAAAATCAACCAGCAAAGTCGTTGTTTATCAAGTCTAGATTATAATTATGGCTAAAACATTTTAGTATCTACTGAAACTCATTTTAATCAAGTCGTCTTTAGTTTTCCTAACAATACGCAAGTGAGTGCTTGAAAACCAACCCAAGTCTCTCTTTTAATTCATAGCGTAATAAGTCAAAATAACGATACAATCCAAAGCAATGCAAGTACATTCAATTCTATTAACCAATTCATCTCAATCCACCTGGTTGAGACTTGAGCGTAATCGTTCGTTAACTCATAGTGGAGCAAAAAGCAAAAGAACAAGTGGACTAACTCTACAGACTGTGGCATCTTTGCAAACTAGTTTGTGTAGAATGTGTAGTGTTAATACTGTTACTTGCAATTCAAGGAAACTTGACAAGAAATGAAGGTGGTACAACCCCACGGCATTTAGAAAGCACCAAGACTGCACAAACTATTAACAATTCCTTGTGAACCTCACAATTAGTCTACGGGAGAGCCACAACGCAATTGCGACCAGAGATAACGTTCTCAAGTAAGTTCGCTTTGAAGAGTTGAGTTTCCTATACCGGATGAAATGGAAATCGTTGGTATCATTTTAAAATAAGACATTGTACATGGTAATACACATTAAATTTTACCAATCATTAGACAAATACATTTCATTAGAGGATGAAATGTTCATCAATACAAGGATCATCGATGATTATACTATTAATAAATCTTATTTTAAAAGGATGCCAACGATTTCAATTTCACCCTGTATAACCGATGACCTAAGACTACCTACGTTCCTAGTACGTAACAGACAGGGAATCAATTGGTTCGCAGAAGAACTGGCAGACATCGTAGAAATACTTTGGGGACAGTGGACGGACATCCTTTGGTTGTAACGTCATGCGATGTACTGCTATCAAGTATAATTTTATGTCTAACTCAAACCAACACTATTTCCGGAGAATATTTTTCATTTAAATCATAAGACTCGGAATTGTTTTCCTAAGTAGCCGCATAAATCGAATAAGTAAACGTGCCAAATGAACTAATATTTATTCTCAGGGTGAATAAGGAATGGCGGGGTTCCCTGGAATCGAATGGATGGAATCTTGGAATACTGTGCTTCATTAACAATGTATCATGTGAAGAGTAAGTCAGGTGAATGATAGAAGTCAATTATTTATTGATACGCTTTTAAATGTGCTTTTACAAAGGTCCCCGTCTAATTTGTTAAAATTACTTTCTACAGTAAAATGGATTTTTTTCAGCAAAGCCCTTAGTCGCAATTGTTAACCTTTTTTTAAGGGAGGTTATATTATTTTATTCAAGTTGTTAGATTACTGATGCAAGCTATGTGGCTAAAAAAATTGAACAGTAATAGGTCGTTAGCGTTCTGAAATATTTGCTGGTAAAGATGAATCTAAGAATAGCATAATTTTCTTCTTTCATTCCAGAATGTAAGACCTATTGTCCTATCTACACTTTATGCTGAAGAAGCAAGGTGACATTGGTCATCGAGACAAACTGATAAGCTTTTTCCAGAAAGCCCTTGTTTACAACACAATTTACAGATTTTAGTAATTTATACTTGTTCCATGACATTTGTGTGCAAGAAACTATCATGAAAGTCTCTGTTCTTGCCTACACTATAGACCGCTTGCTATTTGTCAGACTCGGCCAAACTACGAACTGTCTGAGTAATGTTGCGGTACAACCTTCTGGGCGAAGAGGTCGCTCGAAATCCGCTAGATTTATCACCCAAGACCAACTTTGGCAATTTTTCTGAGAAATGAACAGTTTCACTGTGGCATTAGATGTTGTAGGCGATTTTTTAGCCAGAATTGGATGCTAATGCAGGGTCGGAGAGGTATAAATTGCCTTTCTTGAAATAAGACCTACTCAAAAATTAAATTAGGCCAATCTAAGCTCTGTTTGCCGTCTGGGAAAGTGATTTGCGAGCCAGACTCCGAAACTAGCGGTCGTGGATTTGAATACCGAGAAGGGCTAGGGTAAATCAGGACACGTTTAAACATGATCCTGGAACAGTCGCCCTGGAATATAATAAGTAACTTTACGGAAAATGAAATGCTATTTTTAAAATATTTTACGGAAAATGAAATGCTATTTTTTAAAGACTTCTCATTTCTGACGGTGACTCCGCCTGCGTAGATGTCGGTCGGTACAAAGTCACCAAACGCATCTTGCAATGAAAAACTTTCGTAAAATCTTCACTGATAGGTCCTTGTTTTGCCAAAAGCATAAAATATGCATTTTTATAGCCCTACCTGAGAAATTGTGTCTTCTTCATAAAATCTTTTATACCTTAATAATTCACCTTCTCACCTTGTCTTTCTACCAAATCAAGTCGCTACTTCTCTATCAAAATTCAACCGAGTTCAACGGCTTAAACATATGCCTATATTTAGAATACATTTTGTGTATATCATTAGAAACTCAATACATTTCATTACATTTTCGTCACACATTTACATTTTCGTCGGCCGTTTGGTGTAGTGGTTCGAAACGGACTTCTATTCCGGAGGTTGCGGGTTCGATTCCCGCACAGTACAAACATTTGTGTGCATGAACATATTTGTTTGTATTGGACTGGGTTTTTTCTATGTATAATATGTATGTATTTACAAAAAAAAAGTATTTATGTTTATATCCGTTGTCTAGTACCCATAGTACAAGCTTTGCTTAGTTTGGGACTAGAAGCGCAGTGTAAAATGTCCAAGGATATTTATTATTATTATTTATTTATTTATTATTTGGGTTGAAAAACGTTCCGAATCGAACTCGCTTAATTAAAAAAGTACCAGATCAATAGCTAGGTAAATCTTCGGGGCGAATTAACGAATTCCAAGAGCCAATATCGGTTTTCAAAGAGGAGTTGACGTCACAAATCTAAATAAGTACACAATGCACTTCCATACAGTAGATTTATTATGAAAATTCAAAAGACACTTTTAAATACCAGCTATGAGCTAAGTTCTAGCTCTACCATCAACATCAAAAAATATATACCAACCGAATTGATAACCTCCTCCTTTTTGTTGAAGTCAGTTAATAAGTTAATAACTGACTAACAAATTCAATACTTAGAACGCCAAAGCCTGAAAAAATATAATACGTTTTTAAAGGCTTATGGAGCCTTTACTCGCCATAATTATTTTAGCCCTACCAGAAGCCCTGCCGCTTTGAGAAGAGAAAAACATTTGTCAAGTGCTAATAACTAGGTAAAACCGCAATAAACTAATATCCACTGACTAGTTATCAACTTTAATGTAAATAAAAGTATAGCTCTACAACAGTATTCCTCAAAATGTTTGTGTTCAAGGTAGGTAAATCTAGGAAAACGTAATTTTTTGGAGGTAGACCACACATAAAAAAATCATTTTTAAGTGATTGCCTTTATTTTTGCGAGGCACACCATCTAATGACCACGGTACAGTAAAACACTGCTATAAATCAAGTACTGCTATAAAACCTACTGTTATATGTAACTTATACATAAGAGGCGTTATACCTACATGAGCATGCAAGATTCAAAACTCATTCGAGCTCTGGAAAGTGTTGGAAACTGAACTTGGCATTTAATTACTTACAGACACCTGAACAGGTGAAATTAACACAGTCAAAAGAAAAGTAAATTAAAGAGTCATTTGTTGTCATACAAAAGTCAAAAGTAAAATAAAGAGTTATTTATTTCTAACAAAAGGGCAATAGACAATATTTTCCAGGCTGCTGCACTAAGCTGCGCTTGTGTCGCGGCAGCCTTACCATAAGTTTACACAAATACGAAATTCCTTAGTATTGAGGACACACGACAAAATATCGTCAATGACAACAAATATCGTAAATGACAAACGACAAAATTATCGTAAATGACAAACGACAAAATATCGTAAATGACAAACGACAAGATATCGTAAATGACAAACGACAAAATATCGTAAATGACAAACGACAAAATATCGTAAATGGCAAACGACAAAATATCGCAAATGACAAACGACAAAATATCGTAAATGACAAACGACAAAATATCGCAAATGACAAACGACAAAATATCGTAATAAATGATCCGAAGAGCTTATCCTAGTATGTCACTAACATTAAAGTGAGCCCAATTAAACAAGCCTCATTCTCACATACCATCGTAAAAATCCAATAAAATTGTCTGCTCACATATTCCTTTTTAAGGACGTCGCACATTTATCAACCCGGAAAGGGATCCTAACCGTATCAACTCGAGGTGGTCAGTATTCTTTGTATCTCATTCACACATATCTTCATTGTATCTTTATCACCCGAATTCACAAACGATGCTTGCTTAAGAATTCAGCAAATCGAACGCACAGCGTTGAATAGAGCACTGTGATTGGTTCGTATGTGACCCTGTGCGTCCAGGCGCACAGTGAGATCTCATAGTAATGTTTGTGAATACAGGCGTATACTGCGACGCACACTAAGCTAATTATCCGCACCGTAACGTAAACGCCTCGCTTCGCGATTGACACCGCGCGAAAGGCGATACGGCGTTTATCCCTTTCCGAGTTGATAAGTCTGCTATGACCTTTAGTCAGCCGGCCGGCCAGTTTGTTTGACTCTACCTTAAAGGACATTGTCAGAAACCGCCTATATAACCGCCCAAAAACATTAACCCATCATAATTATTTTCTATTTTTTTTAATACATTAAGGACCCTTTCATTCTATTGGACACTTAGTAGCCGCTAAGGTTTGAAACTTCTTGCTTAAAATATTGTAGTCTTTGGCATAGACTACGACGGTAGTCATGGAGATAGGAGTTTGTTATCTCGTGTCAGATGTAAATGGTGAAAAGAAAACTCATGATTCGTGTTATTTTTATGCAATATGTAGGTTTTTTATAAAAGTGGAATCCCGAGTGATCTGCAAAACCCATTCTATTATTATATACGATTCGGCTTCGATATCTATAATACAATAGGAGTTTATTTCATGTGTCAGATGACAAGGGTGGAAACAACCTACGATTCATGTTGTTTATTTACGTGCAATATGTGGGCATATTATAAAAGTGGAATGCCGAGTTGTATTTCTAAAACTTGTTCTATTATTTTATACTATTTGGCTGCGACTCGGCGTGACGACAATACAAAACATTTTTCGCGAATCGGTGTTCATACATTCACACAATACATTAGACGCCATGTTGTCATAAACGACATATTATAAAATCGCTGTGATTTAATATTCTTAATCATTAATTTTATGGCAAGTGTCCATCAGGAATCATTGTTCTTACACACAGAATCATATTATTTCGCTTTCGGGTAGTAATATGTCAAAATTGTTGGTTCTTAGGCGAACAATGTATGGAGAACGAACATTGTCCTTTAGGGCTCGCATCGAGCATGGTCAGCACTCGCGAAGACAAATAGGTACGAACTTGAAGGGTTTCAATTGACTCATCGTTCTGCTGAATCAGCGAAATGTACGTTATTAGAGTTAATGGTTTTCATTCTAGCTTTAGATTCGTTTTTAGAACATACAAAGTATAAAAACATTGGGACAGTTATTTAAACAGGTTTTTGGAGAAGATATTCAGGTGTTCAATCCGATCGAGGGCTCATATTCTACTTTAGAACAAAATAATTAATTGCATTGTGAAACTCTATATCCCAATAGTACCCACAAAATTTGATTGTGAGCCATACTCAGCCTTCTACTCAATATAGTACTGCGTGTTTTGCTCAATCTCAACTGGCGACATTATTGAACAAACTGACACCTAAAAGAAGGTAACTTTTTGCCCTATGGCTTTCTCTAACTAGGAGATAAATAACTTTAGAACCTACAGTAATAAGAGCAAGCGGCGGATTATAATTGTACTGGTAATTTTGATTGCCTTCCATTAAATTAACATGGACACCGAATTTCGTACAACCTATCTTTGATTAAAAAGTGAAATATGTAATGAGAATGAGAAGGACAGTCAATATTCGATATCGACTGCGTAAAAAAAATGACATTAAATGTATGACGGATTGTACAGCGTCTCTAGCGGATACTTTCATGAACTAAAATCTTCATAGATTTTATGACGTACTCGCTAGCGAGCACACCTAACGTAAACTCATGGTAAGCACACAGATCCTATACAATTACATCACAAAAACCTTAATCAACTCAGAGCCTTGTCTTGGAGGTTACGTAAAAAATCAAACGAAGTTAGCCCCGATCGTTCCCGAATTCCCAATCCCTCCACCGGTGATTCCACCGGTCCTCGCTAAGCAGAGTTTAATAGCGGTGAGGCTGTAAACTTTCCGAAGTTTCGTGTTACGATATTGAAAATATACGAGGACGTATTGCAGAGGGCAACGCAACATTTTTATTCAACCTATTTTCAATATTAAGTTAAGTAAACCAAGACTTGTCAACATACGGTAGTAATTATACAATACAAAATACGTATAAGCCTAGGACCAGACCATCGATTTTTCGTCGGCCGATAGTTTAGTCGGGCAGTTGATCAGTATGGGCATGTATGGAAGTGTGCACATTACACCGATTTGATTAGGCCGATTCTTCATACAATTTATAATCGGGCCCAACTATCGGCCAACTAAAAATCGGAGGTCTAAAATTTTGATAACATTGTTATTAGCATCTGTTAGCATCACGCTATAGGTATTCAGCAAATAAAAGGTGAACAAACCTCTTCTCCTCTTTGCCTGACACGTGCTTGGCAGGGGCCCGTATCTCCGAAATGTTGTTCGCTTGACTTATCAACACAATCATATCGATGAAGAAGACTATCAATTCCTTAAAGTCACTCACTCAAGTCACTTAATTTTATAAAATTCAATATTTTACGAGGCTGCCAAAAAAATACACCGCACGTTGTTGTCACAATTGTTGTGAACTGACGTTTTCAAACAAATCATTACGCGTTGCGTTTAACTTCACTCTGCTTTTCCGCTAGTGTATGCGCTGGCATGCTCAGCAACTTCAGTTTGGAAGGAATGTTGCCAATGTGATGCAAATAATGAAGCTATGAAAAATACCAATTCCTTTTAAAATTTTGTTTTATTATTTTAAAGGAGAAAATTGGTAAAACAACATTATGGTAAAACTAGAAACAGCTACAAATAACTAACTACACATAAATAAATACCTATGTAGGTTTTTATTTGTGCATATTTTTGCTCGGTACAATATCAAGCCGTAACATTCGAACCACTTAATGCTAAAAAGTATTAGTAAGGCGAAATTTTAATATGAAATTAGAAAGTTAGCCGTAATATTATTTTTAGATTACATTTATTGGCTATTAATGTTAAAATTCTGCATGATCGCACTCTAAGAGCGCCCACACACTGCCCGGGGTCGTTATGGAGTGTGCGTGGGAGCTTGTTGACGTTACTTTACTTACGTTAATTAGTATTTTAATTAAGTATTTAACGAAACGGGTAAAACTTGAGCAGTAAACAGCACATCAGACTTACAGATTACTCTCCTTGGAGATAGGCTAACATTTTTTCTTTTTCAAATGAGTCCTTTACCTACATTGCTAAGGTAAGTGTAAGTAACTCCGTCTGTCTATTTTTTATGTTTTCATACATAAGCTGTGGGATCAGCGAGCAAAATATTCGTGTATAGTGTTGGAATAAATTAGAGAGACACAGGCTATCTTTGTCGTAAGGAATAAACTTTGAAGGGGTTAAAATAGTTTCACAGGGTTAAGTACCTATGATTTTACTTCTTATGTAATAGACTATAATTGTAGTGTTTATCTAAGATCTTTCTTTTTTAAATGTAAATATAAATGACAGACCAAAATACCATAATATGAATTCCATTTCACGCGAACGAAGTCGCCGGCATCTGCTAGTTAAGCATAGTTTTTTAACGTCCTTGTCTTTGAATATTCACAGCGCATAAATTGTACCTACATCAAGCAGCAGACAGACAAAAACACGGCTTTCTGCCTTTAATGTTAGAAAATGCGAAAGTAATTAAAAAGCAGCGCTTTCGCGCTACCGGACATAATTTACACAAACAACGTCCACTCCAAAGCATTTAGTGCCACAGGGGTGACTCTACTTCGCGTGTACTCGTTGGGAAAAATATTTCCATCAACAATGTACAAAATACATATACCAACATTACTATGAAGTCTCACAGTGCGCGTGGACGCACACGGTCCCAAAAGTCTATTCATCTAGACACGCGGCAGCATGTCAAGCCAAGTTCAAGCAAAGGAACTGGCTAGCCAGCACCGAATGTAATATTACACGAACCATTTTGTGCCACTTTTGGCCCTTCTCTAATAGACAATACTTGAGTGGCGGAGTGACACACGAACCAATCACACGCCCGTATTCACAAACATTACTATGAGGTCTTACAGTGCGCATGGACGCACAGGGCGAACGAACCAATCACAGAGCTTATTCAACGCTGTGCGTTCGATTTGCTGCTTCACTTAAGCAAGCATCGTTTGTGACTACCTACGGGTGTAAAATACTTAAGTAATCTAAAGCTTACATTCTCATACAAATTCTTTACGTTAACGATACGAATACTTTACGCAAGATATTCGTGCTTGGCGTACTGTAAGAAAATACAGGTTACAGCGTAACCAAAACCTAAGGGTGTGACTGGATGGGATTTTTTTCCCAACGAGTAGTGTTACTCATGTGGGTGTAACAAGCGCTCTACTTTTTACCCGACTGCGCCAGACGGAGGGTTATTTCCGTACTTAATTTAATAATCAATTTTGTGAACTTCTAAGAGGTGTTCCATTTGTAAGAATTTCCAGGTAAAGATTTAATCTACAAAAAATCTAAATATTTTTCAGCTAAAACTAATCAAACTGGGATCTAGCTAACTTCAGGCTTCTCACTGATAAGTGTTTGTAAGAAATCTGGCTCACCTTGTTGTTATTATTTTTATTCTGAATTTAGAAAAACAGTGACGTAATTACTCGTATTTCTTTACGTGAAAGTAGAGAAAATTGTTGTGAAAAACATAAATGGATCGTTTTATTTATTTTGTTTGTATTTTTACTAAGCACAGAAGTGATGATGCATTAAAATTTTGTCTATAGCAACTTTGAGCATCTTTAAACTTCAGCTCTTCAAGACTCAAAGTTTACTAACTTCAACTTCAAGCAAGTGCAACCCATAATCGTTCCGCTTGAACTCGTAAAAAATTGAGGATTTTTAAGAAATAAAAACCATAATTTTAACACAAGTGCTCGAAAAATGGCTCTTATTGCACCGTTTTTAGGTTCGATATAGCTTATTTACTTTACTCTATGTAATTATAGGCATAAGAGAAACTTAAGTACTTAATTAACCATTAAATTAACTTTTCTGCGAAAAACCTATCAGAGAACCGGTTCTTCACAGAATTTATTAATTAAATAGTTTTAAGTTAGAAAAGTATGGGCTCACTGAAAGGTGTGAATCACTATAATTTCTCTTTTCACAAGTTATTTTAGCACCGTGGTGCTAAGTTCGTGGTGTGAGACGGTTCGTCACACGTTAGTTGACAGCCCTACGTGTGGGTGGAACTCGTTTGCGGCTCGAATCTAGTTAACATAGTTTTAATTTAATTTGCTCGTTCTTGAAGTTTTTCAGAGAACTCTGATAATAGACATTGACTGTAGACATTATGACCATTAAAAGTCAAGTTCCTTTATTTTCATGGACTATTAAAAATAGTGCTTACATAATTAAGCATGGTCAGCCAGTCAGCGTCAAATAGTTCTTGACACCCAAAGTATGTGACACATCTTGATGTGTTGCGAACTTTTTGGCTACTTTGGGTTATTACTATTAGCATAAGGTTGTGTGTGTTCATTATGGAAAACCTTGGGGGAGGCCTTTGTCCAGAAGTGGACGTCATTTGGCTGAAACGAACTAACGAACGAACGAAGGTTTTTTTTTTAGTCTGGTAGTTTATTACCAGATAATTAGAGATAAATTTAATGTAGATGTTGACTTTCTTAAATATTTTTTTTTTTTTGAGAGAGAGTAGAATAGTTTCTCGCTATTTTGTACGAGCAAACTGTAAAAGTACGTGAGTCAATAATATTTACAAAAATGATGATGATGATGATAGTTAACAGAAAAAAAAATTGACAAAAAAAAAACATATAACACGAACGAAGGTTGTGTTGTCAACTTTTTAGCCACTTTGGGTGTCACAAACTATCTGACACTGACTGTACCTTGTACTGTTACTAATATTTATTTTTAACTAACAAATACGTACTAAGTTTGTAGCGTCTTCTTAGTACCTTTCTACTAACAAAACGTTTGCCTGAAAGCAGTAGAAAGTAAAGTTATTTAAACCCCCCTAAAGTTAATGCTTAAACTTTTTAATGACAGTGTTTTTCTAAGTTGTAACTCTTTTTAATGTGCACAGCTAGGGAATTTAAAATTCACTGCCAGTTGTTGTCTTTTCGAAACACTAACGGTAAAGGTAAATTAACATAACTGTAAGTAAGTAAAGTAACAAACTATTGAGTAGCCAAATGATTTGATTTTTCATAACTTCCAAACTTAATGGAATAAATAAGGGACCCTTTGGAACCGTCGATTTCCTCACTTAACTTTTAATAACTTAATGCGTAACGGTGGCGGGCCATTGAAATTAAGCAACGGACTTTAGAAGGAGCTTTAAAATTAAAGTTATTCGTAAATCATAGGCTTTGGGCAACTCTCTTCGTTTCAGACCGCTTCAGTATTTACTGGTGCTTACAACAGAGAAATTAAAGAAAAGGTTGATTAAATTAGCAAGGACTCAAAGGGTAATTGAAAAAAGCGATAGCCAATTTTACCGAAAAGACGTAAGAAATAAGTCGTTGAATAGAAAATGTCAAATAAATTTTTGCCCTGAAAAAGTACCTGTTCAAGCTCCTTAGATTGATCGTGAAATATACCTACCTACTTTAAGGGGTAGTTTTTCACGTGAATCGTTCGTTCATTTGTTTCAGCCAAATGACTTCCACTGCTGGACAAAGGCCTCTACCAAGGTTTTCCACAATGAACGGTCCTGCGCTGCCCGCATCCAGGTTTTTCCCGCGACCTTTACCAGATCGTCGGTCCACTAGTCTTCCAGCCCATGGTCGCCACTCAAGAACCTTCCGCCCACTGCCACTTGATTTTAGAAATTTTGCGAGCTATGTCGGTTACCTACTTTGGTTCTCCTGCGGATCTCCTCATTTCTGATTCGATCACGCAGGGAAACTTCGAGCATAGCCCGCTCCATCGCCCTTTGGGTAACCTTGAGCCTTCTTATGAGGCCCATAGTAAGCGACCGAGTTTTTCACCTGAATAAACAACTTTTACTATGGGATCAATGGCCAAAAATCTGGTCTACTTCAAGTCATTCTAGAAATTATATGCAAGGCACGTTTAACCAAACCATGTCTAAAATTTTAATTTAAATCCATAGAGTCTCTCAAATGATACAGTTAACTGAGTGTGTTCGTCATACTCAGTTCAATCATCAAAGGGAGTGGCTAATCAAAGTAAGTACCTCAATAAAGATATCCACTGGCCGTCTATAATATTATTATCCATCGAAGCCCCAATTATTTTCAAATAACACTCAAATTGTATTCGGCGACGCGTGTGATCCGGGCTTGATTGTGCCTTCAATAAATCGTAGTACACACGGGCCGTTTTAAAATGGCTTCAGCAAATAATTTATAAAAAGTCGCGTATTTTTTGCGATTTGGCATTTAAAAAGCGCTTTTACACGGCCCATTTAAACTCTACCACTGCTTCAGAACAATAATGTGGGCAAGTGCTGAAAGCAAAAAGCAGCGCGAAAGAAACTTAGGTTCTAAAGTTTGGTTAAGGTATTTTTCAGTAAAAGAGTTAACTGGTCTTTTTAGATCACTTTTCTACTAAAATTTATCTTTAATTTAAAATAATCATTAATCAAATCAAATCAAATCAGTTTATTTGCGTGAAAAGTGGTCTACAAGTTCTTACAATATTAAGATGTCCTATTTCATTATAAAATATATAGGTAGCCAATAGCCACAATGTTGTTTGAACAATATATTATGAAATCCATTTGCAAGAATCCAAGTCCCGCGACAACATCGCGTTGGATATGTACCTAATATTATTTTTTGCGTAACAACCGGTTTCCTGGAACACCAAATAATATGTTTTTCCATCTGTATACGATCTGCCTTAGATTCTGATACGTTGATATAAACTAGAAGATGATTGGCTACGCACAAGCCCAATTCGGAGTATGGGATATACAGAAAATAAAACAAAAAGTTACGAGCTTTCCTTAGGCCATAGGCGGATTGATATAAAATTAATGTACCAGCTTTTCTTCTTACGGCCTATAAATAGCATTTACCCTGGACTTTATGACTAAGAGATTGGATCGAAACGATACTTTGGGTTTAAGTGTTTCTGACACAGACGAAACTCCTGTCAAGAGCTGTTTCAAAGAGAGTCAAAAAAGTTAGTAATATCCTTTTGTAGTTTTGATTCCTAAATCTGAAGTACCTGATTGAGACAGGCCAAGTTCGTGCCAAGGCCGGGAGAGCCAATTATTGATCTCAATTAGTACCTTCTTAATTATAATCCGAAGGTTCAAGCTCTTAAGCTTAATAATGTTGCAAAATATTTGGTTATTAGATACTCAATACTCAATCGTTTATTGAATAACCACATTAGCATTCACATTAGGTCTTACAATTTAGGCAGTTATACAATGTGGACCCAGTTAGGGCACAGCACCTTTAGGAAAGGGTAACTTTAGGAGATAAAGTATAAGTAGGTGGACAATGGACATACTGGTAGGCTACCAACTTGATAGGTAAATAACTTCTAATCTGTATTTACCTAGTAGTGTGGGAACCTAGTCGATGTATAAAAGTATACTACATATTGTGTAAACTTAGTAAATCTTATATTTAAATACAAACAAATGGGGCAATATTATATTGTTTGGGATCAGCTTGGGACGTCAACCTACAAGGTGAACCGACGACATCGTAAAGGTAGTAGGGAAGCGCTGGACACAGGCCGCTACCAATCGATCAACATGGAAAGCGTTGGGGGAGGCCTATGTTCAGTAGTGGACGTCCTATGGCTGAAATGATGATGATGATGATGATGATTATACTGTTAGGTCTTAAAATTATTCTGATTCTTGTTTATATACAAACATAGCGTTTTATTGTTCCACTTTAATTAACGGAATACAAAACTGAACGCACCGCCAACACAAACCGCAACCATCGAAAAAAGTTTCCGACCAAAAATGGAAACTGTAGCAATTCATAGTTATTTGACGTACAATTGAAAGCCGCAACGGAACGGGAGTGCAACGATCACCTCGGCGAACTTTTAATTGCGAAGTTTGATTCAATTTAAGAGAGCATATCTTTGGCGGGCAACGCCGCGGGCGCATGAATGACTTCGTTAGGGCAACTCCGGCTGCCGTCTAGGAGTTAGTAAGTTAGAGTTAGGAGAAAGAGCCACAAAGTGTGAGCGATATCGAAATAAATAGTTTCATTTACTTAGCTGTGCCTACCACTTCGCACGTGTTAGGCTGAGTTGCACCATATTCCTTTAACTTTGACTAACGTCTAAAGTCTGTCAAAATTAAAATGTCTAAGGATATTTATTATTATTATTTATTATTATTTAATTTATACAAAAAACACCGGTTATCGTTATAGTTACGGTCAAAGTTAGGTGGTGCAACTCAGCCTTAGTAATTTTACTGAAATTAGGTGCCTAATTTTCTGCGCATTTTTCTTGACTCTTCTTCCCGTAAACCTTGCTAAAGTAATAGAAAACTTTGTTAAAAAAAATTCAAGCTATAAAATATGGCGTGACCGACCGTGGCGTGAGGTATTATTATTTAATCTTAATTTTCTTTTTGTATTACTTATTGTTTTGGTTGGTAAACAATGAATTTTCTTTTCCCTTTTATCGTTATTAACACCTCGTTGAACTTTTAATTGCGAAGTTTGATTCAATTTAAGAGAGCATATCTTTGGCGGGCAACGCCGCGGGCGTATGAATGACTTCGTTAGGGCAACTCCGGCTGCCGTCTAGGAGTAGCCATGGACGAAAGAGCCACAAAGTGTGCGATGTCGAAATAAATACATCGTTTTATTTACTAACTTAGCTTAACTCTTGGGTTGCAACTCGCATAAGGTTTCAAAAACAATCCAGTTTGCTAGGAAAATTTCTTTTTCCCCAAGAACCTTTATATTAGATTAGTAGAGAATGAAATCAGTAAGGTCGTTATCAAGGTATGACTTTAGGGAATGAAAACAGGGACTTTTTTTCTGATAGGTCAGAAAATGTTCTAAAAGCTTTTTTCTCATTCTTTATTCTAGTTCATATCTTTTAATAGTCATGATGCCATGTTTTCTCTTATGTAGAGGTATAGGTATCCTTATTTGGACAAAAGTAGCACAAAAGAAAATCTCCTCCAGAAAATGCAACGTAGTTAGTGCCAAAATGAATCCCGCTCTGGAAATAACACTAATAAAATACTATAAGAGTACTATTAAATTAGCGCATCCAACCCTTCCCGCTTCCAGTTTTTTACCACCTTCTGCGGGGTTTTCAGCGGGCAAAGTTAAATTGATCATTGGAAACTCGCATAATGGGCACTAGAACGTTTCAGCAGTGAGTAGCCAATAACAGCCTTCCAGCCTCCCTTTGTGAGCGCTCGAGCCTACAGTAGTGTACCTCTAGCACGAAAAACTTTGAACTTAGAATCGTTTGCGTATTCGCATCGCCATCAAAGGATGAAAACTTAAACAGCGCTCCTAAACGTGACGTAAAATGAACTTAGTATAAGATATTTTATGGCAGCACGAAACTAATTTTGACAATCGAGATCGTTAAGTTATCGTTAAATTCGAAATTTTGTGTATCGAATTTTGTAGAATAAACAAACGATTCGAAGCCGAAAGATATTCGTGCTAGAGGTACAGAGTTCGAGTAAAAATAATCCCCGGTCACTGAATATACAAGAGTCGAACGAAGAACGAAGTGAAAAGTTTGTTTGCTTTAACAATAGAATGCTTAAGTTATTCATGAGTAGATAATGTGATTTTGACAAGGCTTTCAGCTAATAGTTTTTCATTGAATGAGGTTTTTTTGCTTCAAAAATAGCCTAGTTCATTTATCATTAACAATAAATGCTTATTTGGCATTATTTTTATAAGAAAAAACCTAAACTTCACAATTTTACTTTAACAAATCTATCATTTCAATTACTCTGTTTTTTCTTAAAAAGTAACCTCTGAATATTCTTGCTGAAAACCTTTATCCGGGAACTTCGTCACGTAATGATTATGTCAATCACATGGAATATTTTTATTTTTGGAAGACATGACTGGATCAAAATAAAGTAAAAGTTGCCCTATTTTGCATCAAAAACTCTTGGTTTTTGGGCTACGAACTTGGACAGTAACACTGACCGTTTCAGGTTTTCAGTCAGTATTTACCTCTGAATGCACCTTCGCTTAAATTAAGTAGGTACGTGCTCTACGATGCTGAAGTAATAGACATTGCATTTATTTATTAAACTAGCGGCCGCCCGCGACTTCGTACGCGTGGATCCCGTTTTACCCCCTTCATCTATCTTACGCGGTTTAGATTTTTTCATACAAATGTTTTTTCCCGCTAACTCCCGTTCCCGTGGGAATTTTGCAATATCCTGTTGCAACTAAGCTTTACGTTTACTAAGGTGCATGCCAAATTTCAAGCGTCTAACTTAAGCGGTTAAGATTTTTCATACAAAATGATTTTCCCGCTAATTCCCGTTCCCGTGGGAATTCCTAAGTATACTATAACCTGCCCAGGAGTATGAAGAATAATTGTACCAAGTTTCGTTAAAATCCGTCAAGTAGTTTTTGTTTCTATAAGTAACATACAGACGGACAGACAGACAGACAGACGGACAGACAGACAGACAGACAAAAATTTTACTGATTGCATTTTTGGCATCAGTATCGATCACTAATCACCCCCTGATAGTTATTTTGAAAATATATTTCATGTACAGAATTGACCTCTCTACAGATTTATTATAAGTATAGATTAAAATTGTTTTTTAAACTCACATATTTCAAAAATCAACATTTTAGCCTTACGCTCAGCAATTCCCAGAACATGTTGACCTCTTCTCTCACATTCGCTGCAACTCTGCGAGTCAAATTAACATGTGTCATGAAATATACATGGATTAATCTTACCAGTATCTGATGGCGACATTACCATTACGTTTTCGTCAACGTGCTCTCAGCGACACACGACGAGGCACATGTCGAATTTATTCAAACCCGCGCTCTGTCCTGTTCAAATAAAAGATCTCGCGTATGACAAGCGATGCTTAGTATAAGCACACACAGAAGGCACACAGATACGTTCTTTTGTGCTTATGTGTCACATTACTAAGGCAAGCGACTAAGGGAGAAAAAGTGAATAGGTCTTCACAAACTGTCTGGCCAGTGTGAGGCCAAATCCTACCTTTTACTTCAGGTAAATTAGAAAAGGTCATCGTCCTGTGAAAACTATATAACCAGATGATGACACATCACAGTTACATCGAACTTTCTTGCTTTTGAATTCATCTGCCAATGAGGCGAACCACCAAGACCCATCATAAAGCAATGCCTCTACATTATCGAAAGAATTTTGTTATGAGATGGTAAATTCCGATGATTCGTGCTGAGATCAGCCAGAAGCACATATTATAAAATTGTTTGCAGCAGTAAATGCAGGGTTTCGCTGAGACCCCACCCCAGTTTCACTTATTTTCACTATCTTACCTGTTTTAATTAAGTATTTAAACCATTACTGTGTTGTATGTTTTAGTGTAACACTTTATGTCAATAAAGAATTTTATTATTATTATGTTTGTACGCTTTGGAGCTCACGGGTCAAAAGTGGCCCGGTCCTTTATAAGGCTTGCGTGGGGATACAGATCCAACACGTAGAGGCCGTTTTAAGCGCAAAATAATCGACAAAAGTGAAAGTGGTGCACATGCTGGCTCTAGTCTCTGACTATATCATGGGATGTAGCCAGAGACCATCCCCAGCCTGTGCACAGGAGCTATTGCAGTTATTGAGAATGGACTAGGGTTATGGATGAAGGATGGAGGGACTGATTAGGACTGAAAAAATGGCAGGCGGTGACTAGCCAGCGACTAAATGGGCCCCCCCTGGCGTCATGGGTCGTATAGACCGGACTGAGGGGCAACATTGGCGTCTGCCAGCTCAGGGGTGTAGAGAGGTGTGCTGCGCTTTCTCCGAAGTTACTCGCGGCGTTATGCCCTTTAACACTTCCACCCCTGGAGCATATAGCTCTAGCGACTCCACTCTGGCCGGTCGGTTAAGGCAAGCCAGAGGTGAAAGTCCTGCAGACCCTCTCGGTTTCCACTTCGGCAAGCCGAAGACGAGGGTCTTGACCGACTCTCGGGAGCACTCGGATTAACAACTGGCCCCGTGGTGTCGCTACTCACCAACAGCTCGCCACAAAGCTGCCCTGCGGGGCTATTATTATTATTATTATTATTAATAATCGCATTTTAACCATATCTCTCAGTCTTCACGTTTAAATATCACCGAACCTACTACCCAAAGCTCTTTCCGCCGATGTAAATGTCGCCGACGCATTAATGAGTGGTGGTTGTGCCCGACAGCGCTCTGTTTGTTCAGGATCGGGGTTTTTCGCCCGCTTGATCCCCCAAGACCGCGGATAGTGGGATGAAAATAGTTGGGCTGATTGGATCTAAAAAACCGCTAGCGTACTCCAATTGTTGACACTGGATTCGAGACTTGCTAAGAGCGATCGAAGGTCTTACAGCACAGATTTAGGATTTATGTCAATGAACAAACAGTGTTAGTTTTAGTACCTAAAAATTCGATAGACTTTCCATTAACAATTTGATGGAATGCGGAAAATAGATGTTTAATAGGTTCAAAACCAACATTTTGGTTAGAATTAATCAAATCAAATCATTTTTATGTGTGAGCATGGGTTTGACGTACAGTAACCTAGTTGTTACAGGTTTTAAATATCTCTATCTTCCCTCTATCTTTGAATGATATTGTTATTTGAAAATCAAAACCAATCCTATATCCCGTTCTTAACACTGCAAGCTCCATAGAAAGGATATAAGTCACCAATGAAACCTAAGAAGTGGAGGTAGAGTCCCCAATTTGATAAATCACATCCTTGAATGATACAAAACGAAGCGTTTACCTGGCGTAGCTTAAACCAGCCTAAATAAATTGTTTTTGCATATTTTATCCCTATTGTTATTGTTGTACTTTCCCCATTTCGTTAAATCGTTCGTAAAATTTATGTACGAAACATACTCGTTTTCCTAAATATGAATAACTCTCATGTAAATACATGAGATAACATAAATGGATATTGGCAAACTCAAGTGATGGATTTCAAATTTCCAGATACCTATCTATTCGTATATTATTTGAGATATTTTACGTAGGAACTGAGTTGTACATAATATATTAGTTTTTCGATTACCTTCGTTCCAATTGAGTTCTATTTATCATAGAAAGATGAATTTAAAAAATGATGGTTCCTAGAAAAATTTAGCTCAAAGAGCCTGGTATTTTGTGCCTTATATCATCAAAGGAAAACATTGACATATACAGGGTGTAACAGGGGGGGTGGATCATCGTAAGTCAAACGATGGGGGACTTCAATACCTATCGATATAACCCCCATGTATGTTCCGCGATTTTCAATGGTTCCAAAGTTATTGAGATTTTTGTGAAATTTAAGTAAAAAGCCGGAATTCAGTATAAAAGTCTTCACTGTAGCTTAACTACTGGACGTGCTTGCATGATTTTTTTTCTAGAAGTAGTTCAATAGTGGGTCTTAATGATCACGATACCTACTTAATTTAAATAATTTATCAATCTACATAAGATTTCATAAATCTGATAAAAATAAAAATCTACAAGTCAATTTCCATGTTTAGTTTATTATTTAATTATCATTATTGCAGTGTAGATACTACCCTATATTTTCGCTTCCTATTAGTAGATGCTTCGGACCATCAATTGAAATGTACAAAAGTTGCCACACAAAACTGTACCCTAAAATGTTTCAAATAAAGTACATCTCATTACATCACCTACATCCCATAAGAGAACCTTCTGTATAATAATGATCAGGATCTAACGATTCGACCACAACCAGAGTCCCCGGACACTAGATTGCATGTTAGGTTGTTAATCTGTGACTGCCCGGTGACGGAATTGCAGAATAGAATTTTCCGATTGAAATTCAACTATATCCACAGAATCTATGATGGATTTTTCCGATGTCAATTATTTTGCATGTAATAGTTCGGTTTGTGTGATGGATATTTATTACGAGTAAAAATTTAATGAAGTGCTATAGCGAAAGATTACATGATTACTTACAAATCCTGTAATTTTCATAACTTTGTTGACGTTGTCATCATACTAGTTCATCAAAAATAACTGATTTTAATAATTGTGTATTTATTAAGTATATTACTATCAATCAACTTGCTAGATTCTATAGTCATGATGCAAATATAACTTCCTGCAAACTTTTTATAATAGTAGCAATGGTTAATGGCAAATACAGATATCTAAAATCTGGCAACACTGGCAGAAAATGGCAAATGAAAGCCATTAAGTCATTAATTAACAAGGTACAGTATCTCTTGCGAATTTAGTAAAAGACGGCATAAAATTAATTAAAAATTCACGATGTAACCATAATATTACGGAAACAGAGTATGTTTCTTTGATCATTTCACTTCTCGGGACGTAACAAAATAGGGGTCATTCCGGAACAAAGGGCATGCAGTAACAAACTCGGAATATTGCAAAAGGCAATAACAGAATCCTTAAAATGCAAAAACAGGGCATTTCCCGGAAACACTTGATAAATTAGCAATAACAAGTACTTCATGCTAATTCCGACCTTGAGGGCAGACCAGGACAGAATATGAAATAGAAACGAATTCTTACATTTATTTTAGGGAAATTCTTTTAGTAATTTTTCTTTTCTCTTCATTATATTGTGTGGAATCTTGCCATCCATTCATGGTCTGTTTACCTTTTGAGAAATTCATCTTTTATTTACACTTTATTTTATTTGAAAAGAATTTTGTAAATAGGTACATACGTTTCTCGGAAAGTACAAAACCGACACTTCTTTCTTTGAGAAATATTATAAAGTACCTATTATAAATATTATATTTTATTTGCAAAAGGCGAAGCTGTCGATTTTCTGTGGGTATTAAATTATTACAAAATATTCCTCTTAGTAAGCTGTAGGTACACGCTTTTTTAACCGACTTCAAAAAAGGAGGAGGTTATTAACATTAAATGACGATACAATTTCAAGGGCTGCGGCCGGTCTGATGGAACCTAAAGTTAGTTAAATTAAGAAAGTTTGATGCCTGGTTTCTGGATTCTTTTCTAAGATTTTTAGCGTGAACGTGCTCATTTCTACTTATGTAAACTTATTAAATGAAAAGTCATCCTACCTATAAAAACTCTAGCTTTCCGCCCGTGGCTTCGCCCGCGTCGAATTTTTAGGTTTTTTATATAACCTATGACACTCAGCAATAATATGGCTTTCTATTGGTGAAAGAATTTTTAAAATCGGTTCAGTAGATTCCGAGATTACCCCTTACAATTTAACAAATATACAAACACACAAACTTTACCTCTTTATAATATTAGTATATATTAGTAGAAAAGAAGCACGCTCAAGTTAAAAATATCTATTTAGAAATTGTAGCGTCCAAGATGATACTGTTAATCAAAGTTATTTGTCTAAATACATAACTATATAAGTAAGTCGCAAAAACAAAAAAGCAAGATAACTCTACACATGCATACATCACACTTTCTCTAAATTCCAAAAATAGGACGAAAACACCCAAACAATCTCTCCAAAACACGGAATAGTCTGAAAGAGTTGCGGATCCTATAATCCGTCTCCACGCAAATGTGGCAGGCGAGTGAAACCGTTTAAGGCTGCCGAACACTGCACACAATCGTGTGTGGACGCCTTATTAAATCTTTTTTGATAGCTAGCGTTTTCCAATAGCAGTAAGAGAAAAGAGGATTTTTTATTGGCAATTGACTAAAGGTGACCGTAATCGCCACATACTCATTTGTTTACTAAGGCTCGGTGGCACCATCTTAATTTAACTTTGACAAACGTCAAAAACTGTCAAACTCCATAAAAATGCCGGTTATTGTTATTAGTTACTGTGTTCTTAGAGTTAAGAAGTGGTGCAACTCAGCCTTTAAAGTTTACTAAGTGAACCCAATGCAGTCTCTTATTTAATAACGAATCCATATACGTCTGCATTCGAGTCATATTGTTTTTGTAAACTGTGAACCTGAAGCATCGTTTATTGATACAAAGCTGAGGAATTAGTTTGGTTGGTTTATTGAACGCGCTAATACTGTTCACCATGCTGATCCTAATAGTTCTTTTTTATTAGTTAGTCCAATATTGTAGGAAGTTGATAGGCTTTAGCACGGTATTTACGACCAATAGTATCAATGAAAAAAAATTGGTAAAACATGAAAAATATTCAAACGAGTTTAACGCGGCACGGTTAGTTTTAATTATAAGTAACAAAATCCTACATGTCGTATTTAATGTTAACTCAAAGGCATGATGTCAGTACTAAGTTAGTCCGCAGCATCCAGCATCAACTGAACACCCAAACTATGATTAAGCTTCAGTTACGGGAATTCGGAGAAATCGAGAAATTCATGCACGAATTTGAGATATGGCCATAATGCCGCAAACACATTCATCGTTGTTATGTTGGTAGTGATAGCTTTGTTTCATGCTTCTGCAAACCATTAAAGGTTCAGTTACACAGTGTCATTAACTATAATAATCCTTCGACCAACATTGGACGTGATTGTTAAAAGGGCGCATGTGACATAAAGTCAAAACGCAGTTAAGTAAAAGTTTCAAATGATTGACAAATGATTGAAATGGGCAATGTCCAATGCGCTGTTGTTGAGTTTAACTCATGTATCCAAAAAAATGTTACTTTTTACTATCGGGGCAGATTTAGTTGCAACGAACGAAATAGTAGGTATTATACCAAAACATTGCAAAGAGTGTGGGCGTTATTTTAGGACTAATCTAATCAATTCTTTTCGCACTTTGGACATTCAGAAAGGCAATTATGTACCAAAACGAGGAAAGGCAGACTGGCAACATTACCCCCCGAACCAGTCGTACTTACGGCACAAAAAGGTCAAAATTATTCCAGTTTACGCCAATTCTACCCGCAGTTAATCCGGCCGATCGCTCAAGTTTTATGAAAAAATGCCCCTACTTTTTGTTTGGGCCAAATGTTTCAAAGGAATAAGCACCTCTGGGGGTCGAAAAGAAGTAATGGAAACCATTTTTGTTTTCAACCAGCTATTTGAAAGATGAAAATCTAATTGGTAATAGGCTGATTACTCAGAATAGGTACTGATACCAATGAGGGCTATCGTTTTAGCGCTCACCAGTTAGCGCCACTGTAGAGTAAGGTCCTGTCACTTGCTAGTAGCGAAGACAGTGGCACCAACTGGTGAGCGCTAAAGTGGTAGGAGGACTATCGCATTTGCACTCATCAAGATGGCGCCACTGTATAGTAAGGTCCTGTCAATCGCCAGGGGTGCCAACTGTTAAGTATAAAAACGATAGCTATGTACGATAGATAGTTAAAAAAACGGAACCAATTTTTTTCTTTTTTTTTTCGCTTGACCAAAACGTTCGAATAGGAGCAATAGGCCTCTTTTCCTTTCGTTCAGGTGCGAAAGCCAATTAAGTGGTATCGCTGGCAGACACCGCAGCGACTCGGCTCGTAATTTTTAACGTTTTTAACAATACCCCCGGTAAGTGCTTTGGTCAAACTTGGATTAAATTATAAATTCTTAATAAGATTTTTTCGTTTGTCGTTATACGAAAGAGTGATTTTAGGGGCAGAGTTTTCATTCCAATTTCAACTGAATGCTATTTTTTTAATCGTCATCATTGACTTCCTTTTTTATTGAGCTTCATATTTAATACTATTTATGTATAATAATAATTAATTCAAATGTAGCTACAGTCTGCCTGCACATCAACCTAACAAAAATACAATCGACAAAATCCATAAATAATTTCTAAACCAATGATATGAATTTTATTCAATAGATAACTAATTTTGTTAAATTGTTTATCTGCCGAGTAAATCAATTTTAATAAGTACAAAAAAGGATACACTTTCCCGTGTCAATAGGTATGTACAATTGAAAAGCCACACTACCATACTTTGTGAGTCCGTAGAATTCCGGATCCAAGAGGCATTTCACCCTCTTGAAGAGACCCGTATTTATGCACATAATGCCGAGCACTCCACGTCAACTACAAGAAAATTGTCTAAAAAGCCTGTCGGCACATCCGCCCGAACTAGGTTCACCATCACGACAACTATTCTTTATCTTATAATATTTACAAAGTAAACAACTAGGTACTTACCTAGTTACTAAAAACTTTCTTACACTGTTGTTACACACTTAACTTGTTGGTAACACTATCAGCCAATGCTAAAATTGCAAACAGATTTCTGAATCACAATACACCCTTTTAATCCTAAAAAAACCTATTCAAATCACCCCAAAGATGCAATACACTATTATGTAACCTTTTCCTACTTTCATCTTTACTCAATTTATTTACATCGTGTGAGAGCTCTGTAAAACACTGAGTTGCACCAACTTACTTTAACCGTAACTATGACAATAACCGGTGTGTTTTGATAAAGAGTTTGAGAGACTTTTGACGTTTGGTATTTAAGATGGTGAAACTCAGCCTTAGAGTTTAGAAGCAAAAAAAAACAACGAAATTGCTTTCAATGCTGGCGCAGCAACCATCGTTTGAAGTTAAAAAAATATTTGTTTTTCTTTTCAAATTAATTATGGTCGATAGCGAGATTGCTTTTGATGCTGGCAGCTACCATTTAAAGTTTAAAAAATCTTTGTTTTTCTTTTCAAATTATGGAGTTACTAATAAGCAGCCAGTCAACACGATCGATGGGGCCCAGGCCTCGACCCTGAGGAGGCCTTGAGAAATGCTATGTAAATTACATGTCTGACAAAACAAATGAGTGTACATGTAATATCTCTTCTCATTAGGTACTTGTACCGTTTATCTTCCTCAATGTTATACATTGTCAAATAAATTGCAGCATTAAGATCCAACCAAAGTGAGATTGAAAAAACAATTTTCAGGATTTCTTTTATTAGTATAGAAGAAATCGAGCTCTGACCATTAATTTTTTTTAAAAACATTCTTTCAACATGTAGGAATTTTTATGTTTCTGGAAAAATGCCGTAATTTTTTTTTTAAGTTTTATAATTTGTCAGTTTAGTGTATTGTGCAATGCAGTTTTTTTTTCTTTCTTTTCTATTCGAATTAATCTTATTCTTTGGCACTAATGAGTTGGGTTGTAAAAACTGTCCAGTAGTTACAAGATTATTCCCCAAAATTAATTATGGGTGAAGTACCCTTAAGTAAGCGTTTACTTAGCTCCACCTATCCCAGTGTCCGTGGGATGGCCAATGAAATTTTACGGGCTGTATTTGACCCACTTCCTGGAACGCTGGAGCTTAAATTCTACATATTTTAGCAAGCTGCATGACAATGCAATATAATAGTGCCATAGAGCTGGTCTAATGAAACCAAATGGTGGTTATAGAACAAACTTATGTTTACTATACTCGTGAAAAAGGATAAAATAAGGAATTCTCGTAAAATTATTTAGATATGAGATATGTGTTATTTTACTGTGTAAATGTTTTAAGGGTTAATGTTTACACTAGTAAGTATTAACCCTTAAAACATTTACACATTAAAACATTTTGTTTAATTTTTAAGGGCTACTAAGCCCTTATAAAAATATACTTATATTTTCAGCACAATGTTTTATACGTCGCTAGATTTTGTCTTTGATAGGCAACATAGAGAAAAAAGGCATGTTTTTGAAATTCGCCCACCACTACTTAAAGGATTTAGGTATAATATGGTGTCCAAAAACAAATTAATTCATGCCCACTGCTGCGACTTAAAAATCAGTTATAATTTAAAACAATACTTGAAGACTCTATTTTAGTGACTGCTCTACTCTAACTAATTCATTAACTCCCTCTATCCTCACTATCGTTTTTAATAGCATTGTAACCGCACTTCGGTAGCAAACTAACTCCCGCACAGCTTGCTCGGCCAACAATGCAAGTGTATAGCGTACATAGTGCGCCCCTTTACCACAATTTGCGCTTTTGGCGCTCCTAACTTAATATGCCGGTCTATTAGCTACTTTTTGGTATAGTTTACAGAAGCTGGGTCTAGATTGGCAAGCCTTTGTAGGTACATAAAATATTGCGATATTATGTGAGGATTGCGAATAACAATAGAACTTTTCTAAAGGAGATTTTCTATGTTTTGATTTCGTAAAGTAATTAAAGCTTCTAAATTGTAATATTATATTAGACCAGATTTCCGCCAGCGGCTTCGCCCGCGTGGAATTTTTCGGTTTTTTATATAACCTATGACACTCAGCAATAATGTGACTTTCTATTAGTGAAAGATTTTTTAAAATCACTTCAGTAGATTAACAATTATATTATACAAACACACAAACTTTACCTCTTTATAAATGCAAACATTTTTACACTGAAGAAAAATTTAATTAGAAATCTTACGATAAAAGTAAATGAACACAATACCATAGAATTTAGATATTTGCGTCTCCATTGCGCAACAACCTAAATAATACTCGTATCTGTCCAATTTCGACCAAGATTTGGCTTATTTCCATATTTGGTAAATGGTAACAACTTTTCTCAAACGATATCTTAGCGTTTATGGATGCTTATTACAGTTATCGGTTACTGCCACGCCACAGTTTCCATGGAGCTGAGCGGTTAATTTGCACCGCACCAGTCCCGGGGGCAAGGAACAGGGATCGATGCGTCGCGAAATAGCAAGTTGTGCCACCTGCTACTGATCAGCACCCACCGGGCGCAAGAGATGAGCATGAAGCTTTTAACAGAAATTTAAAAAAAGAAATATAAAGCAAGAAGTATTTTTTTAGCCACGGAAACTAACCTCTGATTTTATAACTAAGCCACGGGAAAATGAAAAGGCGTCTAATGAATTAATTCGGCTTTTTTTAATGCAGCAATGTAATAATTTTGATACAGGCCAAGAGCTTCCTCGTTGTAAATAAAAAAATAGAGCTTATATTGTTTTGCCAGGTCAAGAGCCTGATCAGACTTTAAGACGGCGGCGGTTCTTTCTCAAATAAGTTCTAGAATCTCCTCACACACACTAATTTAGGTGTCCATTCTTGCCATCTTTTTTCCACAGTAGATGTTAGAAAAGAATATGAAGGCATTTTTGTCCAAACCTTTAAAAAACTCTCCATTTACATGTTATCTACAACTGGAAAACTTTATTTCGTGTTCAATTTAAGACGTTATATCTTCGTAAAACCCTTGTCGCTTGGACCATAGCCTCGTCTATTCCAGTAGTTGGGAACTGCGAGTCCCATGTTCTTGAACTTATCGTTTGCGCATTATCATCGAGCATACTACATAGGCTATGGTACCGGTATGGAAGCGACAAGCACCCGTTATTGTTGTAGATCTGAAATAGAAGCGACTTTTATCAATTTGAATGCGAAAATATTATAAAGTATTTCAAGCAAGTAATTTTATTTTGCGTCACCAAACTGAATAGGAAAATATAGGAGAGTTTTATTTGGGACGTGTATGTGCCCTGAAAGGGTCATAACATACTAATAAACAATTTGAATTTGGAGTATTTTGCTTTGCCAGTCTTATGTCCATAGATGCAAGCGTGGACGCGCTAATGGGCTCGTTTCACGCAAGCCACCTCTTTACGTGATACTTTAAAAGAACACGCATGGACGACGCACGTTCGTATCATGAGGTGCGGAAAGCACACGCATGAAGTTCGTATTCCAATTCGTCAAAAGAAAATAATAACTAATCTCAAAGAGCCCTTATAATAAAAATATGTACACTACAACATCATTTCAGTGTCTATCGTCTGCTGGATATGAGCTTTCCTAAAATTAATAACATACCACCTCCAATAGTATTTTTATTTATGTGTGTTTTCTTGAACTTACAGTAATCTACACGAATGGAACCTTATCAAAGACGTATAAGCTATAAAAAGATAATATTATACAATAATGAGAATAAAGTATACATGCTCGCACCCACTAAAACAAGGCAATCCCTATTATATTGCGCCGATAAACAAAACTGTAAAATTTTATGCCAGAAGCGAAACATTTTCCAATGTTTACGGAGGCTGTTACGGTAGTCAACATGAAAAGTAGCCCATTATAAGGTAAGCCATTTTATGTCAATGGACATAAAGTCTAAAGTTATTGTGCACTCAGCTGCTGACTGTACTGATACAATAACTCTCATCGTAAAGTTGATTATGACGTATTGATGGGTCAGTTAAATATTCTAGTTAGATAAGGTTGGGTTCCACTAATCTTACTTAACTTTAACAAACGTAAATCTGTCAAACTCCATACAAAAAGCACCGGTTACCGTCATAGTTACCGTTAAAGTTAAGAGGTGCAACTCAGCCTAAAATAATAAAAATGTTAAGGGACAAGACAAATAATCATATTATTTCAATCAATCAAGCTTTACCTTTCGAAAACTTTATAAAATTACCAGATTTATGTACTCTGAAGATTATCTAATTAAAAATAAGTAATTTATTTTTTTATGTAAAAGAGGGGAAAACAAACAGAAAGAGTTTTATGTGTAGGCTTTTCTTTTTACTGTTAATTAATTATGATCAACAAAAACATGTTTTCAGCTTTCGAAACAAACAACAATGTGACAATTAATCCAAAAATATACCTTAAATAGACCTAATTACCGTTTTTCTTTTGTTTTTCTTATCCAACGAAGCCCGTTTCCCAGAAGAGATGGAAATAAACAATCGAAACGGATTGAAATATCCAATTACGCAAAGATGATCTATTGGAAAACAAAACAAGGACGACAAATAAAGCAACCCACTTCCAGATGGCAAACAGGATTGTTCTTCGACTTGTAATCAACCGACACGTGTAATACCTACTCGTTTCATTTAGACATTTTCCTCCAATGAGGTGGTGTGGTAGGTACCCAAAATATCTAAGTTCAACTTAATTTCACCTAAAATAGAGAAACACGGGTCTCTACGTGACATTTTTATATGAGTTACATATTATGTACCTACTCGCTTGTTGAACTTAATTTATCGTATTACTAGCTTTCTGCCCGCGGCTTCACCCGCGTGGAATTTTGTCTGTCACAGAAAAACTTACAAAAAGTCTGTTACAAAAACCGGGATAAAAAGGACATAGGATAGTATGTCCTTTCCCAGGACTCAAGCCATCTCTATGTCAAAATTTCATCAAAATCGGTTGAGTGGTTCAGGCGTGAAAGCAAGACAGACAGACGGACAGAGTTATTTTAGTTAATTGCAGTCCGTTGTCGGGCGTCAATATCATCATAAGTGTCCCCTGCAAAAGCACAACCGTCTTTATTGGAGGATTTGGCTTACACCACACTTATGACCGTTTTCACCATCAATCCCTAATTTAGAGTGACCCCTGTGAAAATAAAATACCTGTTATGTTTTACCTTAGGGGTCACTTAAAAATTAGGGACTGATGGTGACATTTATGGGAAGAGTGGGACTGGTCCTTATTCTACTGTGTTGGAACCACATGGCTATGAAAGAGCACCAAAGAGTTTGATCTTCAGCTTTTTAATCCAGCCTTTGCCAGTCATGTTCTTGAGTTGGTCCAAACACACAACACCGATGCACACCCAGCTATTTTAAAATGATCGAAAATGTTTTACGTTTACCAACATTTCTTCATCTATGTTGTAACTTAAGTACTAGTTAGATACCTAATAATGCTGGCTTTATTCCACTCTTTCAGAAACGGCTTTGACTTTGACATTATCCCAACCTAGTACCTATTAGAGCAACCAAAGCGAGCTGTATCTTTGGCATCAAAGTTCACAAACAGAAAACAAAATTGCATTAAGTCTCTGACTGTAGCTTACGCTGCAATCTCTGTTTTTTTTTTAATAAAAAATGGCTTTATTACACGAATAAGGGCTAATTTTACCATCGCCGGATAACTTGTAACTGAAGAATAAATTCAGCACGTTGACAGTTTCAGTATGGAAAATATTTAAGTATGTCAAAATGACAAGTTTATTCTTCAGTTAAAAGTTAGGTAGGTATCCGACGATGGTAAAATCAGCCCTAAATACCTATGTATCTTATCTACTTATTCCTAATTTAATGGGCACGAAAATAATTGAAAACAACTAGGTATTCTTTTCTAATTTTAATATCATAAGCCCTAATAAAATTGACAAAATACGAAAATACTTATCCCTGTGGTTGCTACAATTAATATAAACATTAATTATTGCTCTCTTGCTAGTTTTCCTCGTCCTAACAAAGCAACATTCAAAACAAGGTTTAATGTGGTTAAACTTAAACTAGACAGACTTTCAGTAAATAAAAACGGCTAGAGCTGAAGTAGCCAACTAGCGCAAACTTACTGGGCTGACGGTGCAGATTACACGAACACAAATTTCGTGCAATTAACTATCTCTCGGCAGATGGCCGTAACTAGCGCCTACAGAACAGCCAGGGTGGCAAAGTAAACGATAACTTTCAGTCGTGTAGTCCCTTAGTGGAGAAATCCCATGATAGGACTTCAGGGACTTTTTTTCCTAGAAGGTCCTTTGACTGCAGTTTCTTTCAATTCCCAGTAGTCTATTCTATGTGATACTCATGCCCGTTTTCACCATCAATCCCTAATTTTTGGTGACTATGGTAACAAATAACAGGAATTTTGTTGTCATAGCGATCAATTAAAATTAGGTAAGCAAGCATAAACCGCACCTCTATATTTGTTACTCAAACTGTTAGTATTTAGTAGTAGTAGTGTAGAAAACTGCATGATCATAAGGCATGAGATTAAAATTACTTCATACATACTAAATTAATTAGAAAAGTCACTTCGTCCTGTTTTTTACGTACGTACATACGTCTTATTATCAGATAAGAGTTATTATTTATGTATTGTTTCAAGTAAGCTGTCTGATATTGCCTAGCTGTTATTTAGTGTAACAGGAAAATATGCTGAGTTTAAACAAGTCGCGCGCCTAGACGAATAGAGCCGCGGGGATATTTTGAGAAACGATAATACCAAACACAGCATTAGGTCTGATCTTGATACGACTCAAACTAGATCTATGTTCTAGCACTGATTGGTAGAATTTCAATATTTATCAACCACAGGACAGGATCACTTGAATTGAAATCGCACTTTTAGGGTGGATTCGACCAAAAAAGAGTAAATATTAATCTCAGAGTAAATCGTCAGTTAATCAACGTTATGACATATTTCCCATACTGCAAGACTGAAACTGTCAATGTGCCAGTTATACCATGAGTTATTCTCGGATAAAAGTTTGGTCGAATCGGACCTTAGTATTATAAAAATAAATAGTTAATAATAAGGTCGAGTCTACGATAATATTTAAATCGTAGTCGTAGCTGCGTAGCATACTACGATTTCGGAGCTTCGTAGATTTCGATTTCTAGAGTTCGAGAGAGGCGGACATTATTTTAACAATATTTCACACACAGATTTTAATCAGTTTAATGATAAAATTTCGGAGTGGAATGTAAAGAAATTTTATTAGGTATGCTAATAAAACCAATTTTGATTCTACCCTGTGAAGTACCTATTAGTTTAGATTTTTTTCCTCATATTACTGCTGTTTATAGACCCACAAAAAGATCACTCGTACTTTTCTAGCTTCTAAATACATCACTCTGTTATGACGTCTTGTGATTAATCAATTACGTAGTACCCACACGCACGAGTAAACAACAGTCGAGTATTTCTGTAACTTGGGAATCCGAGAGCATTCTCCGAAGACACATCAAAAGGGAATGAGAGAAAATATTGTAATATCCTCTTGACTAACTTCAATATGCGAGACCTTTGCGTGTCTGAAATTAGACTACTTGAAGATAAGATTCTGCTCGTGGATTTGTCCGCGTGAATTTAGTTTTTTTTTTTTTTAAGATTATTAGTTGTTGTATTAAACAAATTACTAATAGTCCCGTTAGCCCCTCGTAAGCTTGTGTTACGAGTGGGCTCACCACAATAGTCGAGCGGCGGTGGGATTCGAACCCGCGTTCCTCGGATCTCGAGTCGGCCAATCCGACCCCTTCACCGTTCAGCTATCGTGGCTATTTTTCACAGATTTAGTTATCAAATTAATACATTCAGTAAACAATTTAAATTACAAACATAAGTTTACATATAATATAGATGTACGAGTACACTTAGATGATTGAAGATAAACTTAAATATAATAATAATAATAATGTGCACCACTTTCATTTTTGTCGATTATTTTGCGCTTAAAACGGCCTCTACGTGTTGGATCTGTATCCCCACGCAAGCCTTATAAAGGACCGGGCCACTTTTGACCCGTGAGCTCCAAAGCGTACAAATATAATAATAATTTGGCTCCTGAGCAGGGAGACGACAAATAAAAC